>NW_027459692.1:0-311446 GCF_050624435.1 Tenrec ecaudatus | reverse complement strand
AGCTGAAGTTTCCCAGTCTGTTCCGGCTACCACTTCATTTCTGGCAATGACCATTCAATTGTGGACGTTCAACCTTCTTCGGAATTCTCTTATACCGGCAAGTTCCCGCGCCTGACTAAGACCACTCGGTGGAGGTTTAGGTGACTCAGGACAACTGTCTTTATTTCAGGCGTCTAGAACAAAGAGAATCCACAAAGGTTGATGATCACGGAGAAAGTAAAGTCCCGTTTCTTTATACTTACCACTCAGGGCACTTCTCGCATCTGAATCCAAAGAGCTCGTGCAGCATGATATTCTCAGTTCAGGCACGCCGCCTGCAGTTTCTTCCTTGCAGAAAAATCTTTCCCAGTGTACTTCTTTAAACTGCTGCAAAATGGTGGCACAGAAGATTTCGGTTTAGGTTTAACCTTAGGCGGGCATAGGTACAGGCATTTGGGCATGTTTAGGGACAGAGTTAGAGTTCACGTTAGAGTTACGGCTGTGTGAGGATTCGGGTTATGGTAAGTCTGTGGATCAAATGTAGGGGCAGTGTGAGGTGGAAGGTAAGACTAGGGTTTAGTGCTTAAGGATGAGCGAACCTATTGTCTCATTTAGGCCTATGGTAAACTTGACTGTTTAGATATGGGTTGGCTTTAACATTTGTGTGAGGGTTAGACAGTGTGCGAGGTTAAGAGTTGGGTCAGGCTTACGGTTTGTGTGTTACATCCGTTTTGGTTATGGTTAAGTTTAGCTCTCTGTCTAGTTTAAGGGATTGGATTACATTAACGGTGCTATGGAGGCTTCGATTGAAGGTGAAGGATATAGTCAAGTTAGGTTCAGGTGAAGAATGACGGTTAGGAGTAAGGTTAGTTGTAGGGGGAGCTGCATGTTTACATCAGATTTGGGGTTAGGATTTGGGTTAGCCTTAGGGTAGACATACGGTTATGGTTATGGCTTGCTTTAGGGTGTGCCTTAGGTTAGGGTTAAGTTTAAGGTTTGGAGAATACAGTTAGACCTAGGCTTAGGGTTACATCTCTGTTTAGGTTTACACCTAGGGTTAGCTTTTCACCTACTTTAGGGTTAGGATTAGGGTTGTTTTTAGGATAGGATTTAGGTATGAGTTCTAATTTAAGTGTTGGATTATTGGAAGTACATCTGCTCTCACTGGTTTTCCTTCACTGTCACAATGTTTCTGGGATTCATGGTTTAAGGGAAATCTTGCTTCTTGCCGGTTTCAAGGTCAAAAGGCGCCACCGGCAGTTTGTTTTTCCGTCAAACTTACGCTCGCTCTTTGAGAATCTTGGGTCTTTGGGAAAGCCGTGAGTCCAACTAGTTTTTCAGATTAAGTGTGCCCCAAGCAGTAGGTTCTATCTCTGAGCAATACAGCCCGTGGAATTCCTGGGAATCTGGAACCCTGCCATGAAGTTCAGCCTGGTTGTTATTTTCACACGGAAGAAACTCCTTTGAGGTTCCCATGCCTCTGTACACTGATGCTTCCAGCAACGTCATGTCTCACAGGTCAATAGTGGCTCTTTAAGTTTCACTGGTCTAGGAAAAAGGGTGAAGCGCCTGGGTTCCCGTGCTTCACTACTTCATGGCCTGAAGAAGATGTTTATAGGCACATCGGCAAATCCACCGGTGGCAATTCTCTCATATTGTCATTGCGATGGGAAGATTTCTTATTCCCTTGGAAATGTTTTACCATGGAAGACGGGTCCCCACAGAGATGTCTCTTTTGTGTTGAGACAAACTCTGCTGAATTTAGCTGCCAGCATCTGCGTGTCCTCCCTTTCCTTTAAGGTCGATGGAGACGCACGAGTGTAAGGAGAACGGTGAATGGTGGCCGTTCGTAACCCAGTCATCAGAAACCGCAGAGTAAATTTTAGGAACGTAGATGAAGGACACCGGAGAATACTTCACTCAGGGACTTCAGTGAACTCTGCTTACAATGTTGAGGCCCGACACCCCTAGTGCCTGGGGGCGACCTGTCTCCTGCCCTACGGAGTTTTTTTGAGCGTGCCTCCCTCAGGTGGTGCCTTTTCTCTCCCCGCAATATTGCTCCATGAAACTCTGCCGATGAAAACTATTTGCCATGGGTATGTCGTTTCACAATATTGGCCTCATCTTTGAAGAACAAATGCTTTTCTACACCGGTGCTGCCTCCCTGAACTTTCCTTTGTCTTGGCTCAATCGATGCAGATTCCTGTGCTGAATGCGCCATAGAGTGACACAGGTGTGTACTTGTCAGTATTCCAGGCACACGCAGCAATTTCGTTTTTCCAAGACCCACCTGGCTTGATCAAGGTTGCTTATTCCCGTGAAAACGTTTTTCGTCCAAATTCTAGAGGAGCACCATTGTGCCTCTGGGAGCTACACCAGGGCCTGCTGAACAGAGGCTCCAGCGGTTTCATTTTCGGACTGAAATTCAACACGGAATTGCATGGATCTATGGAAACCTTGAACTGTGGCCGTACCAGATTCTCACATCTTCATTGTCTAATGGAAGCTTGTTTCCCAGGCTGATCCGGCTGGCGCTTCATTTCTGGGCAATGACCATTTAATTGTGGACGTTCAGCCTTCTTCGGAATTCTCTGATACCGGCATGTTCCCGCGCCTCACTAAGACCACTGAGTGGAGGTTTAGGTGACTCAGGACAACTGTCTTTATTTCAGGCGTCTAGAACAAAGAGAATCCACAAAGGTTGATGATCATGGAGAAAGTAAAGTCCCGTTTCTTTATAGTGCCCACTCATGGCACTTCTAGCATCTGAGGCCAAAGAGCTCGTGCAGCATGATATTCTCAGTTCAGGCACGCCGCCTGCAGTTTCTTTCTTGCAGAAAAATCTTTCCCAGTGTACTTCTTTAAACTGCTGCAAAATGGTGGCACAGAAGATTTCGGTTTAGGTTTAACTTTAGACGGGCATAGGTACATGCATTTGGGCATGTTTAGGGACAGAGTTAGAGTTCACGTTAGAGTTACGGCTGTGTGAGGATTGTGGTTACGGTAAGTCTGATGATCAAATGTAGGGGCAGTGTGAGGTGGACGGTAAGAGTAGGGTTTAGTGCTTAAGGATGAGCGAACCTATTGTCTCATTTAGGCTTATGGTAAACTTGACTGTTTAGATATGTGTTGGGGTTAATATTTGTGTGAGGGTTAGACAGTGTGCGAGGTTGAGTTGGGGCCAGGCTTACGGTTTGTGTGTTACATCCGTTTTCATTAAGGTTTTTAGCTCTCTGTCTAGTTTAAGGGATGGGTTTACATTAACGGTGAAATTGAGGTATCGATTGAAGGTGAGGGATAGAGTTAAGTTAGGTTCAGGGGAAGGATGACGGTTAGGAGTAAGGTTACTTGTAGGGGGAACTGCATGTTCACATCAGATTTGGGGTTATGATTAGGTTTAGCCTTAGGGTAGACATACGGTCCGCGTTAGGGCTTGGTTTAGGGTGAGCCTTAGGTTAGGATTAAGTTTAAGTTTAGTAGTATACAGAGTTAGACCTAGGCTTAGGGTTACATCTCTGTTTAGGTTCAGACCTAGGGTTAGGTTTTCACCTAGGTTAGGGTTAGGATTAGGATTGGTTTTAGGATAGGATTTAGGTTTGAGGTTTAATTTAAGTGTTGGATTATTGGAAGTACATCGGCTCTCACTGGTTTTCCTTCACGATCAAAATGTTTCTGAGATACAAGGTTTAAGGGAAATCTTGCTTCTTGCCGGTTTCAAGGTAAAAAAGGCACCACCGGCAGTTTGTTTTTTCCGTCAAACTTACGCTCGCTCTTTGAGAATCATGGGTCTTTGGGAAAGCCGTGAGTCCAGCCAGCTTGTCAGATTGTGCTCCAAGCAGTAGGTTCTATCTCTGAGGAATACAGCCCGTGGAATTCCTGGGAATCTGGAACCCTGCCATGAAGTTCAGCCTGGTTGTTATTTTCACACGGAAGAAACTCCTTTGAGGTTCCCATGCCTCTGTACACTGATGCTTCCAGCAACGTCATGTCTCACAGGTCAATAGTGGCTCTTTAAGTTTCACTGGTCTAGGGAAAAGGGTGAAGCGCCTGGGTTCCCATGCTTCACTACTTCATGGCCTGAAGAAGATGTTTGTAGGCACATCGGCAAATCCACCGGTGGCAATTCTCTCATATTGTCATTGTGATGGGAAGATTTCTTATTCCCTAGGAAATGTTTTACCATGGAAGACGGGTTCCCACAGAGCTGTCTCTTTTGTGTTGAGACAAACTCTGCTGAATTTAGCTGCCAGCATCTGCGTTTCCTCCCTTTCCTTTAAGGTCGATGGAGACGCACGAGTGTAAGGAGAACGGTGAATGGTGGCCGTTCGTAACCCAGAGTCATCAGAAACCGCAGAGTAAATTTTAGGAACGTAGACGTAGGATACTGGAGAATACTTCACTCAGGGACTTCAGTGAACTCTGCTTACAATGTTGAGGCCCGACACCCCTAGTGCCTGGGGGCAACCCGGCTCCAGTTCATCGAGAACTCTTCCCACCACGTGATGTTTTTCACTAAGTTTTAAAACTTAACCTGGGAATTGAAGAGGTGATCTGAATGTTAGAAACCCCAGAAGAAAGAAGAAAAAAAGTAGAGAAACTTCCAATCTTTTCTCACAAACTGAAAAGAAAAAGTCTAATGTCCTCCTCTTTCTTTTTTAAAAAAACATTTTATTAGGGGCTCATACAACTCTTATCACAATCCATACATATACATACATCAATTGTATAAAGCATATCTGTACATTCTTTGCCCTAATCATTTTCTTTTTTTACATTTTATTAGGGGCTCATACAACTCTTATCACAAACATACACATACATACATCAATTGTATAAAGCACATCCGCACGTTCCCTGCCCCAATCATTCTCAAAGCATTTGCTCTCCACTTAAGCCCTTTACATCAGGTCCTCTTTTTTTCCCCCTCCCTCCCCGCTCCCCTCTCCCTCATGTGCCCTTGGTAATTTATACATTGTTATTTTGTCATATCTTGCCCTATCCAGAGTATCCCTTTCCCCCCTTCTCTGCTGTCCCTCTCCCAGGGAGGAGGTCACATGTGGGTCCTTGTAATCAGTTCCCCCTTTCCAACCCACTCACCCTCCACTTTCCCAGCTTCGCCTCTCACACCCTTGGTCCTGAAGGTATCATCCACCCTGAATTCCCTGTGCCTCCAGCCCCCATATGCACCATTGTACAACCTCTGCTCTAGGCAGTCCTGCAAGGTAGAATTCGGATCATGGTAGTTGGGGGGAGGAAGCATCCAGGATCTGGGGGAAAGCTGTGTTCTTCATCGGTACTACCTCGCACCCTGACTGACTCGTCTCCTCTCCTAAACCCCTCTATGAGGGGATCTCCAGTGGCCGACACTTGGGCCCTGGGTCTCCACTCTGCACTTCCCCCTTCATTCAATATGGTTTGTATATATATATATATATATATATATATATATATATATATATATATATATATATATATATATATACATACATACACACACACACATATATGTCTTTTTTTTGGCATGATACTTATACCTGGTCCCTTTGGCACCCCGTGATCGCACTGGTTGGTGTGCTTCTTCCATTTGGGCTTTTTTTTGCATCTGAGCTAGATGGCCGCTTGTTCACCTTCAAGCTTTTAAGACCCCAGACACTATCTCTTTTGATAGCTGGGTACCATCAGCTTTCTTCGCCACATTTGCTTATGCACGCATTTGTCTTCAGCGATCCTATCATGGAGGTGTGCAGTCAATGGTGTGATTTTTTTGTTCTTTGATGCCTGATAACTGATCCCTTTGGGACCACTCGATCACACAGGCTTGTGTGTTCTTCCATGTGGGATTTGTTGCTTCTGAGCTAGATGGCCGCTTGTTTATCTTCAAGCCTTTAAGACCCCAGTCACTATCTCTTTTGTTAGCCGGGCACCATCAGCTTTCTTCACTACATTTACTTGTTCACCCGCTTTGGCTTCAGCAGTTGTGTCGGGAGAGTGAGCATCATAGAGTGCCAATTTAATAAAAGAAAGTATTCATGCACTGTTCCTCCTCTTTCTTAAGATTTGCTTCCATCTATTGAGGAATCAATCTCCTTAGGCTGAAAATCAGAGAAACTGTTGGGACACAGAAAGCACAGAGAATGTTAAGAGATTCTGATATTTTAAAAACCTCAGTTAAGAGTGGACATTTATTTTACCATGTTTTCTCATTCCTCTGCATATTTGCTGGAGAGTTAACTTCTCTCTCTTTATCATGCCATCTCACTTACTGCCAGTAATGACAGTGGAACATGTAGGGTTTTGAGACTCAAAATAGCAAAGGGTATGAAATGGAACTTGACTGAAGGAGACATTTAAGTTGCAAAAATACAAATATATTAACTCACATTAATCATTGCTGCTATTATTGTTTGTTTAATTGACATTGGGTTTTTTTTGTAGATATTTTCTTGGAATGGGTGGTTATAGAATAGCCATATTATCTGGAAAGCATTTTAAGCACTTTGATGAAGTCATTTTTCATATCTAAGCTCAATGTGGTGTGATTTTTGGTTTGTTGCTTCCATGGGTGTTCATTGTGCATCACAGAAATACAGAATCATAGAACATGTCAGCAGTTTCTCTGCATAACATGCTAAATGGGACAAATAACACGAGAAGCTGTACTAAATGGAAAACACATCAAGGTTGTAGGAAACTCCGCTAATAATCTGTGATATGCAGGTGACATAAAGCTACATGTTCTAAGATAGCAGGATTTGAAAACATGTTCTAAGATGATAGCAGGATTTGAAAACTTACTGATGAAGTCCAGGAATTTCTGCCTTCTCTGTACACCACAATTCAATGTAAACAAAATGAATCTATGGGACAATGGAAAATATGGGAAATAGAGACAAGATTAAGGTTGGGATGGAGTTCATTTTGCATGGATCTACAATTAATATTCATGGAAACCCCAGTCAATGATGCATTTCATTGAGCAAACCTGTTGCACAGAACTCTTCAAAGATTGAAGAGCAAGGATGTCCCTTTGAGGACTGAGATACACCTGGCCCAAGCTATGAAGTTTTCAATTGTCTCATATGCACGTGAAAGATGGAGAATGAATGAGAAAGATCTAAAATTAAACAATGTATTTGAATTATGGTACTGGTGAATAATTTCATGGTGTGATGGACTGCCAGAAGAACAAACAATCATATATTGGATGATGTACACTTGTAATCATTAGTAGAAAGAAGTGAGCATGTTATTACTTCATCTCAAGTACTTTGAACATGTGTCAAGGAAATCAGAACTTGGAAGAGGACATCCTGCTTGATAAAGCATAAGGTCATTTTTAAAAGGATGACCTTTAAGAATATACATTGCCACAGTAACCACAACAAAGGCCTCATACATGAAAATTGTGAGGATGAGGCAAGACCTGTGTTTAATTGTTTTCTCTAGTGTTTCTGTGAGTTCAAACTGATTTGATAGGTCTTAAAACAGCAAAATGCAATGCCAATGGCAAACATTGCACTCCATAGAGAGGAAGTGAACTCATTCAACTTTCTAATTGGAACCAGATTAAGGATACCATTAAATACGAATCTTATTTCATATCATGCTGCAAATCTTAACTATAGCTATCAACCAACAAATGAAAAACAGAGGCATCCAAATGGTAATAAAGAAGTAAAACTCTCTAAACATAGAAAACGCAAAAGCTTGAGAAGAAAATTATTGCAACTAGTTGGAAGGGTAAGCCATTTCACAAGTTATAAGGTAAACATAGAAAATCAGTTTGGTTCCCACATACCAATAGAGAAAGCTCTTAAAAGAAAATCAGAAAATAATACAATTTGCAATAGCCACCTCAAGCATAAAACAAATTGGAATAAGCCTAAGCAGAGAAACAAAAGTCTCATAGAAAGAAAACACTATTCCAAGAAACCAAAAGACATACACATCATTCAAATAATGGGTCATAATCATGAGTAAGTAGTAAGCCTTAACTTTGTGAAAATAAGACACTCTAAGCGATCTATCACTTTAATGCAATTCTGAACAAGATACCAGTGTCTATATTTAAGGACATGGAGATTACTAACCAAATTTTAAAAGAAATTACTCAAATTAAAAAAAGAGAAAAAACCTGGCATACAATGTCAAAATGACCCCCACCCCCATACTCTCCCGAACAGTTTCTACTGGAGTTTCCTCTCAATCTGCTCCTAAGCAGTGGGAACAAAATGAACCCAAGACACAGCAGAAGATTTCATCTGTGCTCACACACCCACCTGCTTCTGGTTCCTGGGCCTGAGCTACCCCTGCTGGTATAAGAGCTCTCTTAGTTCAGCCTCCAGCTGTCCTGCATGGTAGGTTGTGTGGGGACTCACATCGACTTTCCCTCTCCTTATCTCCTTGCACAGTGCTTGTCAGTGGTCACAGAGCTCAGCTGCAGGGAGAGCTGGATCTTGGATGTGTGTTGGTCAATGACTATGGTCTCTCAGGGATGGTGTGTATTCGCTAAACCACTCTGACCAATAGAAGTTCCTTCCCATCCACTTAAGGCTTCTCCCAGGGCTCTGTCTGATCCAGTCCCAAGTAACATTGTTGCTGGAGATGGAGTTCCTAGCGATGGTACAGGTGAGAGGGAGAGTCTGTAAAGGCTTCACCACTTGATTGCTTGACTCCTGTAGCTGCATGTGGTGCAGGACCCCTGGAGTCTTATGAAATAAGCATTAAAGGCCCCATATGTCTTTGAATGTGCTGTCATTCACTGCATCTCCCTGCCACTGACCCGATGGGAGACCCAGCACCATCAGGAGGAGGAAGAGATAGGAGGCAGACATTTCTGTATCAAAGGCTCCCTGACTCAGAAGGGTTTGGAATCCCCTGATTGCAGGGCGGTGATGGGGGTGGTCTCATTAAGTAAGAAACCACAACAGGCATTTGTCTAGGAGTGTTCCTGGCTGTTATAGGAGTTTGGGGCTATGAATAGCATACTAAGGTGCAGGCACCTCAGTTCCACAAGAAAGTGTCTCCAGGGATGATTCTTGAATAAAGTTGGATGACAGAGATGGGAGTGATGTGACCAACAGGCATACCTTGAATTAGTAGGCTCTCCAAATTCCAATATTTGAAATTACAAAATCAGAGTTCCAAGGTAGCAGTGTTGTTTGATTTGAACATATGCATCCACTAACTCATGAATTAATTTTTCTTTGTGAGGTCTGAGAGTTATGAACACGCCAGATATTCTTCTGACTGAGGGAAAATCAGAAAACCAAGCAACTGAGCTAGAAATGAACAATCTCTTCTTTCAAAACCAAATCTATTCTGACTCATAGGAACCCTATAAGACTGATTAGAACTCATTGAGCTTCTTCTGACTATAATTATTTACAGGAATAGGCAATGTCATCTTACATATTTACATAGATAGATAGATAACATACGAAATAAATAGTTAATCAAATTATAAAGCAGTACATATGGCTCATCGCCATTCACTCCTATGAGAGAGTTGTGAGACACTGGCAGTCCTTCAAGTCTTGAGGGCTGCTGGGTAGTCCTCTGTAGAGCAATTCAGGCTATCTGGCTACAGGCAGCACACAGCAAGTCAGGTCAACAGTCAGCCAGATGACAGGGTCCGACAGTCCCCAGCTCAAAAGATGTAGATTACAATGGTGTGGAGGATCAGGTCTTGAAGGAACCTCAAATTACAGCGACACAGTCCATGGATTAGGTGTCCCACAGGTAGTGTAGCTTGCAAATTGAGGCAAAGAAAAAGTAAGGTAGCTGCACACTGGTCCGATGATCAATGATCAAAGAGCAAGAGACAAGAGAGGCGAGGCTCTCCGAGCTATTTATCTCTCCGCACTTCAATTAATGTTTTTATTAGCCAGGTTGGCACAATAAACTAACAACCTCAGCTCCCGAGTGATCCCTGCACTCTGAAGAAGAAACATTGAGGTCTTTTAGACTCAGATTTCTGGATTTGTTTGTAGTCCCCATCTCCTCGGGTTGGGCTTGACTGGTCGCTTAATCAAGGTGTACTGCATCTTTCAAAATACTGAAATATGGAAATGATAGAAAATATGGCCTCAAGGAAAATGCAATAGATTTTTTCTCCAGTTGTCTATTGTTGTACACTAAACAGACATGAAACCTTGTAGCTTAAAATCACAAGATCTTTTTGTTTTTCATTTGTTGCTTGACTTTCCTATTTACTCTTATAATGCACATATATGATTTCAGAGGACACTCTCATCTCTGTTGTCTTCTTTGTGTGTATGTCCTTTGCTGTGTTCGATAGTATATGGATGCCCTGCAGTGGGGCACTTGCGTGTGTCCCTGCCTCCTTATAGATGGTCTCTATAGCTCTGGGATTTACATTAGGTCCTTGACCCATCTTGTATTCATTTTTGTACATGGCTGAGGTTTGGGTTGTCTTTCATTCTTCTGAGGGTGACGAGTCAATTGTGCCAACCCCATTGTTGAAGATAACGTCGCTCTCCCTTATACAGTTCCTATGGCCTTTGTTGAAGAGTTGCCTGTATGTGGATGGATTATTTATTAGTTTTCTATTCTATTTCATTGGTCAACATATCTATCATTGTATGAGTACCAGGCTGTTTTTACTGCTGTGGCGGTGTAATACTTTTGAGGTCAGTTTGTGTGAGTCCCCCTAACTTGATCCAAATATTTTTGGGTCCCTTGATTATCCTAGGATTCTCCATATAAAGTGAGTAATTATTTTCCAGTTCTTTAAAGGGTTAAATTGGCATTTGGATCACGATTACTTTGTACTTAGTGACAGTACTGGGTAGTTTTAACATTTCCTTGGTATTGGGCCTCTTTATCCATGAACATGGCATATTGAGAATGTGAACAGACTTGCATTGGGAAGCATAAACATTCCTGAATCATGGCATCTTGCTGAACAAGAGAGACAGAAAATAGAGAAGACACAAAGAGGCTTTGGACCAGTGCTGAGTTCGACCTGCACACTTCCTACTAAAGATGAGAGTCATATGGGAGCCACATTCTGTTTTCATATGGTTTGTTCCCTAACTTGCTGCCTACATAACTATAGCCGGGAAATCAATGTCACAATCGGGAAATTCTATGGAAGCCTCTGCTCTCAGTCTGTCCCTTCAGAAGTAACATCACCAAGTCTTTCTCTTCAGGCATCACTTGGTAAGTTTGAATAGCCAGTCTTTCTGATTTAATTCAAATAACTCACCTCTGGCAGTAGTACCCTGTCGCTCCATCTTCCCTCAATTTCATTAGATCCAAATCACCAAGTTTCCATGAGTTTCATCTGGACCTCGATCCTGAGGACTGCCTGGCAAAATCATTTTACTCCACACGAAAAAAGGCTGATATTTCTGAAGAATATTTTCTTTGTTATGATACAGCTCTTTAAGTGTATGAAATATCAGGGATAGGCAAAGCTGGTAGTATAAACAGGATAGGCAAAGCTGGTAGTATAATCATTAAGAGATTCTCTGAGGGAAACTGCAAGATGGAGAAGAACACCAATATCACAACAGGAAAACAGTCCTGAATGTCCCCATCTGCACCTGCTCCTGGACCTGAGGCTTGACTCTGTGGGTCTTGCGCGCCCCCTGGGGGCCTGTTTCCTCCCTGAAGGGGAGGTTTGTGTCCTGGTTCAGTCTGAATTCTCCTCACTGTGATGGTAGCACAGAAATAAAAAGGCATGTCCTCGAATTCCAGGCTGTTCATATGCAGATGCAGCAGTTCTTGGAGATACAAAAACATCTTGGAGAAGTCTTTGTAGTATGCACCATCACCACTTGACACCCACTGCAGGTCCTTCCCTGGAGCCTGGTGGACACAGATCATGCATAGCTATTGAAGGGCAACCTTGAGGTTGCACTGGAGAATCTCAGAGACCCCCAAGGAACCCCATACTCCACTAGCTGCACCTCACTCTGGACTTCTGCAAACACAGATATCCATGGCAGGAAAACCATCAGACATGTTCACCGTGTCTCCCACTCACACCCAAGCACACAAACTGGTTCATGACAAAATCACCTGTTAAAATAGCAACAAGGACAAGCCCCTTTCAACTAAGAGGCCAGGCTTTCTGTGTTGTGCTCAGTCCTGATCACTGAGTTGGGACTCCTGAGAATCCAGGAGCACTTCCAGAGCTGCAGGGTTGGGGCTGTGTTGGCTTTCATCAGCAGAGGGAGGGGTGGATTTGCATTCCCTCCTACTACATAGCAATAAATGAAGTTGCATGACTTCTGAGATCCGAGGGTTCTGTTCCTAGAACAGATATGAGTGTTTTAAGTGTGTTGGAAAGGGCATGCTGATAATATCCTTGGTAACATGTATTATATTACTGTTCTATGCTAAATTGTTATCATCTATAATTCATTTTATTCTTCTACTAACACAATACATAAGATTATATTTATAGATTTCTGGTTTTTAGGAATAATACTACATACAGAGATGTAAAAATGTTTTTTATATCTATGAAGGATTCACAGCATTTCCTTCTTAATGTCCCTTGAGATTTTGGAAGAGGCAAGGTTGAGGTTGTCCTCAGGACTAATAATAAGAGTTGTCATACAAGGAAGGCAAGGGGAAGGTGGGGGAGAAGGTGAAGTTGGGGGGGAAGGGGGAAACTGATCACAATGATCTACATGTAACCCACTCCCTGGTTATAAAACAGAAAAGTGGGTGAAGGTAGATATCAGACAATGTAAGAGATGACAAAATAATAATTTATAAATTGTCAAGGGTTCAGGAGGGAGGGGTGAGTTGGGAGGGAAGAGGAAAATGAGCTGATACCAAAGGCTCAAGTAGAAAGACAATGTTTTGAGAATGATGATGACAACAAATGTACAAATGTGCTTGACATAATGGATGGATGTATCTATTATGATTGATAAGAGTTGTACAAGCTCCCAATAAAGTGATTTTTTAAAAAAAGGTCAGTGTTGTAAGATGGATGAGCAAAAACTTTCCAAATTAATTCTTAGGACTGCTCTTGCTACCCTTGAAGAATAAGTAGGTACAAAGCCCTAAAGAGTTTAAAAGGGAAAAAGGAAATGTGGCACAAATTCTTTGCCCTTTTTCTCATCATTGCAGTTTTCCATTTTCTTAAAACATTTTCATATGAGCCCTGGTCATTATGCTGAAGCCTTTTAAAATTGCTACAGGACAGGGGTCCTACAGGCAATAGACCAATTATTGGGCAGTTAGCATGTCTTCTTCCCACTAAAGCATCGTGTTCTGAATGAAGGCAGGATTAGAGTTCTGGGTCATGTGGTTGTTGTGGATGGATGGTATTGAGTCAGTTTTGACCCACAGGGACCCTGTGCACAGCAGAACAGAACACTGTCTGGTCCTGCACCGTCCGTTCTCAAGATCCTATGCTTGAGCTGTCTGGGGGACAGATAATTAAGGACAAATGAGGGAGAAATTTATTCATAAGTTTTGAGGGGGAAACCTGGCAGTTTAAAATTTATTATCTAGGAGAAATGGCAGAAAAAGTACAAACAATATAATGAAGCATTTCAAATATGTTTCTTTGTTCTTTGTCCGTTGGCTTGCTTTTTAATTGTGAGGAGCTCAGGCTTTGCTTCTGAGCATTTGCAAAGGAACACTTGAATGGTGTAGATACTTTCTATGGACGTCATTCCTTCATGTCACAGAAGGCTGAGCTGGGACAAGCAATTGCACAGTGTATCTGCATGGAAAACATGGCTCTAGAGAAAAGGCACATTATGGTGTGGCAGAAGGCAGGGACAAGGCTATGTCAGATGGTTGCTGGTGAATTAGAGGAGACGGAGGCTGTCAGGACAGTGCAGTAATGAGCAGTTTGTTATTTTCTGCATCATTCATCTTAGGACCTACCATCAGGGAAGATGTTACTGTGATGGAAACTTCCAGTTCCTTTCATGTGCAAAGACATCGTGGTGAGAATGAGTAGGAATAAACTTAGGGAAGGGGGAACATGGATATCCAGGATGAGGGGGATTCCCTTGTTCTTGGAGTAGAACAGAGAGACAGCAGGGTTGTGAATGGGGAGGCAGGGACAGGAGTGGAGTGCTGGAAACTGTGATACTGGTAGGAAGTCAACTGCAGCCTGCCCCATGACTCCTGGAGATAAAGTGGTCCTGTGACCAAAAAGATGTGCTTTAACCATGCCAAACATTTTCTATGGCCTCATATGCATGTTAAAAAGGCAAAACAGAAAATCAAAAAAGAAAGAAAAAAGTACTAGGCCACCATGGTTTGGAAAAATAACCAAACCAAACCAAATACAAAACCCTGCATATTCTGAAGAATTAAATTTAAAACATAGGATAACTGCTTAAATTTCAACTAAATCATTAACTAAATGATTGTCGGAATACTTCTCAAAGTGTGGTGGAAGGATATACTATTAAATTTCCAGCCAATACAAAAACACTTAATGGTTATCTTTACCCAGACCTCCATCCCTCCATTTCCCCTGAGTCTAGTTGAAAAGTATTTATCTGAGCGTCATGAGAATTCTGACACAGGGACCCCTGAGAGTGTCATTTCTTGTCCTTCAGGGACAGACTGTTGCTGTAAGACAGAATATATTCTCGTGTTACAACATAACTTTTGAAATCAAAGATATATGGAGTAGGCATATAATTAATATTTTTAAATTAGAGATAGATTCCCTAGGGAACTGTGAGATTTAGACGAATCCACATGTGACCACAAGCCTTGAAACTTCAGATGCTCCTGCTCTGGGGCTGAGTCCTATGCTCTGTGGGTCCTGAGCACCTCCCTGGAGACCAGTCTCCTCCCTACAGGGGAAGTTTGTGTCTGGGCTCTCACTGAGTTCCCCTCACTGTGTCTCTTGTACAGTAATACATGGACATGTCCTCAACTTTCAGATTATTCATTTGAAGATAAGAGTGTGTTCTTGGAGTTATCTCTGGAGATAGTAAATGGACCCTTCGCGGAGTTGGTGTAGAATATGTACCATCACCACTAATGGCTGCGATCCACTGCAGGCCCTTTCCTGGAGCCTGGCGGATTCAGTGCATGTAAGAGTCACTGAAAGTGAATCCAGAGTCTGCACAGGAGAGTCTCAGAGAGCCACCAGGCTTTGTTAGTTCACCTCCAGACTCCGCTATCTGCACCTCACCCTGGACACCTGCAAACACAGAGGCACTCTGATTATACAACCCACATACAAACAATTGCCCTCACAATTTTAAACACACAGAGCAAAGTCTATCACAATTGCCATGTAAAATAGCCAAAAATGAATGCCAAAGTCTGTGGACTAGCTCCTGGGCACAAATGGAAATATCAGAGACCCCAGAGACTGGGGCTGTCCTCTGAGATCTCCCACATCAGGGACTGTGGCCGGCTTATCAGCAGGCAGAGAGCTACATTTGCATGTCCCCTGAAATTTGAAGCAGATGAGTAGAGATCATGGGCCAGAGTTCTCCCTCAGACTCAAAGAAACACAAGCACTCTCAAGGGAAAACAGAACTCTTAGTTAGGATTTTTATCAAGCATTGCTTTAATCATTGTATATTATCAATATTTTTGAAAAGTACTTTCTAATTTATAAACCTTATATTACAGACACAACAACCTTTGTGACATAAGAGCTCCTACTGCATCCTCTCCCATCCCTTTTAAGAGATGGGTACACATGATTATGATGGGTAACTCTATAATCTGTTTCTTGTATTACAAGGGAACCTTATTAGATGTTTTTTGTTTTGTTTTGTCTTGTTTTTTGCTTTCCATGGAATTTCCACATTTCAGTGATACTCTTTAACTTTGGGCCTGAAGTTGATCATAGAATGTGTACAGAAAACATGAAGAATGAAATCTCCTCCCTGGTCCTACTTCTTTTGTCATGATCAGGAAAACTCGATATTGATTATTTAACTTTATCTCCTAAAAGTCACTTTTCTTTTAATTGGCTTACTTAATGTGTTCCTTCCACTTCATTTGAGTTCTTATATTTATTGGTTTCCTCCCCCACCCCCTGCCCTCCTAACTTATGATATAGCATACTCATCGTTTTCTGGTTCCAGTAAATGGAAACAGCAGTCATTAATTAATTCAGTCCAACACAGCCATTTAGGCTATGAAAATCATTAACTACATGTACTAGCTATCAATGATACAAATAGCATTTGTATATAAAACAGGTATTCATGAATACATACAATGTCATATTTGCATATGTGTTAAACCAGGTTGTCTAGCGAAACAAGTCCATTGCTACTCATATATGTGTAAAAGATAACTTTATATCAAGAAGTAATTACACATCAATAAAACATCCCAGCCAGTACAGATAAAATTTATAAGTTCAATATTAGCTCATAGGTCTGATATTAGCCCATATGTCTGAATTCCTCTTTTAAGTCACATAGCACATGCAATGATGCTGAATGCAGGATGATCGCAGGCAAGTGGAAAGTCCTGGGGATCCAATGGCAGTGGACGCATCTTCAGGGCTTTGGTTGCCATCACTGTGGCTCCACGTGGCTTGTCAACATGAAAATGAGAGAGAGAGAGAGAGAGAGAGAGAGAGAGAGAGAGAGAGAGAGAGAGAGAGAGAGAGAGAGAGAGATATCTACCTCTTCTAATGGGAGATTCAAGAAAACACTTCCGAGAAGACTCATAAGAAGGCCACACGCACAAGAAGGGATCACCATGCTTTGATCTGATTGATGGGCTAGAATCCACCCCTTCACCTTCAGTCTTTTATCAAGTTAACATGAAATTGTGTAACTACCACAGCATAAAATCTAGAAATGTATAAACAGCGCAATATCTGTGGGGTTTTGTAATAAATATTCACAGAGTGGTCATTTTGGAGGGAACTGAAACTCTAGATGCTAATAGGATGCTCCTTGTTCCCATGCCTCCCCCATTTCTATGGTCTCAGAATTCTTGCCCCTGTCCTTTCCACAACCCAAGTTATCCCCATAGACCAATACCATCATCACAGGGACGTTTGTGTTTGTGATGGTAGTGAGTCCTCTGTTTCCCTCACACATTAATGGACAGCCACGTCCTCAGTGTCATTGAGCTCAGATGCAGGGAGAACAGATTTGAGTCTGTATATTTTTCTGGAGCTTGAGCATCATCAGTTCCTTAAAGATGAGATGTTGTTTTCTGCTATTGAAATATATTGCTCACAACTACTGCAACCTTTTCTGAAGGTTTTGGCAGCTCCAGCTCCAGCAGCATCTAGGCATCAGAGACAGCAAAGCCTATGCAGAGGATCTGTGATGATTTCTCACTCTTGGACCCAAATCTTGGACAACTAGGAACAGGGAAAATAATCACTGATGACAAGTAATGGAAGCCTCAGTAATCCAGCCCATTTTTGGAATCTTGACACTGCTAGAGAGAAGTAATAGCTAGGCAGAGGAATCTCCACAGGACATTGATGTCCTATGGAAAAGGTCTATGGATCCTAGAGAACCCTGTCTATGATGAAATGTTTTTCACTAGGTTTGAGACTTTACCTGGAAATTGATGAAGTGCTCTGCATATTAGAAGCCCAGGAATAAAGAAGAGAAGTTCCCAATCTTCTCAGAAACTGCAAGTCTGACCCCATCATCTTCTTTGTGCTAACACCAACACCACACTCACTGCCATCAGTGGATTCCGACTCATAGAGACTCTATATGACAGTGTATTCCATCATGTTGAAAAGCACACTCGACGAAAGGAACTGTGTTACCAACATGACTCCTGCTAGAAACAAACACAGGGCTGCATGACAGTGAAAGGGACCCGCTCTCCTTGGATCAAGCAAGGACTGAGGCAGAAGATTCCCCAAAGAAAGCCTCTGAAAAAGATGGTAGGCATGGCTTAAAGGTTTGGAAATATATACCAACAAGTAAATGTATAGGATTAAGGATGTGAAACATATTTCACAGGGATGGTTACGAATATGCATTAGGGTGAGGTTAAGATTCTTTTTTAAATTAATAAATCTTTTTATTGGGCTCATACAACTCTTATCACAATCCGTACATACATCAATTGAGCAAAGCACCCTTATACATTCTTTGCACTCGTCATTCTCAAAATTCACCTTCCACTTGGGTTCCTGGAATCAGCCCGGTTTCCCATTTTTCCCCCTTCCCCTCCCTCCCTGCTCCCCCCTTCCCCCTGGTCCCTTGATAGTTTATAAATAATTATTATATCTTATCTTACACTCCCCGGTGTCTCCCCTCACCCACCTCCCCATTGCCCATTTCCCAGAGAGGAGGTTACACATAGATCTCCAAGATTGGCTCTCCCTTTCTGCACCCCCTTCCATCCTGGTGTAGCCACTCCTACCGCGGGTATTGAGGGGTTCATCTGTCCTAGATTCCCTGTGTTTCCAGATACCTACTTCACCGCTGTACATCCTCTGGTATAACCAGGTCCGCAAGGTAGAATTGGGGTCATGATAATTGGGAAGGGAGGAAGCGTTCAGGAACTAGAGGAAGGTTTTGAGTTTCATTGTTGCTACAGTGAACCCTGAGTGACTCATCTCCTCCACACTACCCCTCTGGAAGGGATGTCCAGCTGTCTACAGATGGGCATTGGGTCCCCATCATGCACTCCCCCTCATTCACGGTGATGTGATTCTCGCCACCACCCCACCTTTGTTGTTTGGGACCTGGTCTCCTCTGCCCTTCACGATCACCTATGTTGGTGAGCTGCTTCTGTGTGGGCTTTGTTGCTTCTGGGCTAGATGCCTGCTTATTTGCTTTCAAGCCTTTACGTCCCCAGATGCTATATCTCTCAGTAGCCGGGCAAGACACAGCTCCTTGTACTTCTTGGTTCCAAGTGTCTTATTTGACCTTTTGGGTGACTTTTGGTTCCTTGACCAAAATTCTTATGTTCCATGTGACCTGTGACCTGAAGGTTGGGAATGTCTTGGTGGACATGTTTGCCTGGCCAGAATGGATACTCATTTGGTGTAGTGGGATATTTTTTTTGTGAGGAAAGAGCTCAACAGATACAGGATATCAGGAAGGGAAATACAGAATAATTGCAGGCAATAAATGAGGCACTCCAACATCCTGTGGCAACATCTCATATCTTAAGGAGAAGTTCCTTGGACAAGCTATGGAATTTACACTGTGACACAACCTTAAGCAGCTTGGGAAATAATCTCTAAGACAATGTCCAAAGTTCATCTTATACTGTACTCCTTAGCTACTATATTCACAACAAATATAATCTTGTCACAAGGGATTAGTTATCAATGATAACTTTTTCCCAGAAATGGTACATCTATTGTTATTTTTAATCACTTTATTAGTGGTTCATACAACTCTTATAACAATCCATACATACATCAATTGTATAAAACACATTTGTACATTCATTGCCCTCATCATTCTCAAAATATTTACTCTCCACTTAAGCCCCTGGCATCAGGTCCTCATTTTGCCCCCTCCCTCCCCACTACCCCCTCCCTCATGAGCACTTGATAATTTATAAATTATTATTTTGTCATATCTTGACCTGTCCAATGTCTCCCTTCACCCACTTTTCTGTTGTCCATCCCTCAGGGAGGAGGTCACATGTAGATCTTTGTAATCGATTCCCCTTTCCAACCCACCCTCCCTCTATGCTCCCAGTATTGCCACTCATACCACTGGTCCTGAAGGGATCATCCTCCCTGGATTCCTTGTGCTTCCAGTTCCTATCTGTACCAGTGTACATCCTCTGGTCATGCCAGACTTGCAAGGAAGAATTCGGATCATGATATGTGGGGGATGGGGGGATGGAGGAAGCATTTAGGAACGAGAGGAAAGTTGTATTTTTCACCGTTGCTACATCGCACCCTGACTGGCTCATCTCCTCCCCAAGACCCCTCTGCAAGGGGTCTCCAGTGGCCTAAAAATGGGCTGTGGGTCTCCTCTCCGCACTGCCCCCCTCATTTACTATGGTAAAAATTTTTGTTCTGATGATTCCTGATACCTGATCCCTTTGGCTCCTCGTGAGCCTACAGGCTGGTGTGCTTCTTCCACGTGGGCTTTGTTGCATTTGTGCTAGATGGCCGCTTGTTTACCTTCAAGCCTTTAAGACCCCAGACACTTTATCTTTTGATAGCTGGGCACCATCAGCTTTATTCACCACACTTGCTTATTCATCCACTTTGTCTTCAGCGGTTGTGTTAGGAAGGTGAGAATCATAGAATGCCAATTTAGTAGAAGAAAGTATTCTTGCATTAAGGGAGTACTTGAGTGGAGGCCCAATGTCCTTCTGCTACCTTAATTCTAAACCTATAAATATGTGCACATAGATATAGTTCCCCATCCTCATACATTAATATATTTGCATATGTATTGTTTGTTTTCTTTCTTTCTTTTTTAGGAATTTGGCAGTGATTGGTAGATATATATGGGCAAGAAAAGTATATATTACTTCCCTTTTTGTTCCACCTTCCAAAGATCAAACTGGAGCTTCACTCAAAAATTAAAGAGTTTATTGAAGGAACAAAACAATCGAGGAATGGACAATAATAATTGTAAGGATTCACAAAGTCCCACCGTAAAAGTAAATTTTCAGAGTTTAAATGCAGAAGGATCCTGAAACTTAAAAGATTATTCCAATCCCTTGATCTTTACTACGTTTGGCTCAAATGGACAAGGCAATATCAAGGACACTATATAATGATTGAGTCATGTAACAATTTTTATTTGCTTTGCTTTGACTTTAGATATTGGGAGAGAGAGTGAATGCTCTTCCTGGCAGCTTGTTGTGGGAGTAGCTATGCTGACTTTTACTCATATTTTCTACACTTTCAACTGAGTTGAAACTAAAAATTAAAATTGTCGATCACAGGACAGAATGTTGCAAGACCAACCACTTCTATGCAAATACCTTTTACAAGTTCAAACCTGTCCGATAGAGTCACTTTGGGTCACAATCAACTATTTGACAGTGAGAGTTTCCATGTACAATTTAGAAGAGACTAGTACACTCTCTACGATTGTAAACAGGGTTTCCATTGAATCTGTTTGAGAGCTGTGGGAACAAAACCAACTCAAGACTCCGGAGAAAGGCCCACCTGTGCTCAGCTCTGAACCTGCTCCTGGATCCGGTGCTTGTTGTTTGTCCTGAGCTCCCCCTGCTGGTCAGTAAGCCCCATGCAGTCCAGCCCCAGAGCTGTCCTGTGAGGGTCACACTGACTGCCCTGTCTATGTCCACCTGCACTGAAATAGACAGATGGGTCCTCAGTGCTCACAGAGGTCAGGGGTAGGGAGAACTGTTTCCTGGAAGAATCAAGGTCAATACTACAGAGATTTATAGTAGGAGATCCCTGTTCACCATGGCCTCTCCCTGGCTGCTGCCTGAATCCAATCAATCCCAAATACCCTCTCCCTGAACCAAGGTCGTCCTATCTCAAGAGGCTTTGGAGTCTCCTCCTGAGGAGGCCACTTTTAACCAGGAAACTATACCAATCATTTTCTTATGAGTATAACTGACTGTTATAAGGTCTGGAATCCATGAGTAGTTTGCGAATGCCACAGCATTACCGCTCCACCAAGAGATTTCTCCAGAACTGTTTCCCACATCAAGTTGAATGCAGGCAAGTGAATGAAGCTAGAAAGCAAGCAAATAACATGTCCACTTATTAGAAAGAAGGAAAGAAGGTCTAATAATATTGGGAATGGATGTGTTGAGAAAGGGCCAGAAAATTTGAGCTGAGCATTTTCTTCAATTTTGACAATGCACCTGCTCATTCTTCAAGGGCATCAAGGACTGAACTCTGAGAATTTCATGAAGAAACTGTACTTAATCTGCTCTATAGCCCTACGGTTAATCATATGTTACACAGTGAGCCACTTAAGAGAAACCCAATCCAGTAAGAGGCGTCAGTGCCCCCATGTGGTGAGATGTCTCCCTGTCATGTCAGTGACCTGTGTTTTTATTCTCACTCTCTAGGAGACAACAGACACTGTGTCCTCTGGTGCTGGACTGAGAGATGCCTCTGAGACTCCTGCTCTGCAGCTGCATCAGGCTGAGGGTTTCTGCCCCTCTCAGGAAGGGGGTTCTCTCACCGTGTCTCTTGCACAGTAATACATGTTCTTCAGGCTGCTCCATTGCAGGTACGTGGTGCTGATGGAGTTGTCTGTGGAGATGGTGACTTTTCCTTGGAAGGATGGGTTGTACCTGGTATCAGAGTCAACAGGATAAATCATTCCTACCCATTCCAAGCCCTTTCCAGGTGGCTGCCTAATCCAGTGGCTCCAGCTTCCAGTAAAGCTGTACTCAGATGCCTTACAGGAGATCCTCGAAGATTCCCCAGGTCTTTTCACCTCTGCCCCAGACTGCACCAGGTCACCTGAGCACAGACACCAGTGGAGATAGGATTCAGAGATCAGATATTCCCTCTACACACACACACACCACCACCACCACCACCACCACCACCACCACCACCACCACCACCCCACCACCCCATTCATCTCAAATCCTGTGACGATCCTGACCTTGGAGAAGAGCAATGAGGAGAGCTAGGCTGGCAGAGCCCATCTTGCAAGGAGGATGGAAAGGGATCACACTGTGGTCCCCAGCTGGATGATGAGGGTGCTTCCCCTGTGGAGGTGGCCTGTGGATCTAAAATGGATGTCTTCACTTTGCATATTTCTTCCCTGCTCTCCATGTCAGACTCCTCCAGTCTTATAACCCTGGAAACCCAAGGTAGGAGGAGGTGCGTGTGTTGGACTGCTGGGAGGGACAGAACCTGATCCTAGTAACATCCTGCAAAACACACACACACACACACACACACACACACACACACACCACCACCACCACCACCACCACCACCACCACCACCACCACCATCACCACAACCACCACCACCACCCGGCACTGACACCTCACGCATGGAGAGTTTTGCACTGTGGCTCTCCACTCAGTGTATCTCTTAGTCCACACCCGGGGAGGAGTTGTTTCAAACCCAGTGTGAATCTGCAGCCCAAGGAGCCTGGGGCGTCACAAAGGGTCCCTCCTTACTGTCTGTGGGGAATGATGTCCAGATAGAGAGTACCTCTGTCTCCTTAGTGAAGACTTTGCAGAATCTGATTTCCCAAATGGTCCCTTCTTAGTAAACTCTCAGGTACCTCCTAGTACCCAGGTCTGCCCTGTGCTTCCTGCTGCCTGAGAAGAAATATAATCTGTCCCTAAACATTTCTCTGACCTACTCTGATCTAAACTAAAGAAAACAATCAGTGGGTTAACTTTTTCTCTCTCTGAGGAGGAGGCCTTGGGGTTCGGGGAACACAAAGAACCACTGACATAACAGCCCACAAAGACAATGTCCTACGTCTGGGTTTTGAGAGTAGTGACTGGGGACATTAAAACATATGAAGTGCAGCTAATTGTTTCTCCCTTTCCAGAGTGATGATAATTGAAGACAGATGGAAACCATTAGTCCAATGCTGTAATCAATCATAGATTCGAGTCTCCTGAACTCTCAGACCAGAAGAAACATATGGTGCCTTACTATCAGTACCCATTTCTTTGGAAAAGATAGCATTAGAAGGTCTTAGGAAGAGTGGGATAAAAAGTGAAACAATACACACAGAGAGAAACATACACACACACACACACACACACACACACACAAAGAAAAGAGAAAAAAAGAATAGATTTACTGGTTGGTAGACTTGTGGAAGTCCTGAGACTGTGGTTGTCAGCCTCCCTTCAGGTCTGGGACAGAACTCAGCCCTTGGAAAAACTTCCAGCCAAATAACTGACAAGCCTACAAGGGAGCAATAGTCCTGGGGAGATACAATGACTTTAGAACAATCAAACTTCTGTGATTAAAAGGGCAACATTTATCCAGGGAAAAATTCATAATGTTTGGAAAGAAAAGGTAATTGTAACAGGAGTTTGTGTGCATTGCAGTCAATGAAATGAAACAAAAGTGCATGCATTTTTGAATGAACACTAATCTTCTCAGTATACCTTCATGCAATCCACAAAAAAAAAAAATAAAGAGAAAATAAAATTAAAGCATTTCCCCTCAGTTTTCTCCTGATGAGGAGAGAGCACCCCAGGTTGTGGTTTATGCACTTGGGGTCTCCCAAGAAACAAACAAGGACCCAGAGAATGTGTCCTACTTCCATGCCTCATTCTCCTCCCTCTGTTCTCTGGAGTTGACAGTCATGCTAAAAACATCTTAATCTTGGTTCTCAGAGGCAGGAAGAGGACTAAAAACCACGACACAGGGAAAAATGAGATAGGGGAGGCTCCAATTCTGCTAGGAAACCTGTATCTTCCTCATCACACACTGAGTCTTGAATCAGGATCATGTGCCTGTTTGGCCTGAGACCCTGTGCCATGCATCCCAACCTTCCCTTCATGGTGCTTACAATCTGGTCTCACATAACTTTCCTTACCTACTTTTATCTGCATCACCACACGCATCAAATAAGTGATATATTCCTGTTGTGGAGACCCAGTTTCTTAAGAAAATCTCTTGAAGAGTGAGTCATTGTTGTATAACATCCATGTACAACTCCTTATGACACACCTCATGTTGTAGTTTGGGCATTTAGTCTTCAATTTATCTCAAATAGAAAAAAGTGTTATCTGAACACCCTCTGCCTGGACTCAGCCCAAATCCCCGAATCTGAATACACAATGACATTGGAGTTTGTTGATCGAGTTTCTTTATCTCCCTCTCCATCCTTCTATACATTTCCAATCTCTGCTCTATATCTATCTATCTATCTATCTATCTATCTATCTATCTATCTATCTATCTATCTATCATAAATCTGTTAATTGGTCTACCAATCTACTGAACAATTGATTAAGTTATCATCTATTTTCTCTGTATATACTGTCCATATCTTGTATCTATCATCTATCTGTATTTATCTATCTATGTTCCTTTCCTATTTCCATCTATTTCATGCTTAACTTTATTTCTGAAATAAACCTCGGCTTAATGGGAGTATATTTGTTTTGTTCTTGGTGGAGTATGTTATATGTAGGTCATTGATTTTAGTTTACTAGACTCATTTATTTGTTTACTTATTTGATTCTTGATGTCCTTTTGGATCTTCTGTTTCAATGTTAAGTCAATAATTGAACATGTTAAATTGAATTACTCCATTATTTGGTTGCATTATGCTGTTATTTATTTATTGCATTAAAATATTAGCCAGAAGTTGTTTGATATATTTTGAAGAAATAATGACATATTCTCACCACCTGTCTGGTAGTTAATTATACTGTGGTGGCTTGTGTTTTGCTGACATGCTGGAAGATATGTCACTCTTATATCAAATGCCAGAAGGGTCACCCAAAGTGAGCAGATTTCAGCAAAGCTTCCAGACTAAGAACAGACAATGCAGAAGGACCCCTCTCCCTCTTCAGAGGAAGAAGCTGCTAAAACCTTATGCATAACTTTGAAGCATGGCTGAATACTGAAAGCCTAGGCAAAGGAAGTAGGAAATTGTTGAAGCTACTGCCAGATGGGCCACTCAGGTTTGAGGGCACTCAAAATGTTACTGAAGAGGAGCTGATTTCTTGAAGTCATCTTGATTTCCATGATGATGTGATTTGGGAGTTGAGTCATCAGGATCTCCATTTGCTGATGGGGCATGCCTCAAGGTAAAGAGAAACAGCTGCAGAAGTCTTCTTAGGAACAGAACTTGTAATTTGCATACTACGGATGTTGGGAAATTGGAAGTGGTCAAATATTAAATGGTATACATGTGTATTGATTGATATCCTAGGCATTAGTGAGCATAAGTGCACTGACCAGTATTGGCCAATTTGATCAGAAAATCATAGGAGTTACTATGCTGGGAACAGCACAGTCAAGAGAATGGCATGGAATTGTCAGAAAGGTTTTGCTAAACCCATCATGAAATACAGTACTCGCTGTGATAAGATTATATTTGCCTTCAAGGAAATCCAATCAATACAACTATTATCAAGGATTACTTGAACAATGCAAGTGCTGCCAAGTTTAGAATATCAATATAACACTAATAAATAAAAATTATATTTTTATTTGGTTCTTACTCCCCACTTTTTTTGCTGAGATTTCAATTCCATTATTATACATCCTACATGCAATAGGTCTGATTTTAAATATTTTTATACATTTACATTGTATTCCTATGTCATAAAAATAGAGAAAACCCTTGAGGGAAACAGCGAGATGGAGATGCATAACCAGACCACAAAAGGAAACCAGCCCTGAAACTGTCCCTCTGCACCTGCTCCTGAGTGTGTCCTGTGATCTGTGGGTCCTGAGCGCCCCCTGCTGCCCAGCTCCCTCCCAGCAGGGAGTTTGTGTCTGGGATCACACTCACTTCCTCTCATTTTCTCACAGAGTAACAGAGGGTCTTGTCTTTCATTTTCTTACCGTCCATTTGCAGATAAACTGTGTTCATGTCATTGTCTCTGCAGATATTGAATCAACCCTCCAGAGTCTGCATAGTTCTTAGTGCTGTAACGGAACTATTTACACAAATTGATGAACAAAGCTTACATACCAAGGTATCTTTATCCTCCTCTCTTGAGGGGTGATTTCATTTCACAGGAACGTTATGCTATTTTCAGGAAGTAATTGTCTTTGTTTCCCATCTTGAAATGCGTAACAAGTAAAGAAAGGATTCAGCGAAATATTCGGAGTCCCTGCCTCAGTGAGCACAGCTGCCATTCCCCCGGGTTTTCTGACGCTCTCAGGATATGGGTTTCACAGCGCTTGTCTCACACAGTCAGGTTGCAGTGTCCTTGGACTTCAGGCTGCTTATCCGTAGATAAGCTGTGCTGATGGGGGCATCCAAGGAGAAGACAGAGCCCTATGTGAATCCCTGGATATATGTTGATTTCCCAGTGTGGGTGTTGATCCAGCCATCCACTGAAAGCCTCTTCCGGGTACTTGTCAAACCCTATTCATTCCATCACTGGTGAAGGGGCTCACAGAAGTCCTACAAGACACCTTCACGAATCTCCCAACTTTTTCACCTCAGCCCCAGACTGCACTAACTGCATTTAGGCATGCACACCTGTGTGTGAGGACGTAAACCAGAAAGTGAGGGCTCTGGAGCTGCCACAGTGTTCGCTCCATTCCCATGTCTTATCTTACCCAGGGCGACTGCCAATAGGAAAATGAAGCTCCACAGTCACCCCTTCATGAGTGCACTTTGTTGTCAGTGGTTTAAGAATAACCTATGTGGCAATATCTTTGCTTAATGCTTCCCCAGGGGAATGGCTTCAGCCTTCAAATCTATAGAGCTCTCGTATGTGCATATAATTCACATTCATGAATGTATTCCTGGTCTAAATCAGTGATAAATAATAAGAAGCCTTGATAACTCTAGAGCAGCAATTCTCAACCTTCCTAATGCCACGACCCTTTAATACACTTCCTCATATTGCGGTGACCTCCCAACCATGAAATTATTTTTCATTGATACTCCATGACTGTAGTTTTGCTGCTTTTATAAATCAGATGACCCCTGTCAAAGGTTTGTTCGACCCCCAAAGGGGTTTTGACCCCATTGAGACTGCTGCTTTAGAGCATCACACATAGTGATAGCTGAGCTGTTCATCTCAAGTGCATTCTGGAATACTGATGGCTAATTGTGGGAATATCTCACCAAGTGAACTCACAGCTGGTCATGACTGGTACAGACGTATCCACGTACACACGTCTCCTATAATTTCATTCACTTCATAGGTGAGAGGTGACAAAATCAACTTCCCAAACACTAACACTGACCATTCAAGGGGGTTGTTTTAGGTGAAGTTGATTAGAAAAACAAACCCAGAGAGGTTAAGAGAGAGCTTTCTATCAAATAGCAATTGTACGTTGAGAAAACATCCAAGCCCAGTCCAGATCAAATCCATAAGCCTGATATTAGGCCATATGTCCAATACTAGTCCGTACATTTCTCTTGACTCACAGAGTATTCAGTGATGATGAGTGCAGGAAGATCACAGTCTAGTGGCTGGAAAGTCTTGTGGATCCAATATCAGTGGAAGCCTCTTGGTGCTGGTGTGTGTATCCATGTGGTTCCTCCAGCTTTCTGCATGGGCCTCCCCACAGGGAGATGAAGCACAGACAAGGTGTGTCCCGCCTCCCAAGAGAGAGGAAATTCTCAGAATCGTCATGAGAAGGCCACACACACAAGTAAGCATCTTCAGGCTGTGAGCTGATTGACAGGCTAGACTCCACCCCTACACTTATTTATCAAGTTAACATGAAATTATGTAACTGCCACCACGGCTATTCCTCTGGTCTGTGAAGTGCAGTGATTTCTCACCGACTCCTGGGGTTGGGAGAGTCTTACTCATTTTACTGTATCCTCCTCTCTCTCACTTTTAATGTAATGAGCGTGTATTCCTAAATAGCCACCTATGTCTTCCATGAACTTAGCTTTTCTTACTCGTTGAAAAGAATTGAAACAAATGTATCATTTTAGCAGGCATATGCTTATTTCCACTACTCACATAAAAACCAGTCCACAAGAACAAAAAAAATCATAGTGAATGGGGGTGGGGGAGTGTGGAATGGAGACCCAAAGTCCGTTTGTAGGCCACTGGACATCCCCTTACAGAAGAGTCTTGGGGAGGAGACTAGCCAGTCAGGGTGTGATGTAGCAACTATGAAACATACAACTTTCCTCTAGTTGCTAAATACTTCCTCCTCCCCCACTATCATGATCCCAATTCTACCTTACAAATCTGGGTAGACCAGAGGATGTACACTGGTACAGATAGGAACTGGAAATGCAGGGAATATAAGGTGGATGATCTCTTCAGGACCACTGGTGTGAGTGGCGACACTGGGAGGGTGGAGGGAGGGTGGGTTGGAAAGGGGAAACCAATTACAAGGATCTACATGTGACCTCCTTCCTACAGGATGGACAACAGAAAAGTGGGCGATGGGAGACTTCAGAGAGTGCAAGATATGACACAATAATAATGTATAAATTATCAGGGGTTCATGAGGGAGGTAGAGTGGGAAGGAAGGGGAAAACCGAGCTGATTCCAGGGGCTTAAGTGAAGAACAAATGTTTTGAGAATGATGAGGGCAATAAATATACAAATGTACTTTACACAGTTGATATATGTATGGATTGTGATAAGAGATGTATGGACCCCTAATGAAATGATTAAAAAAAGGCAGGGAATAAAATTTTTAAAAAGGTCCACAAAACACAATGGAAGAAAAATTGAAAGGCAACCAATTGAATAATATAAAAGTGTGTAAACTTCAAAAATCATACAAAACATCTTTTAAAATATAAAGGAAATTATCTTTATCACAGTAAGTCTGATATTATTCCATAAATAAATTCAATTATTTTGCAATATATATTTAAGATACATTAACAGGATTAACAAAAGTTGTACATTTTAATTAAAAAATAATATCAGCACTGTGAAAGAAAAAAGAGAGAGAAAACCCATAATATCAGGATATATCACTACAAAATTGGCAAAATGTGAAGAGTATAGTACACATTTTTATGAAAATACTGCCTTGTCTGAATGGTCCTAAAACAATCCAAGAGCTAAGAGCTCATAAGACCCACTAACCTCTGGATGGTTTTCATTTAAAGTCCAGGGGACTGGTTTCCAGGTTTCAGCTGGAAGAACTTGGGTACAAAGCAGAAGGGGTGATAAAATGTTGATCAGGTTTGCTTGATGTTGGGCCATGAGGCACCGCTTGCACTCATCCCCCATAACATCTATTCACATGGAGATTACCACAGCTCTGTGCCTGTGTGCCCACATTGGGTCCTTTCTGGACCCCTCCAACTCTCTTTCCGCTATGGACCCCTGCACTCTCTCTCTTGGCCTGTCTCCTCCTCTGAGTCAGTCATAAGCTCCGTTTTCTGCAATGTGAGTCACGGATGCACGGATGCTGGGAGTCCCTACATGCGGGCATCAGAGAACTGACATGGATTGACATATCAAAATGCCTCCAAAAATCTAGAGAGAGGTGCATTCAGAGAGGCACAGCAGTAATCTGCTTACCTGGATCAGAAACCACTGAAACCATGTATTTAAAAAAATATATGTATATATATAAATTAAAATGTGATAAATTTCTAGAGGCTGAGTACTGATTACTGAGACTGTGAGAAACCACTGGGGCAGGTCATTAGTGGAGCTCATGATCTAACTGTAAAACCTGTTGAGGTTCTCCAGTGAACATTCAAAACAAGTCATCGTGTTTCTGGCACTGGAGAAGAAGACCATTCTCAACTTGAAATATTTCACACCAGAGGAAGGTCATTTGTATTGTCTTTCCATAGCTGGGGGGTGAAATATTTCTCCTATCAACCACCCACCACACATCTTACCCATGATGCCTACATTGAGAGTCGGGGGGGGGGGGTAAGGGGGGAAAGAGGAATAGTCAACAGGGATTAACAGTCAAAGGTAAAGAATATGGATACTGCCGTGAAGCAAAGGAACACCAGCCAGTGAAGATATAAACTACAGCACAGGCATGAAGGTCAGAGCCCCACCACGAAGGTCCCATAACAGATTCAGGCTCAATTAGATGATCACACAGAAAATTCCTATTCTCTCACTTCATCACCATCCAGATTCCCAGCATAACAATTGTGGATTACAATTTAGAAAGGTAAAATTCTGCTCCTCTGAGGAGTAAAAATATAGATATATAGTGAACATTAACATTTTCTACCTCTTGTCAGATTAGGATAAATCCTCACAAGACTCAGATATGAGAACAAGGGCAATAAATGTTTCCACCGTGCAGAAATAGTAAATAATAAGATGAAATTCTCATTTATCTGAATACATCAATCTCATTTGATTATGACCTTTCTGTGCAGTTAGTTTTTAGTCTGTGTAGCACATTGTGACATCTCAAATTTAATTCATTAGCATCTTTGAAAGTTTTCATGATTCATTTTATATTGAAAAACTGAACAGAGTGATTTTTTCAGTCACACAACCAATCAACATTTTTTAACAAACTGCTGTAGCTTGTCCAACTGAAGTGACAGGACACATGGTTGTGGAAATGGAGTGCTGAATGAAACAGAGTCCTTTTTCATATGAGAGGAGAACATGGGACAAAATGCTCTGCAGAGCACATTGAAATCTGCAAACAAAGAGTGAGAAGACTTAGGAGATGATCGCATTCTAATAGAGTAAAGCAGGTGCAGCAGTGAATAAAGCTAACATAAATAGCAATTAATTTATTTCAAAAACATAATGAAAGTAATGCCTGAAGCCAGATGTCTCAGTAAAATCTGTCAAGCTTTAAAAACAAAGTGAAAAGTGTTTATGATACATAAGTAGCATTATAACGAGCAAATTTGCCATTAATTGGTTGACTCAGTCAATAAACAGTTGACTAAGACTAGAATTCAGAATACTGAGCACCAGAAAAATGACATGAGGTTACTATTATTTAGGGAGAATCCAGACTGCATCACACATGATAATGAGACGTTTCTTTGCTCCTGGACCCAATTCCTACAGGCATATCTAGGTCAGTCTCTCTAGATCTAAGTTGTGAATTGCTTATATTTGACTTATAGTCCATTCTGCATAATGTGTGAATTAAGTCACTGCCAACATTAATTCAGAACTCTCCTTATTAGTTAGTTGCCAATGTCATAGTTAACTTTACTTTTGAAATTGGAGGAAACATTAACTTTAATATATACCGTGACATTTTTTTTAATGTATTGACCATTTTGACTCCAGGTCTACTACAGACTAGAACTGAACCCATATGGTTCCCTAGACTGTAATCTTTGTGGATGCAGCTTGTCAGTTTTCGTGTGCACAGGGACCTGATCGTTGGTGTTAATGGCTCACCTTTCAAATGGCATCCATGAGCTTGAACATTGAGGCACAGGGATTGCTATGTCATAACCTACAAAGATAGGAAGAAACTCAAGTTAAAAAATATATTTAATGAACGTGTAAAATGTTTTCATTGACACTAAGCAAGCATTTTCCAATCTCAGTCCTATCACCCTCTTAACCTGCGCTGAGAAGCCTCAACCTCATTTCTGAGTTGTAAGAAGGAATAAAGGATAAACATGCTTTCAGTGACTTTCATAAAAATGACTTCATTATTTTCAACTTTGTGTGCTCATACACTTGTCTTACTTTTATATTTATGCTTAAGTAAAAGAAGCCACGTAATAGATTTCAACAGCTAGATATTGGTGTGTCTATCACTCTACTAATTAAGAAAGTGTTTGTTAAGAGAAGTATGTTCGCTTTCTGTAGAAAACACAGATTTGACCAACCAAGATTGAAGATTGAAAAAAAATAAAATTAGTTCTGGTATGCTCTTAGTAAAACTCCAACATTCATGATAAAATGTACAACAGATACATAATGTTAAATGACACCGAGCTTTAATGTCTCTAGTGCATGTAATAAAATTCCCAGGAAAAATGATAGAGGCATGAGTCTTAAACAGGATTGAAAGTCATCACACGTGTGAATCTCTCTGGATTGGGAAATATCCTAGTCAATATAACCAATAGAATAAGTATAATCCAACCATTTTATGTGTATGCTAAGAGAAAAAAATAACACCAGGTTATCTTCATAAAAATTTATCAAGAATCTGTCAGGCCTGAGAATGCGTCTTACATTTTGTAAAACTAGAGTGGTCACAAAGGATCACGGAACCCATACAATTAGAACATCCAATGGCCATACTGAACTTCCTTTGAACTGAACAATAGTTAATACAATTTCTGCCCAACATACTCCCTCTCTCTCCTTATCTCAAGACCATACAAGTAGTCTTCCAAAAGTTAAAGAAAAAAATCCATTATCATTTAATTACATTTCTCCATGAACTTTTTGAAAAAAAAAAAAAACCTTTGCCTCCTGTTATAGATTGACAGTCCTTCTCTCTCCCCTGGCCTCTTCTGGATTTTCTCTCACACAGGTGTTTCCCCTGGAAAATCTGCACAGATTTTCTCCTGACTTGGTTTCTGCATCTTGCAGGATTGAAATTAACACATGCTCTTTAACAGAGTGATTGATATTGTGGCCATGCTCCTTTGGAGATATAAATGATAACGCATGGATCATAAGTTGCTCAAGTTGAAAAAAAAAAGAAGGAAAGAAAGAAAATAGAAAAGGACAAATAAGGGTTCAGACCATTGTTGGGTTTGACACACTTCTGCAGGAAGGAGAGGGTCAGATGTGAACCAGATTATGCTTTTATATGTCACTGTCCATACATTACCCACTCAGTAGTCTATACTTCAAAACTCAGAGTTTTGGAATTAGAGGATTGCACTGTAGTCTTTGCCATGAGTCTATTATTTCAGAATCAAATCAAATCACAGGTCTTTCCTAAAGGCATCTCTTTGTTGGTTTGAAAAGTCAGTACTCAAACACATGATTTTATGGCCCCCCTTCACCTCATCTGACTCGAGTCTGATAGAAAATTCTACTGGGGTTTCTCAACGGTTCATCAGAATACTCAATCTGTGATGCCAGAAAAACAGTTTCCATTCTGTTAATGGACTAGTTTTCCTGCAAGTGAAGCTATTTACTTGTTATTCAATGCAACTTTTGAATCTATACATAGTTGGGGTGAACACAGAATAATTCATAGAGAGAGATCCCCCGGGAAAAGTAAGAGATGGAAAAGAATCTCAAAATCACAACAGGAACCCAAAATGGTAGTGAGGGGGGAGTGGCAGGCCTGGTAGGGAATGATCAAGGGCAAGGTTACGTAAAGAAGAGGCATAGCTGTAACCCAGGTGGGGACGGAGCATGGTAGTAGGGCAGGAGGAAAGTCAAGGGAGAAGGAGGAAAGAGCTAGGAGTCAAAGGACATTTATAGAGGTCTAGACAAAGACATGTACATGCAAATATATATGAGGTTGGGGAAATAGATCTATGTGTCTATATTTATAGGTTTAGTATTAAGGTGGCCGAAGGACCTTGGGCCTCTACTCAAGCACTCCCTCAATGCATGAATAGTTTCTTATATTAAATTGGCACTCTACGATGCTCACCCTCCTGACACAACGGCTGAAACCAAAGCGGGCGAACAAGTAAATGTGGTGAAGAAAGCTGATGGTGCTTGGCTATCAAAAGAGATAGTGTGTGGGGTCTTAAAGGCTTGAAGATAAACAAGCGGCCATCTAGCTCACAAGCAACAAAGCCCACATGGAAGAACACACCAACCTGCGTGATCACGTGGTCCCAGAGGGATCAGTTGTCAGGCATCAAAGAACAAAAAATCATATCATTGGCTGCACACCTCCATGATATGATCGCCGAAGAGAAACGGGTGCATAAGCAAATGTGGTGAAGAAAGCTGATGGTGCCCGGCTATTGAAAGAGATGGTGTCTGCGGTCTTAAAGGCTTGAAGGTGAACAAGCGGCCATCTAGCTCAGAAGCAATAAAGTCCACATGGAAGAAGCACACCAGGCTGTGTTATCATGAGGTGCCAAATTGATCAGGAACAAGATATCATCAACAAAACAAATCTTACCATAGTGAATGAAGGGGGAAGTACAGAGTGGGGACCCAAAGCCCATTTGTCGGCCACTAGAGATCCCCTCACAGAGGGGTTTAGGAGAGGAGATTGCTCACTCATGGTGCGATGTAGTACCGATGAAGAATACAGCTTTCCCCCAGATCCTGGATGCTTCCTCCCCCCCCAATTACAATAATCCGAATTCTACCTTGAGGGACTAGATGGGGCAGAGGTTGTGCACTGGTGCATGTGGGAGCTGGAGGCACGGGGAGTCCAGGGTGGATGATGTCATCAGGACCAGGGGTGTGAGGGGCGATACTGGGAGAGTAGAGGGTGAGTGGTTTGGAAAGGGGGAAATGATTACAAGGATCATCATGTGACCTCCTTCCTGGGAGACTGACGGCAGAGAAGGCGGGGAAGGGAGACACCGGATAGGGCAAGATATGACAAAATAACAATCTATAATTTATTAAGGGCTCATGAAGGAGGGGTGAGCGGGGAGGGAGGGGAAAAAGAAAAAGAGTACCTGATGCAAAGGTCTTAAGTGGGGTGCAAATGCTTTGAAAATGATTAGGGCAAAGAATGTACGGATGTGCTTTATGCAATTGATGTATGTATATGTATGGATTGTGATAAGAATTGTATGAGCCCCTAATGAAAAGTTAAAAAAAAAACAAAAAAAACCACAACAGGAAACCCACCCTGACAGTCAACCAGCACTGACATCAGACGCTGGTTCCTGTGCTCACTGGATCCTGAGTGCCCCCTTCAACAGCACAGTCCTCTCCCTGCAGGGAGGTTTGTGCCTGGACTCACAGGGACTACCCCGTACTTTCAGTTCATCCTGCTTCTGGAGATGGCAAATCAGCTCTTCATGGAGCATAGGTCTTTGTGCCACCATCAGATAAAATTGTGCAACCCACTGAAAGCCCTCCCCTGGAAACTGACACACATTGGACACACCAGTTGTTACTGAAAATGAGTACAGAGCCTGAAGGGGAGAATTCCAGAGACCACCAAGGCTTACTCAAGCCTCCCCTAGATTCCATCAGAGTTGTGTTTACATATAGGGGAGGAAAATGAAACTAAATAAAATAAGAATCAAATCAACAAACTCAATTACCCCCTATTGTTATGTTAATTCTAGTTCATAGTGTCCCTGCAAGACAGAGTAGAAATCCTTATGGTTTTGTAGACTGTAAGTCTTTAAGCAAATAAGCAGCTTCATCTGCCTTCCTCATAGTAGTTGATGTGATTAAACAACTCACTCTGCTATCAGTAGATGAGATGAGAAAAATTAGATTGGACTGGCAATCTCTAAAAAATATCCTGATAAGGACACAGGATATGGATCCGTATGCGAGAGAAGAATGTACAGCAGTAGTCAACATCTTTGACTCTGTGGAGAGTAGCAAGAAATAATAGTAACATGGTAAGTATATATACAATTACTGTCCCTGAAAAATATTTGAGGAAAATGTCAAATGGGGATCTAATGTGCTGAGATAACTAACTCCAAAAACAAACTGAAAATTTATCTTTGAAAAGAACTAAAGAGAGAAGAGTGACACAGTCTTCAGGAAATATAATGAAAGTCCTAAGCAAACAAGAGAAGGATATTGTTTGGAAACCAAATGTGAAATTGTCACCTATGAGAATATCACTAATGAGGTTGAAATGTGAAATTATCACCTATGAGAATATCACTAATGAGATTGAATATCACATTTCTTTCAATCTCATCATAAATAAAAAACATCCTATAATCAATGTATCTTACTAGAAAATATGAACATCTTTTCATATATAAACATATAACAGCACAATCAAATCTAAGAAGGTCATTCCATTCCAACACAATGAGCATAATGAGACAAGGTAGAAACATTGCTTCTGAATTCTACCACAAGGTTTGTACATAAGACAGAGTTCTAAGGGCTAGCCCAAGCCAAGTGCAAGAAGAACAAAGCACAAACATTTGTCTATGAGAAAGAAGGTGATTCTCTAATGGGTGATTTTGTATTGAGGTAACCTGATCAACTTACTGGGCATCTGCTGGGTTACACTGACATTTAAGAAAGTTTTTCCTACCTCTCATTTTTTTCCTTCTCTCAGGGTAAGATTTGCATCTTAGCTGAGTGATCTTCCAGCCTCCATGGGCTTCTCTGCACTTTCTCTTTTACAAACATTTCCCCCAATGAAGTGTATGCACTTAATAAACCTTGGTCTTTGCATCATGGGGCTGAGGTGAGCATTTATTTTTTGACCATATGAACACACTTGCATTAACAATTATGTTATACAGGGTTCTACAGAGAAACAAAACCATAATGCTAATAATTATATATATATATATATATATATATATATATATATATATATATATATATATATATATATATATATATATATATATATATATATATATAGAGAGAGAGAGAGAGAGAGAGAGAGAGAGAGAGAGAGAGAGATAACATAAGAAATAAATAATCTATAAAGCAGTACAAATGGCTCAGTGCAACTCACTCCCATGAGACAGCTGTGAGACAGTGGCAGTACTTCTAATCCTGAGGGCCTATAGAGTAATTCAGGCTGTCCGGCCACAGGCAGCAAACAGCAAGGCAGGTAGGTCACCAACAGCCAGATGACAGGGTCCAACAGCTCAAGAGCTGTATATTCCAATAGTGTGGCAGAGCAGGTCTTGAAGATACCTCAAATTACAGCGACACAGTCGATGGGATAGATGTCCCACAGGTAGTGTAGATTACAAATTAAGGCACAGAACAAGCAAGGCAGCCGCACACTGGTCTAATGATCAAAGAGCAAGAAACAAGAAAGGTGAGGCTCACCAAGCCATTTATCTCTCTGCCCTTTAATTAATCCCACATGTGTTTATCGGCCAGGTAGACACAATAAATTAACTACCTCAAGAGTGTAGGACGATAGACCTATCATTATTTGCTGCCATGTGAAGAGATCGGGTACAGTGTCTAAAATTGAACATATGCAAAGATGTTTTCATAAATGAGACATTCAATTTCATAAACTTGATAATGTATCATTGAAGAGAGTCATTGTGGTGGTTTAACATGGTTAAACTTGTTGACAGGGATGCTCAAAGGGCTTTCCTCAGTTGAATATTATTTTATTCATTGTAATATTGTACTTATTGTATGTGCAAAAATATACTCATATTTTGTAGCCAAAGAATGTGAGGATAAAAAGTTACCCACAGATTTTCCTAATTCCAATAAATGTAAGCTTGAGAAAATATCCAGAAATCAATCTTCTTCAAAATTTTCAAACTGGGCACTAGTATGCATTGACGCAAAACTTTCTTGAACAGGCCAATAATATTGATACAACTAAAATAACTTATCTCTAATTTGGAAAGTCTTGTTCTAACATGGAAACTGTACAGATGAAAATGTATGCTTTACTGAAAATGTGCAATTCGCTACATTTTTATATAGAAAACTCCACAATATTTACACGTTACTTACTTATTTTATACCTTATAAATAAACATACTCATTTTTTCCCAGCAAAAAGTATCAGATAACTCCTAGACACTGTCAATCGGGGTTTTTTTTTTGCCATTAACTATGAATGCAAAATCACTTACCATCCGTTGTGAATCCATTGCATTAAAATATCCTCAAATGAGTAATACATTAAAAAGATATAATTAAACCAATACCTTTATATTTATTTTTTAAATCATTTTTATTGGGACTCATACAACTTTTAATCACAATCCACATATACATCAATTGTGCAAAGCATATTTTTACATTCTTTGTCCTCATCATTCTCAAAACATATATTCTCCACTTCAGCCCCTGGCATCAGCTCCTCATTTTTCCCCTCCCTTCCCGCCTCCCTCATGAACCCATTATTATTTTGTCATATCTTATACTGTCCAAGTCTCCGTTCACCCACTTTTCTGTTGTCTATCCCCTAGGGAGGAGGTTATATGTGGACCCCTGGAACCGGTTCCCCCTTTCCACCCCCACTCCCTCCCCTCTCCCAGTATCACCACTCACACCACTGGTCCTGAAGGGATCATCCGCCCTGGATTCCCTGTGTTTCCAGTTCCTATCTCTACCAGTGTACATCCTCTGTTCTTGCCAGATTTGTAAAGTAGAATTGGGATTATGATAGTGTGCATTGGGCGCAGGGGGGGTGGGGGGGAGAAGAATTTGGAACTAGAGGAAAGTTATATGTTTCATTGTTGCTACACTGCACCCTGACTGGCTTGTCGCTTCCCCTTGACCCTTCCATTAGGGTATCATAAGTTGCCTACAGATGGGCTTTGGGTTCCCACTCCGAACTCCCCCTCATTCACAATGACAGGATATTTTGTTCTTTGATGCCTGCTACCTCATCCCTTTGACAACTCGTGATCACACAAGCTAGTGTACTTCTTCCATGTGGGCTTTGTTGCTTCTGAGCAAGATTGCCACTTGTTTATCTTCAAGCCTTTAAGGCCCATATAGTCAATTGGTTTTCATTGGTCATTATGCTCTGCCACAATGTTATAGTGCCCTCTGAGTACGCATAAATTAAAATCGTGAAGTTTTAAGCAGTTAAAACCTGGAGAGAAAACATATTTAAAACGTAAAGGATGATCATGGTTGATCAATGAAAAGTGAAGTTAGCCAAAGAAGTAATTTACTAATGAACAAACCTGGTCTGATAATTGAGATTAACACAAAAAGTGTCATCAAGTATTACATTTTCTAATGGAGCAAATACAGAGAACACAATGGCAGGCTGTGGGCTGTAAGTGTACCCTCACTTGATGTTAAATATCATCCCATTGTCTCTTATTTTTCTTCGGGTTCCCCATTCTCTTTAGGTTAAATTCTTACTTGCTACCATTTAAATGAATATTTGCCTGTGTGCATCTGTGTGTGTGTGCATGCGTGTGCATGTGTATGTGTGAGCAAAGATGTTCCTGGAGCTCCCAAGCATTAGCTAAGAATGCCTCCCTACAGCAACTTAGAGGAATCTACCTAGGGTCTAATCTGCCTTCAGCTGGACTAAACCAAGGATGGCTACATTATGTTGATTTACTAATCATGCTGAAGTAATTACAGGGGATTGTGATTTAACTGCTTTATTTCCCAGCTCACTCTCAGGACCCAGTGAGGCAGATAATTCAAGGTGCTGAAATTGGGGTGGATCGATCTCAGATCAGGCTGTGCTGTGTGGAAAGCCAGTGGATCATCCGTGCTTGAATGTTTTGTGTGTCCTAAAGGTAAGAGACCCTGGAACCTGAGCAGGGGGATCTATATTATGACAGGTATCCTCAGCCAGTAGACCTGTAAGACAGGCTCAGGGAGGAACAATGCGTTTGCCTCTGTAAGTCCCTGGGGTTGAACTCAAAGGTATTAATGTCCAGGCCAGCATCAGAGAGAGCTTAGGCCGCTGTTGTTATCAGGAGTAACTCTTCGAGGACTTAGGTCTTCAGAAGTGAAGAGCCCAGTGTGCTGTGAGTGGGGGTTCCTGGCACTGGACATACAGGGTGCCCCTGGAATTGATGCCTTTCCAGCTTGGGGGTGAAGATAGAGTTCCTACTTGCAGTATGTCTTGTGAGCTTAAGATGTTAGCTGACAAGACTCTCAAAGAGACATGGACCCAAATATTTTAGAGTTGCCAGCTCTCACTATTAAAGGGGGTGTGCAAATTCTTCCTCTGAGTCTTTTTACCTAGGGCTGAGAGAAAGGCCAAGATCAATTTTGAAAAGTGGAGTCATGGATTCCAATGTAAGCTCCTTAATTTGCTACCTCCTCCATCTCTGGTGACATGCATGTCCCCTGGGAATGAGGGGAACAAGGGGGTCGATGACAGAATAACCAGTAATTAATTTGTTTTATTTAATGTGAGTTTCACCCTATGTCCGGGGATAAACCAGGTTAAATGGTGATCTACAAATTAGTGAATAAGTGCTATTGCACCCTCAGCATCTTGCTTATTGGGTAACATCCCTACATATGTTAGAAAAGACTCCTTGAGACCAAGACGCAAAGATCAGAAATCAACAAGGGGCCCGTGATAGCCCTTGACCATGACGTTGTTTGTCATATTTAAACTCTATATAACTTCTTTATTTTTCTAAGTTCCTTGAACCAGATTCAAATGACTTAAAATTAACTGAAAATATTTTTGTGATTCTTAGGTTTGCCTGCCAACCTACTCAAGTTCTTATTGCTTGCGTAAAATCTGAGAGAGAAAATAGCTCCACACACATAATTAGCAAGATGAGTTTTTGATGGATTAGATTTGGGGTTCTGTTTAGGCTTGTAAGTGTATTAGACTCAGAGTCTGTATTTAAGACTAGAACCTATATCCTGGGATTAATCAGTGTTCCAGGTTCAAGAACAATTGCGGAGGAATAGAAATAGGAATTAAGTGTCGTGAGTCAGATGTTCGTGGACATATTAAAGGGCTTTATGTTTTGAAGGTTTAATGCCTAACATATTGTATTTGGAGTTGATTAGAGGCTTATGTGTTAAGGTATAAGGATGTAGAGCTAAGGTTTTAAGATTCTTATTTTCGGAGTTGGGTTTCTCAATTTGAGATTTAGGGTCATTAAGTTAGGTTTAAGGTTATAAAATAAAGTTTACCCTGTTACCTGATTTAAAAACTGGGATAAATGCATTATAGGTTAAGAGAGTATGGTGGTCGGATTGGTTAAGCATGTTAAGACTATTGTGGGTATCAGGATATGCTCAGGGTGTTAGTAGAAGTTCTGGTGGTAAGGGGCTTTTTCATGTACTTAGGGGGGTCAGTGCTTTAGGAAGTTGTTAGTAAGGAAGTTCAGCATGTTAATGTGTAAGGGTTAATGGTTTGGCAGTTGGAGATTAGCAATTAATGGTTAGAGTGTTCAATGCCAAACATTATTTTTGTGTGTTGAAATGTAGCCTACAACTTTAAAAATATTTAATAGCTGTAGCATTTATGGTATATTTGGAATCTGTTACGTAAAGTATCATTAATTTATGATGATTCGAGGAATTACTATTTCTTCTCTTTGGAAGCCTCTTTTCTTCCTTTTAAAAAGTATTCCTTTTATGATTGGTCCATCTAGAAAATACTATAGAATTTTTAATACGGTATTGAAAGTGGAAATGTATGTTTGTCCTGCTTCTTAAGTGGGGTGTTTTTTTAATGAATATGTTAGCACATCGAACTATACCTGTTTCATGTCACAGTTGTAGTTTTTTTACATGAAAAGCCTTTGACATTTTAAAACTAAAGTATTTTATTGGGGCTCTTACAGCTCCTATTACAATCCACACATCAATTATAACTTGTACAATTGTATATACATTGCCATCATCATTTTCAAAATATTTTCGTTCTACTTGAGCCCTTGGTATCAGCTCCTCTTTTTTTCCCTCCCTCCACCACCTTTCTTCCCTCGTGACCACTTGATGAATTTTAAATTATTATTGTTTTCATATCTTACACAATCTGCTATTTTCCTTCACCCACTTCCTGTTGTTCATTCCCCTGGGGGAATGTTATAAGATGATCTTTGCAATCGGTTCCCCTTTCTCCCCCTTGTGGCCCCATCTTTCCCCTACCTTCATGGTATCATTACGCCCATTATTGTTCTTAGGGGTTTATCTCTCCTGGATTCCATGTACTATGTTGAGAGCTTTTATCTGTACCAGTGTACATACTCTGGTCTAGCCAAATTTGTAATGTAAAACTGGGGTCATCATAGTGAGGTGGAGCAAGCTTTAAAAAACGGAAGGAATGTTATATGTTCCATAGGTGCTATACTGTACCCTGGGTGGCTCATCCTTTCCTTGTGACCCTTCTGTGAGAGGATGTTCAATTGTTTACAGATGGACTTTGGGTCGCCAATCTGACACCCTTTGTTCCCATTGATATGATTTTTTGTTTGGGGTATTCTGATGCCCGATACCTGATCCCATGAACACCTTGTGGTCACACAGACTGGTGTGCTTCTTCCATGTGGGCATTGCTGCTTCTCAGATAGACGGCCTCTTGTTTAACTTCAAGCCTTTAAGATTCCAGTCTCTATATCTTTTGATAGCCAGGCATCACCAGCTTTCTTCACATTTGCTTATACACCCTTTTTGACTCAAGCAATTCTGCTGGGAAGATGAGAATCACAGAATGCCAGGTTATTAGCTTGCATTGAGGGAGGACTTGAGAAGAGGCCCAATGCCTTTGATTTTTAAATGTTCCTATTTTGTTTCTGTGCCTACTTAGACAGTTGACCCTCTTTTCTGTCAATGGGCTTATTACAGTGCTAATTTTCTCATGTAAAATGGGCTCTGGGACAAATTTCAATTCATCGTGGTATATAATCATTTTAATATGTTGTCTGAATCTGTTCCAAATATTTTAAAGAAATTTTAGTGTATATCCATTATCAGTATTGGGTTACAGTTTTCTTGCAGTATCATTATCTAACATTGGTGTCAGAGTATTTACTGGTCTGATAGAAAGTATTGGTTACCAAGGACTCAAGTAGAAAGAAAATGTTTTGAGAATGATGATGGCAACAACTGTACTAATGTGCTTGATACAGTGGATGTATATATGGATTGTGATAAGAGTTGTACGAACCCCCAATACAATGATTTTTTTAAAAAGAAAGTATTGAAGTAGTGGTAAGTGTCCTCTCACAACCATTGTTATATCTACACTCAATAACTTGAACTTAAACTACAAAACACTAAAGCGGTGTTTATTCATACCATCTCAGTACTCCGTATTAAGCTTTAATCTATGGTCTGTTTATGCTAGAAGTTTCTCCTGGGATTTTACTTCAATTCAATTGATTATAGCCCTTGCAAGCAACCTAAAACTCATTCAACTACCATTGATTCCAGGAACTGGCTGGACCCTCTGATCTTCCAGCTGACTTCTCATTCTAGAGGACTACATGATTTACACTCCCCTTGCCAGGAAAATAGTGACTAACACCTAATCATTGTGTGATGCCTGCAAAACAGAGCCCCAGTTTGGGAAAATACTCTGCCATATGACATGCTGTATGGATCTTAGAAAATGTCCTACAGCTCACCTCCAGAAGAATGTTATAAATCAATGAGGGGCAGCAATTTCTCAGTGAGTTTTGCATCACCTTTATTTTATTAGTTTTTTTTAAAATAAAAGAAACCCGTTCTTTTTTTTTTTAAGGAAAACTTGACTTGCTTTATTTAGCTTCCAATTTCTGGGAGGCTCAAGAATTAGGATAATTCTGGACAACAGAAGACAACAAGACTGTGCTTACAGAGCTCGTTCTGCCATTCCTGTCTGTAGGACCACCGTTTAATTGTCGCCCTCCCTGTGACATGGTGTGCATGCACATCTGATAGTCAAAGTACAGTATACTCTACAACCAAGCACCACATTCTGTAGCTCAACAAGCAAAGGGAGCACACGCAACGTCAGCATCTGGCAGTATTTTTTGGAGAGGAAAAAAGGTAACTAAAATGGGTTTAAATTAACACCATGAAATCACATCTAATATTTGATACTACATGATTCAATACAGCTATACAATTATACAAAATGTGTTGACATCAAAGAATACAACCAAAATTAAGATAGCAAACAGAACCTATATAATATTTTTTGTACAGGAAAATACTTTTGAAGTATGCATTTAACTGCCCATTCTTTTAAAGAAAATATACTACAAGCAAAGTTATCAACCTCCAGAAAAATCACACAGCATTACTAAGCATATCCCCCAAAAGTGTACAATATGCACACTTGGAGAATACAAAATTTAAAAAATTGTAACCAACAGGTGAGATCCATATTTATAAAAATGTGAAAAGAAGTTCCGTTTTTAGTACTGTCATATAACGAATTGTCTTTTGATGCGAAGTTCATGAACTGTTCGCCTGCTGGGAGTACACTTTACAAAAACACTATTTTTTTTTGAAACGAGATTACGGAGCAAGATAGGGTATCTTAACAATGTCATCTTAATAAAGTTTGTGTTTTTAAAATGTTTACTACTTTATCAAAACATGTCCCTTAGGTATGTAGGATTCATTTTTAAAATTCTTTCCTGGAAACAATCTACAAAGAGAGGCGCGTTGTCTGCCAGTCACTTCTGGAAAAGGCTTCTGGAGCTGAGAAGGAGCTACCTTCTCACGGTTTCTCACTGCTTGTTTTTGGCCTTAGCGTGTATTAAGATGTGAGATTTCAGGTCAGTAGACTCAGCAAACTTCTTGTTCACCTAGGGCCTGTCTCCCGCGTGGATCTGCACGTCTGTGCACAAATTGAAGTCCAGGGAAACCGCTTCCCACAGCCTTCAAACTTATACTGAAAGGGCTTGTCTCCAGTGCGAAGCAGTTGGTGTCGTTTAGCTTTGAGCTCTCGACAAAAGCCTTGCCGCACTCGGCACAGAGGTGGACGCAGGGCCGTGGGTGTCCAGGTGCCTCCTCCTGGCTGAGCTGTCCCTGAGCACCTTCGGGCATCCTTTGTGAGGGCAAGCTATTGTTCTCGGAGCATCATCTTCTTGAATTTTTCTTGGCTTCATTCTGGCAAATTCTGCCAGCTGTTTGGGGTCCAAGAGGTTGATGCCGGGGATCCCTCCGGGCGGGAGCATCTTTCCCATCATGTACTCCGATTAGTCAGGAGGGGAGTTCTCCCCAATGATCTGCTCCCCAGCCAGTCTCATGGTCAAGACCTTTTTTTTCATCTGACGACCTTAGGGTGACAGAGAACTGGTCCTCCAGCGTCTTGATTGATCTGCACCTGCTCATGCTCCCACTTCTTGTTGCCCGCATCGCCCCTGCCGGTGCCGCCGCCCCACAAGAGCTGTCGCTACCGCTGCTCTTGCGGCCGATGTAGTCATCGTCGTCCTCTTCGCCAATGCTGGCCGGCGCTGGAACTGGGATCGGGATCTGGCCCTCGAAGCCTTCCTCGGCGCCGACCACCAACTCACGTGTCTGCACCAGGATTGCCTCCTAGTGGTGGTGCACCTGGCTCGGGTCCACGGTGACCGGCGGCTGTAGCGCGATCATGGACTGCTGCTGCTGCTGGTGGTAGCCGGTGTGCCCATGGCCGCTCCCGCCTCCGCGATCGTCCCAGTCCACGTCCTCCTCGCCCACCACCGTGGTCTCGATGGTCTCCACCTGGATGGTCTCCACCTCGATCTCACACAGCTCCACGATCTCGGCTGGCATCTCCGGGCCGTCCATGGCGCTGTAGAGGGTGTTGCCCGAGGCCATGGCTCCGGGCTCCGGGCTCCCGGCTGTACGAGGAGGCGTCCCGCAGCGGGGAAGGAAGGCAGAGGGAAGAACGCAGTGAGTGGGCAGGGCCCATTCCTTCTTTTAAACTAGAACTTAAATTCCAGTGAATGTCTCCTGAGCTTTTGTGCATTTGATGGCATGGAAATAACTTTTGTAAACATAACTATTTATCATTTTGTGCACGCCTTGGGTGTTGATTAGTAATTTCTGAGGCTCTTGTTGTTGATAGTTCTGATGGTGTCCATTCTATCTTACAGGGACCTTGTGCACAAGGGAATGAAACTCTGCCCACCCCTGCAGCATCCTCACAGTTTAGGATGAACCCATTGCTTCAGTCACTGTGTCAATCCATGTAGTCGAGGGATTCCTATTTGTCACTGCCCCTCTAATTTACCAAAAAAAACAAACAAAAAAAACATCCTTCTCCACGGACTGGTCACTTCTGACAACATGTCCAAAGTATTTAATGTGAGCTCTCACTTCCTACCCTCTAACTAGCACCCTGACCTTACTTCTGCCAAAACAGATTTGTTTGCCTATTTGAATGCCCATGCACTATAATTCAACCACATTCATTCTTCTTATTTCTCCCTTATTCAATGTCCCACTTATATATGCACATGCGGTAATCGGCAATGCCATGGTTTGGGTCAGATAAACCTAGTCCTCAAAGTAACATCATTGTTTTTCAACACTCTAAAGAGGCTTTGTTAGGCAGATTTATCCAGTATAATGCATCTATTGAACTTATTATCACCTTTTAGTTCTTTTGTAATTTTCCATAAGCTGACAGTCTTTCCAGAAGAAGTTAATACTTAGTCAAGCTTAGATTAAGAATATTGATCAAGGAGGGAGCTGGAAGTCCACCTTCCTCTGAAAGCAACCTGTCTCAGAGCCCTGAGCTGGAAGGCTGTCCCTAAGACCTAGAGGAATGATGACGTGGAGATTCCAGAAATGCATGGTGACTGGGCATAGGAGAGTCTAAAACAAATTGTGCATCTGTTTATTACCATGACTTGCAGATCAGTTTTAGAGGGGCCCTAAACCTTACCCTTTATCCTAGGACTGCAACCTCACACCCCTCTGCCTTCAGAAACACCCTGGGGGTTACAAAAGGGCTGTGCCAATGATGTCCAACTAGCCACTCAGACTAATGCTGCTCTCCTTTCTCAAAGCACAGCCTCTCCCCACCACACTCATTTTGTTTTCCTCGCTCCAAGTTCCTGGTTAAGCATGTTTCACAAACTCCAGCCCAGACACTAGCTAATCCAGTCTCCCTAGAAGACCAAGACTATGGATGGGATATCCTAGAACCCAAGACAATAAGCCGTCTCCTTGTTTGTGTCGTTTTCCCTCTGTCAACATTAGTTAGAGAGCTTGAAACCCATGCTCTAGTCCAAGATGACAGAATGGATGATAAGTCATCTCTTTCCTTAATCCATTTCATGTGCTTTTTTAAAAAGATCATTTTATTTGGGACTTGTAACAATCCACAATTCAATTGTATCAAGAATATTTGTACATATATTTCCATCATTCATTTCTAAACATTTACTTTCCATTGAGACCTTGGTATCAGCTCCTTTTATCCCCTCTCTTCCTCCCCCCCACTCTTGTCACCCCTTGATAAATATTAAATTATTGTTATTTTTGTATCTTGCACTGACTGCTATCTCTCTTCCCCCATGTTTTGTGTGTTTATCCCCGGGGTGTGTGTGTGTGGTTATGTGTCTATCATTGTGATTGGCTCCCCCTTCCTCCCCTCCCCTCCCTGCCTTTCGCTTCCCCGACTGGTATCAATACTCCCATTCCTGTTCCTAGATTCGGTATGTTGTGAACTCTTATCTCTTTTCTGTACCTGTGCACATGCTCCAGTCTAGCCCACAGGGAAAGGCAGAATTGGAGTCATGATAGTGGGGTGTGAGGAAGCCTCAAGGAACCTAATAATATTTGTGTTTCATCAGTGCTATCCTGCCCCCAGGTTGACTCATCCTTTCAGTGTGACCCTTCTGTAAGGGGATGTCCCATTGTTTACAGATAGAGGTGGCGTCTCTACTACAACCCCCCTCATTCTCAGCAATGTGTTGGGGGGTTTTGCTTGCTTCTTTGTGGTCTTATGAAGCCTATTACCCTATCTCTTTGACACCTCATGATCACACAGGATGATGCGCTTCTTCCATGTGGGTCCATTGCTTCTCTACTAGATAGCCTCTTTTAAACTTCAAGCCTTTAAAACCTCAGATAGTATATATTTTGATAGCCAGGCACTATTCTCCTTCACCACATTTGCTTATGTACCCATTTTGTCTTCAGTGATCATGCTGGTATGGTGAGCATCAAAGAAGGTCAGGTTGTTAGAACAAAGTGTTCTTGCATTGAGGGAGGGCTTGAGCAGAGTCCCAAAGTCCATCTAGTATCTTAGTGTATTGCCTTATAAATATATGCATGTAGGTCAAGATCTCTATTTTCAGAATTAATGTATTTACATATGCACAGACCTATGCTTATACCACTATCCATAGCTTTGCTTCCTAGATCTTTCTTCTGTTTCCTTTTACCTTCCTCCTTACCCTACCATCATGCTTGTCCTTCTTCCACCTATTAGTAATTCCTCTCAACTAGATTGCTGTTGCTTCATCTGCTGTCTAAAAGTGGTCATAACCCCAGGCTTGCAGAGACCCTCTGAGAGCTAGTCACAAGACCTCACCCTGGAGTTCCCCCGTGCTGCTGTGCACCTTGTGCCTACAGTCTAGGGCTTTGCATTTCTCCTCCACAGGCAGGAAGAGAGTGACTGCATCAGCCATTACCTTCCTTCATCTCATGTACTTTTAAGCTTCTTCCCTCATTCACCTTGACTCTTAGTATCATCTGTCTACCTACACCTTGTCATTCCTTATTGGTAATGTGCTGTCTTTCACAAAAGCCATAACATTGGGCATCCTTAAACACAAGAGCTGTAGAGACTAGAAAATACACCTCCCTCTGGGCTTTTGTTCTTGTTAAGGTTGTCTCTGCCTTAGCCAAGTCCCCCTAGTATTTCCTGTTTTATTTCATTTTATTTATTGTTGTTCACCTCTAAAACATCTTTCACTGGTTGCCACACTCTACTGTGGTACCACACTCTATTACTGTGGGCTTCTAAATGTGCTCCACTAACCATACACATTTGTTCACACACTATAAATATTATACAGTTTCCATGGGATACAAGGAGTTTGAAGCAGGATGAACTTTGACGAAATACTCAGAATCTGTTGAATGTCACAGTAAGAGAAACATTTACATTGGTATCAACACATAAACGTACAGTAATTAGCTGGATGAGATAGTGGGAAAAAAGAAACATGAACAAGTGTGTGACTACTACTTAAAATACATATAAATAATTTCTGATTCTTTAGTTAGATGATCATTAAAATATTGGGGGGATTTTCTTTAAAAATCTTTCTAAGTTCTGGAAAGCAAGGGCTTGTTTGTGTTATATTCAGATAATGAAGTATAAAAATAAACTAAAACATAAATGGAAAGAAATAATTCTAAATGGGCAACTGATTATAAGGCTCTACATATAACTTCCTCCCTGGGGGATGGACAACAGAAAAGTGGGAGAAGGGAGACGTCAGACAGTGTAAGATATGACAAAGCAATAATAATTTCGAAATTATCAAGAGTTCTTTAGTGAGGGAGGAAACGGGAGGGAGGGGGAAAACTGAAGAGCTGATGCAAAGGGTTCAAGTAGAAAGCAAATGTTTTGAGAATTATGATGGCAACACATGTACAAATGTGCTTGACAAATGGATGTATGTATGGATTGTGAGAATTGTATGAGCCACCAATAAAATGGTTTTTAAAAAGAGAAATAATTGTTACTAGAAACAGTGCACAATAAATAACAGCAGCAACAAAACCATTGATCATGTATCACACTTTTCTAAATTATTTTTAAAGCACAATACTAGTGTTTTAATGGCACAAAAACAATTGACACAGTGAGTTCATTGACTTGGACTGAAATAATATGTTGTGCCTGAAAAATCACCTAAGGTAATATCAAATTCATCTGTGTGGTTTAATGCTGTAGGACAACCTTTAACAATGTAGATCTATACTCAACCTAAGCATTTACCTCCCAAGTCTATACAGTACTTGAGATTCACTGTTTTCATTTTGGGAAGACCTGGAATCCATTCATCCTCTGAGATAAAGAAATATCTCCTGTCTGACATGAATGTCAACTAAGGGGGCTGAAGAAAAGAGGAGAGTACCCTAAATTTAGAGGGGGTCCTCTATTTAATGCAAACACTCAGATTGGAGCATGGTTTTGAGGCCACAAGGAAGCACTTAGGGTAAGAAGTACAGGCCAAGAAACTGACTTGCCCTACTCAATATTATCTACTGCTAAGTTTCAGGTCACAGATTTGCCAGAGAGAAATATCGTCCAGTTGAGGGAGCTAAAACCTGGGAATACTATCTTTCACGTTTATGCATGACAAGGGAAGATTTCAACATTTGGCTGGTGTGTGAACCAAATTCATTCAACCAACTCCAAACTTTCTAGACTTCTGCTTCTTGTATGTAAAGAATGCATCAATTTGACTTCAAGAAGCTTGAGCTTCAAAATGGTATTAAAGATGCCTAGGGTATTTTCATTACCCAGATAAAGGTTAGATAGGACTTGTGGGGAACACTATGTCCAATAGCTGAGGGTTGTCTATAATGTAAGAGCATGGCAGGGTAGGGGAACAAAGACGGGGCTTCATAAAGCTTCGTGATAGCTATTGCTATCAAATGTATATATGGTATAATCCACTGGATTACTGGGATGATCTTCCTTATGTGATTTAGGCCTGGTTATGTAAGGCGTCAACCTCATAGTTTGGGACTTGGTTCATTGGGATGGGCAACAGAACTTCCTGTGTAGAGTCTGGATATAAAGCTCTACTAGAGGACATGGGTTATCCGATTGTCTAGTGTCAGAATTTCTTCAGTCCTACAGTTTTCTTTATTCACTTCATGCAGTGAAACATTTTCTATAGGTTTCTAAAAATGGGATATTGAGCTCTTTCACGGTTTAGAAATGTAATAGTCTCAGGACTTCATTGACAGAATGAATCTGATGGCAATGTATCCAGTTGGTCAATATGTGGGAATTACTTTTTATTGATGGTGATACTTAGACTGGTAGACACACTCCTCATTCGTAATGACCCTTTGCACAACAGAAGGAAATCCTGCCTAGTCTTTCACTATTTCCACAATGCCTGCCATAATTAGCCCCTGTATTGTTAAACTACACCCTATGGTTAAAATACAGCCATTGAATGTGGTTCTATTTTTTGGTTAAACTTAAAAAAAACAACCATGTTTTTTTTCTCTGGACTATTCCATTCCTGTAATATGTCTCATGTCTGAGGGAATGATACCTCAACGTCTTTGATTTTAATGACATTTTTCCTGAACTTCTTCGAAGAGACTAAAAACAAAAAAGTACAAACTCACTGTGATAGAGAGGACTGAAATTCATAACAGCCTAATAGGAGAGGGTGGAGCTGTCCCAGTGGGTTTCTTACACTGGAACTATGTGTGGGAATAGAAAGCCTTATTTTTCTCCAGTGAAGTGGCTGGAAGTTTCAAATTACTGACTGAGCAGTTAGCAGCCAAATGTTTCATTAGTGCTCCTTCCAAGATAATTTTTTTATTCTTCTTCCTGTCTGTGGTATATTCAATATTCTGCACAAATAAAAAATAAAATAAATTAATATATAATTTTACTCATTGTCCACTTTTAAAAAATGGATATGTTGTAATGAATATACCATGGTCTGACTTGAGCCAAGCTCCCCATGTTGATTTCAACACTTCAAGTGGATCCTTTATAGAAGATTTTCTCCAAAAAATATGTTTTTGGATTTATTGATAGTTTTTGCCATGGATTATGGATCCAAATAAAATAAAAACCTTTTTTTTCACTGTAGCAATAATGAAACTCACAACCTTCTTCTAGTTCTTAAACACTTCCTCTCACCCCATTATCATGATCCCAATTCTAACTTGAAAACCTGGTTAGACCACAGGATGCACAGCAGTGCAGATTTGAACTGTAAACACAGGGAATCCAGGACAGATGAACCCCTCAGGACCAGTGGAGAGAATGGCAATTCCGGGAGGGAAGGGGAGGTAGAAAGGGGAAAGCTATCACAAAGATCTACATATAACCTTATCTCTGGGGGATGGGCAACAGAAAAGTAGGTGAAGGGAGACACTGGGCAGTGTAAGAGAAGATAAAATAATAATTTATAAATTATCAAGGGCTCATGAGGGAGGGGGGAGCAGGGAGAGAGGGAAAAAATGAACAGCTGATGCCAAGGGGAAAAATCATATCATTGTGAATGATGGGGAGTTAGGAGTGGAGACCCAGACCCATATGATTGTGATTGGTTCCCTCTTTTTATCCCACTTTCCCCTTACCCTTATGGTGTCACTACTCTTATTATTTGTCCTGATGGGTTTATCTCTCCTGGATTCCCTGTGATTCCAGTTCTTATCTGTACCAGTGTACATCCTCTGGTCTAGCCAGATTTCAAAGGTAGCTTTGGGATCATGGTAGTAGGGGGGAGGAAGAACAAAGAGCTGGATGAAAGTTGTATGTTTCTTCAGTGGTATATTGCACACTGACTGGCTGCTTTCCTCCCCATAACCCTTCTGTAAGGGGATGTCCAGTTGCCTACAGATGGGTCTTGGGTCTCCACTCTGAACTCCCCCTCATTCACAATGATATGATTTTTCCTCTTTGATTCCTGATACCTAATTCCACTGAAAGCTTGTGTTCACACAGGCCGGTGTGCTTCTTCCATGTGGGCTTTATTGCTTCTGAGCTAGATGGCAGCTTGTTTATCTTCAAGCCTTTGAGACCCAGATGTTTTATCTTTTGATACCCGGTCATCTTAAGCTTTCTTTACCACATTTGCTTATATACCGCTTTGTCTTCAGCAATCCTGTCAGGAAGGCAAGCATCATGGAATGCCAGATTAATAGAACAAAGTGTTCTGGCTTTGAGGGAGTACTTGAGTAGAGGCCCAATGTCCATCTGCTACCTTAATACTAAACCTATAAATATATGCACATCATCATATATAAATATATTTATATATATATACATGCCTGTATTTAGCCGTCTATAAATGCCCTTTGCCTCCTAGTTCTTGCCTCTATTTCCTATTCCTTTCCTCATGTCCCACTCTCATTCTCAGCCTTCATTTGGGGTTCAGTAATTCCTCTTAATTACTTTGCCCTTTTTCAAGCCCTACCTGGTCTCCCACTCCCTCCTTGCCATTGATTTTGGATCATTTGTTGTTCCTATGCCCCTGGGTTTGTAAACACATACTTCCTTTCCCCTACTCCCCCTCTCCCAGATAATCCCGGAACTGCCGATTCCATTGTTTTTCCTCCAGATTCTTTGTCCCGCCTAACTTATCTGGATAGACCCACAGAGATAATAATATGCACAAAAAATAATACAGCAAAAAAAAGCAACAAAAGAAACAAAACAACAACAAAAAGAAAAGCCTATGAATCAGCAGTTCTGAACTTGTGGGTCGTGACCCCTTTGGGGGGGATCGAATGACACTTTCACAGGAGTTGCCTGATTTATAACAGTAGCAAAATTACAGTTATGAAGTAGCAACAAAAATAATTCTATGGCTGGGGGGGTCACCACAACATGAGAAACTCTATTAGAGGTTCCTGGCATTAGGAAGTTTGAGAACCACTGCTGTAATAGTTCAAAGTCTGTTTGTTGACCTTTAGGAGTGTTTTCTGGTGGAGTGTGATGAGGTGCCACTCTCTGGCCCCAAAGTTTATTTTTCATATTCCCTTGGGACTCAATGCTCTGCTCCCCTTGCTGTTCTGTCACACACCTTTAGTGTTTTGCCTCGGTGTCGTGGGGTCAGATTGGACACAATTCCCAGTGTCTCCAGTGTTGTTCCCCATAGTGCTATGGGTCAGTGAGGGATGTCGTGCCTTGTAGTGGGGCCAGCCCTATAGTCCTCTCTCTGTATTGACTCAGGGCTTGGTGGCCCAGCATGTGCCCCAGCATGTGCCCCGCTCTCTCTTCCACCCCCTTCCTTTGCACCTGTGTGCTCTGATCAGACATGTCCCTCTCCCTGAGCTGTAGTTTCAGTGTGGTCCTCTGAAGTACATTCTTCTGGGCGGAGGGGAGACTATCCACGTAGTTGGGATTGTGGTCAGCCCCTCAAACCTCTCTATTGGTTCCCTTCTTCATGCTAGTATGTTTCATTCATGTCATGTTGCACCGGCTGAACTCTGGCCCCTCTTTCCCTGTGGAGATAAACTATACCCTCCCCTTGGGTGGTTAGTACTCTGTTGTCCTGCATCTCATGTCTTTTTTTCTTTTTCCTTTTTGCTCCCTCATTTTGAATTCGTTTCCATATGTATCCCTAAATTTGGGCTGGCCCCTGCCATACTACCTGGACCTTGCCACAGGAATGTTTGTATACACGAGCTTTTCGCCTATGCCCCTTTTGCATAAAATAAAAATTTTGATTTAAAATTTGCTCAAACTATTAGGAAAGTTGGGGAGGTAGAGGGGTAAGGAAGTGGTGTTAACAAACACAGGGACAAGGGATCAACATGAGACCCAAAATGGTAGTGAGGGGAGAGTGGCAGGCCTGGTGGGGAATGAGCAAGGGTAAGGTTGCGTAGAGAAAAGGTATAGCTGTAGCCTAGGTGGGGACGGAGCATGGTAGTAGGGCAGGAGGGAAGTCAAGGGAGATGGAGGAAAGAGCTAGGAGTCAAGGGGCATTTATGGAGGTCTACACAAAGACATGTACATGCAAATATATATATATATATGGAAATAGATCTATGTGCCTATATTTATAGGTTTAGTATTAAGGTGGCGGAAGGACCTTAGGGCTCTACTCAGGCACTCCCTCAATGCATGACTACTTTCGTTTATTAAATTGGCACTCTACAATGCTTACCCTCCCGACACAACTGCTGAAGCCAAAGCGGGTGAACAAGTAAATGTGGTGAAGAAAGCTGATGGTGCCTGGCTATCAAAAGATATAGTGTCTGGGGTCTTAAAGGCTTGAAGATAAACAAGCGGCTATCTAGCTCACAAGCAACAAAGCCAACAAAGAAGAACACACCAGCCTGTGCGATCACGAGGTGCCAAAGGGACCAGGTATAAGGCATAATGCAAGAAAAAAGAAAAGAATATATGTGTGTGTATATGTGTGTGTGTGTGTGTGTGTGTGTGTGTGTGTGTGTGTGAGTGTGTGTATACCATAGTGAATGAAGCGGAAGTGCAGAGTGGAGACCCAAGGCCCAAGTGTCGGCCACTGGAGATCCCGTCATTGAGGGGTTAAGGAGAGGAAATGGGTCAGTCAGGGTGCGAGGTAGTACTGGTGAAGAAAACAGCTTTCACCGAGATCCTGGATGCTTCCTCCCCCCAACTACCATGATCCGAAATCTACCTTGCAGGACTGGATAGGGCAGAGGTTGTACACCGGTGCATATGGGAGCTGGAGGCACAGGGAATCCAGGGTGGACGATAACTTCAGGACCAGGGGTATGAGAGGCAATGCTGGGAGAGTGGAGGGTGAGTGGGTTGGAAAGGAGGAACTGATTATAAGGATCCACATGTGACCTCCTCCCTGGGAGAGGGACAGCAGAGAAGGGGGGAAAGGGAGACTCTGGATAGGGCAAGATATGACAAAATAACAATCTATAAATTATCAAAGGCTAATGAGGGAGGAGGGAGCGCGGAGGGAGGGGAAAAAGAGGACCTGATGCAAAGGGCTTAAGTGGAGAGCAAATGCTTTGAAAATGATTAGGGCAAAGAATGTACGGATGTGCTCTCTACAATTGATATGTGTATATGTATGGATTGTGATAAGAGTTGTATGAGCCCCTAATAAAATGTAAAAAAAGAAGAAGAAGAAGAAAAAAAAAGAATGACCAGAGCAGATCTTCTAAGAGCTTCTTTGAAGAAGACCAGCAGCATCTTGTACAGAAGATCTTTGTAGGTCTTCTATATTGCAAAGCAGATCAGCAACATCTTGGCAAGGAAGACCAGAGCAAGTCTTCCATCAGCACCCATTAAGGAAGACCAGTGATATCTTGTAAGTAAGATCATTGCAGGTCTCAATCAATTTCTTGCAAGGAAGTTCAGCTAAATCTTGCAAGGCAGATCAGAACAGGTCTTCTCTCTCAATTTGCAAGGAAGAACAGCAACATCTTGCCAGGAAGATCAGAGCAGTACTCTATCAGCATCTTCCAAAAAAGATCAGTGAAGCTCAGACCAGGTCTTCTATCAGCACCTTTTAAAGAGTATCAGCGACATCTTGTAAGACAGATAAGAGAATATTTTCCCAGCATCTTGCAAGGAAGCTTAGTAACATCTTGCAAGAAAGACTTTTATCTGGTCTTCTGTCACCATCTTACAAGTCAGATCATCGATGTCTTTCAAGGAAGATGTGGGCATGTCTTGTAAGTAAGATCAACATCTTGAAAGGCAGATCAGAGCAGGTCTCTGTCAGCATTTTTCAAGGAAGACAATGACCTATAAAGAATTGGATATTTGAAGACCAAATTAACAATTTGAATGATTACATCAAATATGTTATAGCAGTGAGTAGTATAAACACTTTCTTAGTATAATCAACTCATTAAGCTAGAGTGATATGATAACTGCAGCATTTCATTTCAACATTACAATTTTGAGGATGTCCCTGGATTTTCCAGTATTTCCTCCATTTTCATATAGGCTAACTATGAGTCAGTGCTGAGGGTATGTAGGATTCTGGACCAATTCCATATCTCTTAACAACAAGAACAGCCTAAAACATCTTTACAATGACAGACATTTTATGATTCATAAATAGAATTCATGAATTATATAAAAAATTATTCTCACCACCAGAATGCAAATCTCCCTACACAATTCTTAGTAGGTTAGACGCCTCTATTCTAATGTGAAAATACTGTGACAGTCTCTTATTTAGCTCTATGTTATCTCCCCGGACTTGTAGTTGATCCACACTTATGTCACACCCTGCAGTCATCTCAGCAACACCAACAACAGCATTCTAAAAGCAATGCCTTTTCCTTAAATGTCAGAGATTTTTAATAGAAAGTGAAACAAAACAAATACAAATGCAAACCCAAGAAGCTTAAAAGGAAGAATTTACCATAATTTAAAAAATTCTTTAAATCCTCCAAAATAAATACATCACAATGTGTCAATTTCCCTCTTGAATAAATGTGAGATTAAACTTGGAACCCCTAACAACACAAAGAGTTCCAATGTTTAGCAGCTGAGAAGATGTTTCATTTCTCCTCAGAGACACTTTAACAGATAGGCCTGGTGGCTGACTTTTGAAAAAAAAAAAAACCTTTAAAAACACTGAGGCAAAATTTTCAGACAAACATGAGACACTGTAAAATAAAAACAACCAAATATCAAATGTTCTTGAAAAGCTCTGGAAACTTAGAATATGAAGACAACTGTCTTTCACATGCAAAAGATGTCCTGTGAGATTGTCACTAGAACAACCAGGGACAGCGAGATGAAGAGCCAGGACTCCACCATGACTTTCACTGTCTCCCTCTATCTCCAGGCAACAGCTGCCATGAACAACGGTGGGAGAATTCTATGGACAGCCGCTCCAGAGGGGCAATGGATGAAGCCTCATGTTGCAACATAACTCTGGATGGGAAGCTCCAAGATGCTGAGTGGGTCCCTGTGCTCATTCTGACGAATCTACTCCAAAAGGAATCCTGACCCATGAAGGGTAAGCTGCATCTGCTCAGACCTCAGGAAGGGCCAACTGGGTGGGTGACCTCCGTCCTCTGATATCTTGGCCCCAGCACCCTTAGTCACTGAATGTTATTGAATCAGTGCTTCCCTGTGAGTTTCAGAGACTGTGCCCTTTATTAAAGAAGAAAGCCTCACTTTTAGTCCCATCCCACCACCCTTACACCGTGCCAGAAATGTTTAGGAAAAATTCTAGTCACACTTCTCACCTTTTCAATTCACAGTTGTAGGGGCTGTCAAGGCTCAGATATCAGTCTGGACCACTCTCTTGACTCAAGTAGGTGAGGGCTAGAGGAATCCAAGATGGGCACGTGGGATGGTAGGCTGCTTCCTCCCAGGTTATTCAGAAGGATGAATCCAAGTTATGTAGGAAACATGGCTTTCATGCTGAAAGCTGCTGAGGTCTCATTTAGAAGCACTAGGGTAAACTTTAATCATACACCATAAAGGGTGACAATTTTATTTTTACCTCTCTTTCCTTGGATAGATTGTCATTTATTTCTTTCTTATAATGAAAGTTGGTGTGGATTATTGCTAAAAGCTGTTCTATATCATTTAAAATCATTAAGGTTAACTTTAATCATATCACATGCATTGTGATGATTTCATTTATATATAGTCTTTATTATTTATCCGTTACACATTTTCTGGTTACTGATTACTATGTAGCTTTTATTTTAAAATTGTTATTTGTATTTATTGAATTTTGGGGGTCAAAAATGGATGAAATCCATCTGCAGTCACCAACACACTCTGTTCCACTAGATGCACACTGGGAAGTGGCCAGCTGAAAGGCTAGTGGAAGCTCCCAGATTTCTGTGACGCAGCGGGAGCCCAGAGATGCAAACCCTCACTGTCCTGCTGGGCAGAATCCTGGGTGTGGTGTCTGAGAGGAGTGCTGGGGGCTGTCTGCTCAGGAAGGATGTCTCTGTCCACTTTCATAGGTGAGTCCTCATTGATGTTGAGAGACAGCGGCATGGAGTCTGAACCCTGCCTTTCACGGATTTTGCTCAAGGATCCTCCAGATGCCCACCCCAATAAATCCCCCAGTTGTACTGTCAATCTCTTACTGAGTCTGTTCTAGACCATGTGTTCCACGGGGTGGAAGCTCTTCTTAGTTTTTCCCTGTGATCTGTTATATCAGGCACAGAGAGAGGCATCATCACTGAAGGTACCGACCTAAACTGGGAACTAGAAGGAAATCTATAATAAGGAAGATATAAAATATTGAAAACAGGACTTGATTTTAAAGCCTCATCCTGGAAGGACTACAAAAACACAAATAATCTGACTTTCTTAGGAAACATAAGCATCATATATAACAAATAAGCATTACTTGTCATTAGAGTGTAAGGTTAAACAGTGAGATACCATCACATACTGTTTGAAATGAAAGGACACAAAAAAAACACACACAATAAAACAGTCAATTGAGAAGTAGATGCAACAAAGACAGATCATATCTAATGTTACTGCATTTATAGTTGTCAGAAGGCATCAAACACGGTGTTGTACTTCAGAGTATGGTCAAGAATATACGTTAGCTATATTTATTTTTCATCTATAATGATCCCAAATAAATTTAAATACCATTCTGATGATTTCATTAAATTTCTGTTACCAAATTGATTGATAATGGATTGAATTGTAACTAAAATTTAAAAGTTGAAACATTTGGAAATATTTCCACCCTAATATCTAGAAAAACAATATGCTGATTATCTTTGGATTCAGTGATCTTAGTATAGTACAAACTCTTGAGTCCATGGTTTACTTAGTTTTTCTCTTGAGAATGCAAAAATTTCTCATCAGGAGCATAAAGAATTTATTTGTATTTCCTCCGATGCAAGTTCATTTATTCTTCCTTGTTACATGGGAATATTTATTGGATTCAATAAGGGAATCATTGATGATTTACTATTATTTATACCAAAACACCAACTCCCTGCCCTTGAGTCCATCCTCTGTCATCTCAGTCCTGCAGGGTAGAGCACAATGGGCTCTGTGGGTTGCGAGGCTGTAGTGCTCTACTACCTGCTGAGCTTGCAGTTAGCAGCCCAACCCAAATCCACTGTGTCACCATTTCTCCTTATTTCATTATAGCCTTTATATTTATTTCTTACACTTGTCCTCGGGTGTGTTATCCCCATAGGTTTTATCATAATTAGAAATGGCAGATTTATTGAATTTTAAATCATTTTAACACTTCTAAATAAAGATAAAATAATATGCAGTAAGATAGTATATTGCTAATTTAGGCAATTATATTTATTTCCAAATTACTTTCAGTTTTCTGCCCCTCACTGCATTAGAGACGTTGGTAGGTGCTGCTGAGTCAGTGCTTACTCTTAGCGACTTTATAAAAAACAGAATAATAACAATAATCCCCAGGCCCTCACCATCCTCACACTTCTCCCATGTGTGAGACCATTTAGGCACCACTGACTATTCACTTGATTGAGGTGCACCTCTTGTTGCTGACACTGCAGTGCAAAGGGACATTCTTCCCTAGGGACTTGTCTCCCTGACGACATGCTCAAACCAGGGGAGAAGTGTCATCCTCTCCACTTCTAACCAGCATTCTGAGACACTCGTTTGACATGTCCTGCTCTTGTAACACACTTGCCATTTTAGAGGGATCAAATGTTCCCTTCCAATGAGTGTTCCCTTCCATGAATGATCTCACAAAGCAGTCCTCCAGTCATTCCAGGCCATTCTATTTGACCTTGTCTCACAAGTCAGGGGGCCCTGTGATTTTTATATTCTATTTCAAACCAAGATTGTTAGCCGCTCCTTTCAAGCCTGCATTGTGAAGGAGAAAATTTAGACAGAAAAAAATAAAGAGGCAAAATTGTCCCCGGGGATGCTGAGAGCTAAGAGAAACCTTAATTCCAACAGGACATCCTGTCATTCATCTGTGCCTGTCTAGGGTTGGCTGGCTGTTCTCTGTGGGTCCTGCGCGCCCCCTGCTGCCCAATGACTTCCCTGCAAGGGAGGTTTGTGTCTAGGCTCACACTGACTTCCCCTCACTGTGCTCCTTGTACAGTAAGACATGGCCATGTCCTCCGCAGTCACTGAGCTCAGCTACAGGGATAACTGATTCTTCGATGTGTCTCTGGTGATGGAGAGTCGGCTTTGGAAGGACGGGTTATAATATGTATTACCTTCATAGGTTATCCTGCCCATCCACTGCAGCCCCTTTCCTGAGTTCTGGCGGATCCAGTGCCAGTAGTAACCACTGCTTGTGATGGAGACACCAGAGACAGTGCAGGTGAGGGACAGCTTCTGGGAGGGCTTCACCAATCCTGGGCCTGACTCCTGAAGCTGCACCTGGGACATGACTTCTGTAAATAAAGGTAATTGGTCTCTGTTAGTCACTCAGTCACAACCTTCCCCAGATTCCACACTGATATCTGAGACCCTTACCTTGGGGAACTGTCAGCAGGCACAGGAGAACACATAGCAATAGCATCTTTAGCCAACAGCTGCGCTTTCCCAAGGGACCCACAGCTCTGTCAGAAGAGAACTGATAGCCTTCAGTGCCCAAGGCTGGGATTTTAACCTAGTGCCTGAAGAATGATTTGCATAGGAGGGAGCCCTGTGCTTATGAATAGATGCTCCTTTGTTTCCTCTGAGGCCATTGTAGGGTAATTCTTCTTTTGAACTCATCTCTGTGTTAGTCCGCAGTGAGAAAGCAAGTTTCCTAGGAGGTGTGAGTGAATAGTCAAAGAACAGCCCCGCATTTCTGAGCCCAGAATCTCTCCCTCCAGCCCTTCATTGCTCCTGCCCTGAGGCTCTGATATACCTGTGTGTCAGAGACTGGACAGTACAGATTTCCTTGAAACCATCAGGTCCACCCTGCAGTGTCTCCATTATCTCACACTCTCCAAAACACATTTCTTTTTCATACACTGGTGCCACTTAATCAACCTCAAAGTCCTTGGTTATTTTCATATGTGGTAAATATATGATTTACAAGAATTAATACCAGGCTGATCCCAAGGAGTTGGGGATTGATGATGCCTCAATATCCACCTCTTCCATAATGCCATTCAGTGCCCTTTTCAACCCACCCCTCCCTTGAGTATACTTCCTCATGTTTCTGGGCTCTGTGAATTGTTCCAGAGTCCAACAGAAACTCATGAATACTTGAGGAAATGGCTCACATGCTCATGGGTTCACTTCAGACCATATTGCTAAGGTCAGGCAGGGGTAAGCTGGGACCAGAGGCTGTCCTTCACTCCTGTCCCTGCATGTTATTAATGGTCATATGCCCTGAGGTCTCTGGCAGGATGTCTCCAGGAGGCATTGGCCTCCTACTGATGAGAATCAGCCCGGTCTTTTCCCACCTTGGCCATGATCATCACAAACCACACCGCTCCTACAAGCAACACCCTCAATGCATCCCAGTGCCTGATGGCTAAGGAAAACCTCAGTGTAAGTAAAGTGAGTTAAGTGTCATCATGATTCAGGGAAGACGTTGCCAACTAGAAAAGTTGGTCCCCAGACAAGACAAGGCTTTAACTCTGTGCCCATTAAGAAATGCAAGATTCTGAAGAAAGACCTTTGTTTGGCAGGAACGTTCAGAAGAGTGCAAACCAGTCAGGTGTCATGACTTCACATGTAGAGATACAGCAGAGCAGTTAGGGGGAAGGAGTTGTTTAATAGACAGGACAGAGTAAGAATAAGATCCAAAAATAGTATTTCAGATCCTTAACCAAAATACACCAGTTTGAGACACAAAGGCACTCCAAATTAAATGAGGTCCATTCAGGTCCTTAAATTTTAGGAAGGATTATAGACCGTTTTAACTATTCATTACCCAGCGGCTCTGGCTCACCTGAAATTTGATCATTTACAACCAAAGTCTGTGACTCTTTTTGTGCTGTAGGGTTGACCCCTTAATAACTGCAGGACTCTCAACCTTGAATGTATTACCCAAGTCACAGATTGCCTGATTTTGGAATCATTTGCATATTCTTGACCATGAACTCAGTAGTACTATCTTGAAACATGCATTTTTAATGTTCACTTCCCATGAATATTTCTTTATCATTGATATCCACCATGACAAGCATTTTCTCCAGTCTTACAGTTGACACAACTCATTTACTGAATGCTTAAACTGTCTCTATGTCTCTAAATTAATATTTTTTTACCATTGTGGAAATCCAAGCACAGGTCCTGGTCACCTGGGCTTTTCTGAGCTCGGTTTTGCTGAGGAGAAAAAGCAAATGCCTTGCAAAAGAACACTCACGAGGTTCACTAAAATTCAGGATTTCAATCGAATAATATGATGATAGTTTTCAGTTGAAGCTCATTGGAGTCCTTCAGTTTCCACATACAGACTAGTATGGCATTACGTGAACCTGGTCATTCCAGCACACACTCGTCTCATAACATCTGATGTTGCTGGCTGGCAGGACAACTTAAGGATCACACTTTGATGTAATTGCACACTAGTCCAGGTCACCTCCATCTCTGAATGTTAATGCCATGATAGTCTAAGCTAACCGTATGATAGGGCAGGCCCTTAAATGTGTCCTCTGGAACTCCTCACCTGCTTTGTCCTGATTCCCACCCAGTGTCTGAGGATGTCAAGGGGATGGAGACAAGCTGGGTTTGAAATACACAGGACAGCTCCAATGCACAGCTATGGCTTGAGGACACTGTGAAGTGCTTGCTGGTTCATGCGGGATTGAGCTAACTTTATGGAAATCCCAGCCACCCTTTCCTCCCAAGACCCTTACTGGGCACAGATTTGCATCATAGCTGAGAGATCCATCATCTTTGCCTTGTCCCTCTGTGTGTATCTGACTCCAAAGGTGTCCTTCTGCTCTTTGGAAATGGGGGACTGTTTCCTCCCCTTACAATGCAAAGTTTGTAATTCAGTGGTTGATGCAAACCCTCACATTGAAAGAAGCTCTAATGGAATTTGTAAGATGGAGAGGAAGTCCCAGACACTGACATGAAGCCAGTTCTTAACTCCCCTCCATACTGTCTGCCAGAACTGAGCCCTGTGACTGAGAGTCCTGAGCAATCCCTGAAATCCATACCTCCCTTTTGGGAGGTTTGTGTACAGACCCTTACAGATTCCCTTTTCCGTGTCTCCATTATTGAAATAGAAGGTTGTGTTATCAGTGTTGAGGCTGTCCATTTGAAGATGCAGAATGTTCTTGGCTTTTCCCTGGTGACTGTCATTCAGGTATTCACAGTGTATAGGTAGGATATGGAATAACTATTACTCACTTCAGGCCCTTCATAGAATTGGCTGATGACATCCATGCCATCACTGCTGGGGATTGGTCCACAGATTGGACTGCGGAATCTCAGAGGTGCCCTATTCTGCCTCAAGTCTCCCAGAGCCTCTAGCTGCATTGAAGGCATGCAAACACAAAGACATCCGATCAGGAAACCAACATCCATGGTTTCACTCTTTTGTTCAACACATTTTTCTTTTCCTATTTAATATTGCAACAAGAGAATCTTAGGCCTTCAGAAATTCCACTGTGACTTATGTATAATCCTGCCTTTCCAGTGAATGGGGAGAACTGGGCATCCTATGGGGTGTGTCCTCTCTCCTAGAGTTGAATACTTTTGCTAGTCTGGTTTTCATCAGCAGAATAACGTGTAGTGGTTAAGTCACACAGAGACCAATAGAAACAGAGGACGCCATATGATCCCCCCCCGAATATAGCCCCTATCTTCCATAATACACAAAAACCAAGATATACAAGCTAAAAACTCCAAAACAGGACGTTATGGTCACCTGGGATAAGCTATAGCAACTGCGGGGGAAACAGATGCGGTAAAAAAGAAGAAGGTCTATCCTGGAAGAGGGTCAGGAATTTCTCCTGGGCCCAAATTTCCCTTGAGGGAGAAACGTGGATGTTTGTAAGGCCACATGTCAGACCTAGGTTCACAATGTTTCCCTTAGAATGCTGCAGTCAGAAGATCAGTTGATCACCTTTCGTTTTAGCAGAACTCCAGACAAACTTACAGTCATCAACTATAATAACCCTGGAATCCCCCTGAGGGTGCTGACAAGGCAAGTGCAGGATTGTATTCCCCTTGTCAGACCAATGCCAAGAGAGAAAGGAAAACAACAGCACATCACTAGAGGCCTGAAGTCTTTAGCCAGAACAAAGAGAACTTCCAACAATGATAGCCCTGAATTGCACCTCTAATACCATTCCCTCCTCTGATCTTGTTTTTACAGTTTGAAATCATATGATCATACTCTGAAACACATGACTTTAGGATAGCAATCACCTGTGCCACCCACACTGGAGATTTTCTTCTTTAAGTTCAACAATTTGGTTCCTTTGAGAACACCATTTCAGGAGACTATGAAATTGAAGTAACCCTGGGACACTGCTGAATGTCAGAAACTATTTGCCATTTCCTAATTCCTGCTATCTGACAAGTGCCCAAGTTTGAGTGGAGCTTCCACTGCAGGTGTTTTTTTGTTTTGTTTCATTGTTTTGTGTTTGTGCGTGTGCGTGTGTGTTTGTGTAATTTCACTCATGTCTATGTCATAATGTGCTTTGTGGTCTCTCTAGTACTTTTAGGCATGTATATCTTTCTATGGTGTGCATGTATTGATGTTTCTATATTTTGAATAAGTGATTGTCAGGAAAACTCACAAAGTGATGGAAGAATATACTGTGAACTTTGCAGCCAACAATGTTGGCACTTAATAGTTACCTTTTCCCAGTCTCCTATTTCCACTGAGTCTGATTGGAAAGTATTTATCGGAGCGTCATGAGAACTCTGATGCAAGGACCCCTAACAGAGTCATTTCCTGTCCTTAAGGGGCAGACTGTTTGTTGCTGTAAGACAGATTATATTCTCCCGTTACAATATACTTTTTGAATTCACAGATACCGGAAGTAGTCACAGAATTAATATTTTTAAATTAGAGAGGGATTCCCTAGGGAAACCGAGATTTAGCAGAATCCGCAGATCCCCACAAGAAAACAGCCTTGAAGCTCCAGCTGCACCTGCTCCTGTGTCTGAGTCCTGTGCTCTGTGAGTTCTGAGCGCCCCCTGGAGACCACTGTCCTTCCTGCAGGGGAGATTTGTGTCTGGGCTCTCACTGATTTCCCCCCATTGGGTGTCTCTTGCACAATAATACATGGCCCTGTCCTCAGCTTTCAGGTTGTTCATTTGAAGATAGAGTGTGTTCTTGGAGTTGTCTCTGGAGATGGTGAATCGACCCTTCACGCAGTCAATGTAGTGTGTACCACCACCAGTCTTAATGCTTGAGACCCACTGAAGGCCCTTTCCTTGAGTCTGGAGGACCCAATTCATGCCATTGTTATTGATGCTGAATCCAGAATTTACACAGGATATTTTCAGAGATCCTTCTGGCTTTCGCATATCAACCCTAAAGTCCACCAGCTGCACCTCACACTGACCACCTGCAAGCAGGGGACACTGTGCTCAGATGACCTAAATAAACTAAATCACTCACCATCTCTCTCTCTCTCTCTCTCTCTCTCTCTCTCTCTCTCTCTCTCTCTCTCTCGCTCTCTCTCTCTCTCTCTCTCTCTCTCTCACACACACACACACACACACACACAGAGCAGGGTACAGCACAATTACCATGTGAAATAGCCAAAATGAAAGCCAGCGTTGCTGCAAAATTAATGATGTGTCCTCTGGACTAGCTCCTGGGCATGAAATGGTAACAGCAGAGACCCGAAGGCTGGACTTTCCTCTGAGATCTCCCAAATCAGGGGCTGTGGCTGGTTTATCGGCAGGCAGAGAGCTACATTTGCATCTTCTCTGATATTTAGAAGCGGATGAGTAGAGATTATGGGCACCTGTTCTCCCTCAGACTCAGAGAAACACAAACACTCTCATAGGAAAACAGAGCCCTTACACAGGTTCTGTACCAAGTATTGCTTTGATTGTTACACATTATTAATTTTTAAGAAAGTAACTTTCAAGTTATAAGCTGTATATGGCAGACACAACAGCCTTTGCCATCTGAGAGCTCACAGTGCATCCCCTCTCGTTCCCCTCAACCGATGGATACGCATGATGACAGTGAGCAGCTCTATGATCCGTTTCTTATGTGGGGACATTATTAGATTCTTTTTAGCCTTTCAAGGAATTTCCCCTATTCAGTGACTTTTTTAAACTGTGTGTATGAAGCTGTTCATAAAACATGTCCATAAAATCTGTGGAATGGTGTCTCTTCTCTGGTTTCTGATCTGAGAGATTCCAGTCCTCTTTCTTTTTGTCATGAGCAGGGAATCTGGGTCTTTATCACTTTAATTTGTCTTCTCTTTTTTTCATTTAATTCGTTTATTTTCTGTGCGCCTTCTGTTTCATTTATGTGAGTTTTTATATGTATTAGTTCCTACCCACCTTGCCTGCCCTGCTAAACTGTGATATGGCATGCTCATCTTTAGTAGCTCCATTAGATGGGCAATGAGGTACTTAATTTCAGAGCCATATTTCTATACTATACAGATGTCTGTGTCTATGAATTCACCATTAAGTTCTCTTCAGTTGAGTCCCACAGAGTGTTATGTTGTGTGATCATTGTTTTTTCATTCCAATACAGCCATCCAGGGTATAAAAAACATTGAATATATGCCATAGCTCTCAATGAGACAAACAGCATTTGTGTATAAAACAGGTATGCATGCACACATACAATTTTGTGTGTGCATAAAATCTACAAATGGATGAAAATTATAATATCTGTGGGGTTTGGGAATACACATTTAAGAAGACGGCATTCTGGGAGGAAATATTTTGGAGGGAATGGAAACCCTAGATGCTAACAGGAAGCTGCTTGCTCCCAGGCCTCCCACATTGCCCAGGCCCCAGAAATATAGTCGCCCCTGTGCTTTCCACACCCCACGTTATCACCGTAGATCAATGCCATGATTGCAGTGATATTTGTGTCTGGGATGGCACTCAGTTCTCTCTCAGATTCTCTCCCACATGAGTGGACAGCTGTGCCCTCAGTGTGATTGAGCTCAGATGCAGGATAACTGATTTGTGGGTATTCTTCGGGAGCTTGAGTACCATCTCCATAGTGATGGGAAGCTGTTTTCTGCTACTAGAATATATTGCTCACAACTACTCCAACCACTTCTGCAGGTTTTGGAAGATCCAGCTCTGGAATTCAGCAGTCACCAGAGAAAGCAAAAACTAGGTTGAGAATCTGTGAGGGGTTCATCAATCCTGGGTTCAAATCTTTGACAACTAGGAAGAGGGAAAATAATCACTGATGACAAGCAATGGAAACCTTATTATGTCAAGCCATTTGGGGAATCTGGACACTACCAGAGAGAATTTACTGTGGGATTCGGTCTAAGAAGTTCTCCACTTACTTCCTTGGCTTTGGTTGAGACTGAGTAGGGAATTTTCCCTAATTACTCCGGGCTTTAAGGGATTGGAGTGGGGACTCTTTTCCCTTTCCCTATCTTCCCCTGAGTCAGTTTGGAAAATTTGGCCTTTCTGTGTACATCAGAGGACTACGTGTCCAGTTGACTGATCTCACAGTATCCTTGGAGGAACAGATAGCCTTGATTGTGTGTTCTCATCCTGTACTAGATATAAAAGTTTTTTTGAGGAATATATTGTTTTAGTTATGAATAAGCTTTGTATAAACAGACTGACAAACTGCCCGGAACAGATGATGAAGTCAAGGTTGTGGTTACTGTGTTTAGTATATAAGGAAGGCTTTTGCAAAAATAAAATTGCCAGCAGCTCCAGGGTTGTTGAGCTGTTCGGTCCTCCTGAACCCCTCTGTTCTGTCTTCTATTCCTTCTTTATTTAAAGTCCCTCTCCCTACCTTCAGACCCTGTTTCAGGTTATCTCTGACAGAGCTGGACACTGGCAATTTACCGCTTGGCAGAAGAATCTCCACAGGAAATTGATGACAATGGACAAGGTCTGTGGATCCTAGAGAACCCTGTCCATGATGTAATGTTTTTCAGTAGGTTTGATATTTTACCTGGAAATTGATAAAATATTCTGCATTTTGGAAGCCCCAGGAATGAAGTAGTGATGATGCCAGTCTGCTCAGAAACTGAAAAGAGGAAATCCGACCCCATTATCTTCTTTGTTTTTTTTTCAATTAAAAAATTTTGTTTTACTCTGAGAATTAACTTTATTATTTCATTATTATTTATTTTCAAAATCATTTTATTAGGGGTTCATATCATACAACTCTTATCACAATCCATGCATACATCAATTGTGTAAAGCACAACTGTACATTCATTGTCCTCATCATTCTCAATTAATATTTTGTCATATCTTGCCCTGTCTGACGTCTCCCTTCACCCACTTTTCTGTTGTCTGCCCCCAAGGGAGGAGGTCACATGCAGATCCTTGTATTGTAATCAGTTCCCTCTTTCCAACCCACTCTCCCTCTACCCTCCCAGTATCGCCACTCACACCGCTGGTCCTGAAGGTATCATCTGCCCTGGATTCCCTGTGTTTCCAGCTCCTATCTGTACCAGTGTATATCCTTTGGTCTAGCCAGACTTGCAAGGTAGAATTCGAATCATGATCGTGTGGGGGAGCGGGGGGAGGAAGCATTTAGGAACTAGAAGAAAGTTGTATTTTTCATCAGTGCTGCATCCTACCTTGACTGGCTCATTCCTCCCCTAAACCCCTCTTCAAGGGTATCTCCAGTGGCTGATAAATGGGTTTTGGGTCTTAACTCTGCACTCCTCCCCTCATTCACTATGGTAAGATTGTTTTCTATTCTGATGCCTTATCCATTCGACAACTCATGATGGCACTGGCTGGTGTGCTGCTTCCATGTAGACACTATACCTTTTTAGAGTTGGGCACCATCAGCTTTCTTCCCCACATTTGCTTATGCACCCATTTGTCTTCAGCGATCGTATCATGGAGGTGTGCATCCAATGATATGATTTTTTGTTCTTTGATGTCTGATAATTGATCCCTTCAGCACCTTGGGATCACACAGGCTTGTGTGTTCTTCCATGTGGGCTATGTTGTTCTGAGCTAGATGGCCCCTTGTTTACCCTCAAGCTTTTGAGACCCCAGATGCTGTACCTTTTGATACTTGGGCACCATCAGCTTTCTTCACCACATTTGCTTATTCACCCTCTTTGTCTTCAGCGGTTGTGTAGGGAAGGTGAGCATCATTGAATGCCACTTTAATAGAGGAAAGTATTCTTGTATTGAGGGAGTACTTGAATGGAAGCCCAATGTTCTTCTGCTAACTTAATACTAAACCTATAATTATCTGCACATAGATCTATTTCCCCATCCTCATATATAAATATATTTGCATATGTACATGTCTTTATCTAGACCTCTATAACAGCCCTTTGCTTCCCACCTCTTTATTTCCCTTGACCTTCCTCCTGTCCCTATCACATCTTCTTTATGATAACACCAATCCCAAACCCACTGTCATTAAAGTGATTCCGTATCATAGCGACTCTATAAGGGAAAAGCAAACTCATCTAAACGAAATGTATAACATTTAAGTAGCACCACTCTTGCTGAGAAAAAAAGACAGGAGGTGTATGAAAGTGAAAGGGCCTTGCTTTACTTGGATCAAGTAAGGACTCAGCCAGAAGATTCCCCAAGGAAAGCTCCTGAAAATAAATGGTAGAAGTGGTTTACAGATTTAGCCAAGTAAACCAACAAGTTAATGTAAAGGATTATGGATGTGAAACAGATTTCACAGGGACCGGGGATTGTCATGAATATGCATTATGGTGGGGTTATGATTCTTTTAAAAAATATTTTATTAGGGGCTCATACAACCCTTATCACAATCCATTCATATACATACATCAATTGCATAAAGCACATCTGTACATTCTTTGCTCTAATCATTTTCTTTTTTTTCTTTTATTTTTTTTACATTTTATTAGGGGCTCATACAACTCTTATCACAATCCACACATATACATACATCAATTGTATAAAGCACATCCGTACATTCTTTGCCCTAATCACTCTCAAAGCATTTGCTCTCCACTTAAGCCCTTTGCATCAGGTCCTCTTTATTTTTCCCCCTCCCTTCCCACTCCCCCCTCCTTCAGGAGCCCTTGATAATCCACAAATATTTATTTTGTCATATCTTGCCCTATCCGGAGTCTCCCTTCCCTCCCTTCTCTGCCATCCATCTCCCAAGGAGGAAGTCACATGTGGATCCTTATAATCAGTTCCCCCTTTCCAACCCACTCACCCTCCACTCTCCCAGCATCGCCCCTCACACCCCTGGTCCTGAAGGTATCGTCCACCCTGGATTCCCTGTGCCTCCAGCATCCATATGCACCAGTGTACAACCTCTGCCCTATCCAGTCCTGCAAGGTAGAATTCAGATCATGGTAGTTGGAGGGAGGAAGCATCCAGGATCGAGGGGAAAGCTGTGTTCTTCATCGGTACTATATCGCACCCTGACTGACCCATTTCCTCTCCTAAACCCCTCTATGAGGGGATCTCCAGTGGCTGAAACTTGGGCCCTGGGTCTCCACTCTGCACTTCCCCATTCATTCTCAATGGTATACACACACACACACACACATATACATATGTACACACACACAATACACACACACATATATATATATATATATTCTTTTTTTTTTTTTGCATGATGCCTTATACCTGGTCCCTTTAGCACCTCGTGGTCGCACTGGCTGGTGTGCTTCTTCCATGTGGGCTTTAATGCTTCTGAGCTAGATGGCCACTTGTTCACCTTCAAGCCTTTAAGACCCCAGACACTATCTCTTTCGATAGCCGGGCACCATAAGCTTTCTTCACCACATTTACTTGTTCACCCACTTTGGCTTCAGCAGTTGTGTCGGGAGAGTGAGCATCATAGAGTGCAAATTTAATAAAAGAAAGTATTCATGCATTGAGGGAGTGTTTGAGTAGAGGCCCAAGCTCCTTCCACCACCTTAATACTGAACCTGTAAATATACACACATAGATCTATTTCCCCATCCTCCTATATATATTAGCATGTACATGTCTTTGTCTAGACCTCCATAAATTCCCCTTGACTCCCAGCTCCTTCCTCCATCTCTCTTGACTTTCCTCCTGCCCCACTACCATGCCCTGTCCCCACCTGGGGTATAGCTATACCTCTTCTCTATGCAACCTTACCCTTGATCATTCCCCACCTGGCCTGCCACTCCCCCCTCACTACCATTTTGGGTCCCATGTTGTTCCCTTGTCCCTGTGTTTGTTAACACCACTTCCTTACCCCCTACCGCTCCCCCACCCTAAGTTCCCCCGGAACTGTCGGTCCTGTTGTTTTTCCTCCAGATAGTTCATCCAGCCTGTCCTATTCATACAGACCTGTGGAGACACTAACATGCACGAAAACAAGACAGAGGAAAACAAAGCAACAGTATACAACCAGACAACAAAACAACAAAAACAAACCACTGACAAAGAACAAAACAAAACACTTCACAAGAGAAAAGCTTGTAGTTAGTTCAGGGATCATTTGCTGGCCCTTAGGAGCGTTTTCCAGTCCAGTCTGTTGGGGCACCAAGCCCTGGCCCCAAAGTCCACTTTCAGCATTCCCTGGGGACCTTGCCACTCCATACCCTTGCTGTTCCGCTGCACTCCCTCAGTGCTTTGGCTCGATGTGGTGGGAACAGGTCAGGTGCAATTCCCACACTGTGTCTCCGGTGCTGTCCCCTGTATCTCCCTTAGTCACTGGGTGGCATCATTTCTCATAGTGGGGCCAGCCATGTTGTTCTCTCTGTGGACTGGCTACTCTACTCAGGAACATCATCCTCACGGCCTGGTGGGCCAGGCTGTGTTCCACTCTCTCCTCCTGCCCCTTCATCTGCTCCCGTGTGCTCTGATCAGATATGTCCATCTCCGGAGCTGCAGAGTCAATGTCGCCCTTTGGAACAAATTCTTTTCGGGGGAGGGGCAGGAATCCACTTAATTTATGGTGCTGGGGCCAGCCTCCCAGACCTCTCCACTGGTTCCCTACTCCACCCCGGGATATTGCATTCACACCTTGCAGCACTGGGTTGAAGTCTGGTCCCACTTTCCCTGTGGAGATATAAACAATACCCTCCCCTTGGGTGGATTAGTGCCCCATGCCCCCACTCCCCTTTTGTTCCTTATATTCATTCTTTTATTTTGCTTTCCCCACCTCCTTAACCATTGTCTACCATGTGCATCCCTGGTTTTGGTCTGGTCTCTTCCATACTACACAGTCTTCACCCCCAAAATGTTTGTGTACAGTAGCTTTTTCCCCTATGCCACTTTTGCATTAAAATTTTTTTTTAATACTTACCTCAGCGGGCTCATGTTGTACTTGTCCTTTTGTGCCTGACTTACTTCACTTAGCATGATTTCCTCCAGTTCTTCCCATGCCGCTATGTGCCTCATACGTTCATCACTGCTTTTTAGTGATGCGGAGTACTCCATTGTATGTATATACCACAGTCTTTTAATCCAATCATCAGTTGATGGAATTTTGGATTGCTTCCAGCTCCTTGCAATTGTGAACTGTCCCGCAATGAACATTGGAGCACAGATGTCTGGCCTTGGTTTGTTTCTTGCTTCTTCTGGGTATATGCCGAGTAGGGGGATTGCTGGGTCATATGGTAACTCTATTTCCATCTGTTTTAGCTATCGTCAGATTGATTTCCATAGTGGCAGTACGTACTTACAGGCCCACCAGCAGTGGATGAGAGTTCCTGTCTCCCCACAACCCCTCCAACACTTGTTGCTTTCTGATTTTTTGAATTGGACTACTTTGAGGGTGTCAGGTGGTACCTCATTGTTGTTTTAATTTGCATTTCTCTTATGGCTAAAGATAGGGAACATTTTCTCATATGTTTGTGGGCCATTCGGATTTCTGTCCCTGTGAAATTTCGGTTCAAGTCCTTTGCCCACCTTGCAAGTGGGCTATTGGTTTTTTCTTTTTGGAAGCTAGCAGAGTATTGTAGACTTTAGTAATAAGGCCTTTGTCTGATGTGTCATTGCTAAAGATGTTTTCCCAGTCTGTGGACTCTCTTATTACTCTCTTGGTGAATTCTTTAGATGTACACAAGTGTTTTATCTTCAGTATATCCCACTTGTCAATTTGTGCCACCTCTGTGTTTGTGTCCTTCCCTATTTCTGATAGCCTGTGTATTCCCTGCACCAAAGTTCTCAAGTTGGTCCCAATTCCCTCATTGATGGCCCTAATAGTTTGGAGTTTAACTTCATGGTCTGTGATCCACCTTGAGTTTATTCTTGTACATGGAGTGAGATGAGGGTCTTGCTTCATTTTTCTGCAGGTTGATATCCATTTTTTCCCAGCACCACTTGTTAAAGAGGGCATCGGCTTCCCATTTGATATTTTTGGGGCCCTTATCAAAGATCAGCTGTGTGTATGCTGATGCTTTTATTCCTGGGTTTTCAGTTTCTTTTCCTTTGGTCTGAGTATCTGTCATTGTACCAATACCATGCAGTTTTAGGAACTGTTGTTCATAGTATGTGCCAAAGTCAGGTAAAGCAAGCCCTCCCACTGTGTCCTTCTTCTTGAGGAGTTCTCTGCTAATTCTGGGCTTCTTCCCTCTCCATATGAAGTTGGTAATCAGTTTTTCCATTTCTTTGAAGAAAGATGATGGTAATTGTATTGGGATGGCATTAAACTTATATAGTGCTTTTGGCAGAACTGACATCTTAACTATATTAAGTCTCCCAATCCAAGAGCATGGGATATTCTTCCATTTGTTGAAGTAGTCTTGGTTTCTTGTAATAGTGTTCTATAGTTTTCCCTATATAGATCTTTTGTTTTTTCAGTCAGGTGTATCCCTAGATATTTCAATTTGTGTTTGGCTATTGTGAAGGGTACCACCTTTTTGATCTCTTCTTCTGTGGTCTTATCTGATGTGTATAACTGTCCGATGGACTTCTGTTTGTTGATCTTGTATCCTGCCACTCTGCCAAACTCCTCTATTGCTTCCAGTACTCCCCTTGTGGAACTTGTGGGATTTTCCATATATAAAATCATATCATCTGCAAATAACGATTGTTTCGCCTCTTCCTTCCCCAGATGAATACCTTTGATGTCACATCTTTGCCTTATGCTGTTAGCTAAAACCTCCAGCATGATATTAAATAGGAATGGGGACAAGGGGCATCCTTGTCTTCCCCTTTTTCAGTGGGATTGCTTTAGTCTTTTCTCCATTGACTACCACTTTGGTTTTTCATATGTAGCTTGTATTGTCTTGAGGAACTTTCCTTCCATTCCTATCTTCGCTAGTGTCTTAAACAGGAATTGGTGTTGGATGTTGTCGAATGCTTTTTCTGCGTCTATTGATATTATCATGTGGTTCTTATACTTTTTCATGTCAATATGATGAATAATACTAATGGTCTTTCGTATGTTGAACCATCCCTGCATCTCTGGTATGAATCCCACTTGGTCATGGTGAATTATTTGTTTTATATACTTTTGTATTCTGTTGGCTAGTATTTTGTTAAGGATTTTTGCATCAATGTTCATTAGGGATATTGGTCTGTAGTTCTCGATTCTTGTGGGATCCTTGCCCGGTTTGGGTATCAGAGTTATACTAGCTTCATAGATGGAGTCCAGGAGTTTGCCATATTTTTCTATGTTCTGGAAAAGTTTGTGTAGGATTGGTATTAGTTCTTCCCTGAATGCTTGGTAGAATTCTCCAGTGTAGCCATCTGGTCCAGGGGATTTTTTGGTGGTAATCCCTTGATACCCTTTTCTATTTCTTCTATTGCTATGGCTCTGTTGAGATTCTTTATGTCCACGGTTATGATTCTTTACAAAAATTAATTTTATTGGGGGCTTGTACAACTCTTAGCACAGTCCATTCATCCAGTCATTGTCTCAAGCACATTTGCACATTTGTTGCCATCATCGTTCTCAAAAAATATTCTTTCTACTTGATGCCTAGTATCAGCTTCTCATTTTCCCCCTCTGTCCCTACCTGGGGTTATGATTCTTAACAAGATAGGACTCTTTCTACTTCTTGGTTCCAAATGTCTTTTTATTTGGTGTGATGATGTCTTTTTGGTGACTTGCTTCCTTGAACAAAGTCCTTCCGTTCCAAGTTATCTGTGACCTGAAGGTTGGGAATATCTATACTGGACATGTTTGCCTGGCCACTTTTCGTCAAAATGGATAGTCATTTGGTATAATGTGATATTTTCCTGTGAGGAAAGGCTCAAGAGAGACAGGGGATTGGGAAAGAAAATTCAGAATAATTATAGGCAATAAATGGGGTATTCTAACATCCTGTGGCCTCATCTCGTGTCCTAAGGGGAGGTTCTTTGTACAAGCTGTGGAATTTACATTGTTACATAAAGTTAAGCAGGTTAGGGCATGGCCTCAAACAGAATGCTCAATGTTCATAATTGTTCTTACACTGTAGTCAGATTCTCCTTCGCTATTATATTCAAACAAATATAATCTTGCCACAAAAATTAGCTATTGAAGATAACTTTTTGAATCCCTTGATGTTTACTACATTTTGCTAAAAAATGGTCAGTTTATTGTTATTTATTGTTTGTTTTCTTCCTTTTTAGGAACTTGATAGTGATTGGTAGACATCTATTGTCAAGAAATGAACATATTATTTACTTTTCTCTTCTTCATTCCAAAGCCAAACAGGAGCTTCAGTTAAAAATTAAAGGGTTTATTGAAGGAATGAAACAATCTAGGAATGCACATAATAATTGTAAGGATTCACAAAGTTCCACAAAGTAAGACAATTTTCAGAGTTTAAATGCAGTAGGATCCTGGAACTTAAAAGAAAATTCCAATACTTTGAACTTTACTACAGTTGGCTCAAGCAGACAAGGCAGAATCAAGGCCACTTATAAAGACTGAGTCGTGTAACACTTTTTTTTGTTTTGCTTTGACTTGAGCTATTAGGAGAGAGAGAGTGAATGCTCTTCTTGGCTGCTTGTTGTGAGAGCACCTGAGAGGAAGATGGGTGTCTGTAGTCTTCATGAAGTATGCTGACTTTCCAAAGTCAGTTCAAAATAAACAGTTATCAGAAACAACAGCAGAATTGGAATAATTGGAATATGGCCCTCATCATTTGGTCTTCTTTACATTGAATCCTAATACATAATAATCTCTGCAATCCTTGATCATCATCAGCAAGTGTTTCAAGTCCTCACTTTGAGCAAGCAAGAATGTATTATCTTCATATCACATGTTATTAATAAGCCTTTCTTCAGTCCTGATGCCATATTCTTCTTCATATATGCCAGCTCTTCTGATTATTTGTTCATCATACAGCTTGGACAAGTATGAAAAGAGGTTACAACACTGACACACACCTTTCCTGATTTTAAACCCTTGTTCTGTTCACACACCTACTTCTTGATCCATGTACAAGTTCCTCATGAGCACAATGAAATGTTCTGGAATTCCCATTCTTTTCAAGGTTACACATAGTTTATTAAAATATCTAGCTTTTCATAACATTTATAATTGCAAAAAGTCCAAATGCTATTGAACTTATTTTTTTCATTAATGCACCATGATTTTATGGTTTTATCTGAAATCTCATAGTCATAAAGACATACAAACAAACACAAATATAAAGTCCATTATTTTATTCTAGACTATTTTGCCTTTGTATTTTGTTTTAACATCTAAGCACTTTACTGTATGTTTTTTTCTTAATAGGATTAAGGTCTAACTTTCCTAGTTTTATACTTTTAAACTATTAATTGAAAAGATTATCATTAATCAAATGAATTTTTTTAACAGTCATAAAGCCTTCCCTTAGAGCTGGCCTTGAATTTTAACTTCTAGTTCCATATTCAACAAAACATATTTCTATTCTTAAAGACTTTGTAATTGTGATATCAAGTTGCAGTAGCTTTCAGAAACAGCATTTATGCAAAAGTTCACTTAATGAAAAAGAGTCAGTTCTCTAAGTAAATGTCAACATAAAACCAAAATAAATTGTTTTTACCTTCCTCATAATACTAATGATTTAGAAAGTCATTCAATTTTTAGGCAGTGAAGGATGAAATATTGTTAATAGACACCACCCTGTGCAGTGAATAAACATACAATGATTCTGATGGCAGCAGGGACCTAGTGGGGCTGCCTGACCCCCTACACCCTCAGCCCACAAATTTTCCACCACTGACAGGGAATAAGTTTACCATTTTTCGATCACTTATTTTGTGGATAATGTTTGCATTTTACGTTTCTGGCAAGTTTTCACTTTCAAAGGGCACCAACTTGTAGTGCTTTTATTGTCTTCCTGCCCTTTGTTAAGGGACATTCTCTTTGTTGGAATTTAAGAGACGATAGTACAGTCCCTGAGGGGAGGATGTTGGATTTCAACCCAGTGACCTGGTGGTTAGAAGCCCAATACTTAGCTTTCTTTCTTTCTATTTTAAAAAATTTTATTGAGGATACTTAGCTTTCAACATCACCACCCCTCTTTGTATCTCTGCCACATGGGGCCTATTTCACTGGCTATCATGCTGGTACTTTCATGCGAACTCCAGGTTTGTTTATATAAATCACTCGTATTTTATATACTTTCAACTAACTAAGGTGAAACTAAAAAATAAAATTGCAGATCACATGAGAGAATTTTGCAAGACTAAACACTTATATGCAAATACCTTTTACAGGGGTAGTTTAAACCTGTCCCATCGGGTCACTTTGGATCGTAATCAACTACATGACAGTGAGAGTTTCTTTGTTACCATTAAGGAGACACTAGTACACTCCCTACGATTGTAAACAGAGTTTCCACTGAACCTGTTTGAGAGCTGTGGGAACAAAACCAACTCAAGACACTGCAGAAAGCCCCACATTATTTCAGCTCTGTACCTGCTCCTGGATCCTGGGCTTGTTGTTTGTCCTGAGTGCCACCTGCTGGTCTGAACGGTCTGTGCAGTCCGGTACCAGAGCTGTCCTGCAGTATAGTTTATGTGAGGGCCACACTGACTGCCCTCTCTGTGTCCACCTGCACAGCAATAACAGATGTGTCCTCAATGCTCACAGAGGTCGGAGTTAGGGAGAACTGTTTCCTTGAAGGGTCAAAGTCACTAATACAGTGACTTATAGTCAGAGGTCTCTGTACACCATGGCCTCTCCCTGTGTGCTACCTGAATCTAATCAATCCAAAATACCCTTCCCTGACACTGACCTCAGGTAGGACCAGTATCTTCAGGAGAAAGAGGGAGAGGAAGGATGTAGACACTTCTGAACCAAGTCCATCCTGGCTCAGCAGGGTCTAATCTCCTCCTGGGGAGATCACTTTTAACCAGGAAACTATATGAAGTATTTCCCCATGAGTGTAACTGGCTGGTATAAGGTCTGGGATCCATTAGTAGTTTTCTAATTGCAAATGCCACCACTCCACCTTAAAGTTTCTACAAAGCTGTTTCTTGAATCAAGTTGAATGCAGGCAACTGAATTCAGTTAGAACACAAAAATGACCATCGCTACTGTGTTAGTTTGGGTACTTTAGAGAAACAAATCTATAGAAACTAATGTATAAGAGAGTTTTATATAAAGGGTAAGTGTGCATCAAGAAAACATCCCAACCCAGTGCTTCTCAAGCCCACAAGACCAACATTAACTCATATGTCCAAAACCAATCCACGAAGTCCACCTCCATCTCACAAAACGGACACAATGATGCCAACTGTAGGAGAAAAGCTGAGTCAGTGAATGTGTAAGCAACTCAGCGCACACAGGGTTCTCCACACGGGTGCTCCAGCACCCAGGGCTGCATCGGGGTAGGTTCATGTGGCTTCTCCTTGGGGATGTCTTGCAGGAAGTCAGTCTTGCAAGCTGAAGCAGGGAACTGCTAAGGCATCTGCACGCTGGTTCGGTCATCACAGGCAAGAGACCTGAGAACTACAAAGGCGAGGCTCACTGAACCATTTATCCCTCCGCCCTTCAATTAACCCCACATGTGTTTATCAGCCATGTTGACAATAAGATACCTCAGTTACTTGTCAGGAAGAAGTTCTAGTAATAATTGGAATGGCCTTGGTGAGAAAAGAGGCCAGGAAATTTGAGGTTAGGAATTTCTTTCCTATTACAGCAATGCACCTGCTCATTCCTCAACGGCAGCAAGGGCTGAACTCTGAAAATATCGTGAAGAAACCTGACCTCATCTGCTCTATAGCCGTGTGGTTATTCAGAAGCCACAGAGTGAGCCACTCCAGAGAACCCCGATCCAGTAAGAGGCATCACTGCCCCCACATGGGGAGATATTTCCCTGTCGTGTCAGTGGCCTGTGTTCTTGTTCTCACTCTCTAGGACACAGCAGACATTGTGTCCTCTGGTGCTGGATTGACAGATGCCTCTGAGACTCCTGCTCTGCAGCTGCATCGGGCTGAGGATTTCTGCCCCTTTCAGGAAGGAGTTTCTCTCACTGTGTTTCTTGCACAGCAATACATGGCCATGTCTGTGTCCTTAAGGCTGCTTCACTGCAGGGACATGGTGCTGATGGAGTTGTCTGTGGAGATGGTGACTTTTCCTTGGAAGGATGGGTTGGACCTGGTGTCAGCCTCACTAGGGTCAAGAATTCCTATCCATTCCAAGCCCTTTGCAGGTGTCTGCCTAATCCAGCCGATCCAGCTTCCAGTAAAGCTGCATCCAGATGTCTTACAGGAGATCCACAAAGACTCCCCAGGTCTCTTCACTTCAGACTGCACCAGCTGCACCTGAGCACACACACGTGTGGAGATAGGATTCAGAGATTTCCTCTTCACACACACACACACACACACACACACACACACACACACACACACACACCTCTATTCATCTCGAACCCTGTGGCAATCCTGACCTGGGAAAAGAGCAATGAGGAGAGGTAGGGTGGCAGAACCCATCTTGCAAGGAGGATGGAAAGCAATCACACTAAGGTCACCAGCTGGGTGATGAGGGAGCTTCCCCTGTGGAGGTAGCCTGTGGGTCTAAAATGGATGTCTTCCACTTTGCATATTTCTGTCCTGCCCTCCATGTCAGACTCCTCCAGCCTCACAACCCTGGAAACCCAAGGCAGGGGGAGGTGCGGGTCTTGGGACCGCAGGGAGGGAAGAACTGGATCCTAATAACATCGCACAACACACACATGTATACAGAGAGAGACAGAGAGAGAGAGAACACTGGCACTAGCACCTCACGCATGGAGAGTTTTGAACGGTGGCTCTCCACTCAGTGCATCTCTCAATCTACACCGGGGAGGAGTGGTTTTAAACCCAGTGTGAATCTGCAGCCCAAGGAGCCTGGGGCCTCACAGATGGTCCCTCCTTACTGTCTGTGGGGAATGATGTCCAGCATAAAAAGTGACCCTGTATTCTTAGTGAAGACTTTGAAAAATCTGATAGCCTGAATGGCCCCTTCTGAATAGACCTCTCAGGTGTCTCCCAGTGCCCAGTCTCCCCTGTGCTTCCTGCTTCCTGAGGAGAGGAGACAAATTTCAGGGAATGTCAGCTTTACTCAGAGTGTCAGACAAATCTGTGCAGATTAAAGCCAAAGATGAGTGTGTCACTCTGAATACTCATGGTCAACCTGGCCCTTGTCACCATCTCTCTGACAGTGGAGCTAGTTCAGAAGAGAAGTTAAAAGTACAACATGGAGAATATTTCATCTTCATCAGTTTCATAATCTGTCCTAAATATTTCTCTGATCTGCTCTGATCTGAACGAAAGGAAACAATCAGTAGGTTAACTTTTCTCTCTCTAAGGAGGCCTTGGGGCTCAGGGAACACCAAGAACCGTTGACATAACAGCCCATAAATACAATGTTCTACATCTGGGTTTTGAGGGTAGTGATTAGAGACTTTAAACCACATGAAGTGTAGCTAATTGTCTCTCCCTTTCCAGAGTGATGATCACTGAAGACACATGGAAACCATTATTAGTCCAATGCTGTAATGAATCATGGACATGAGTATCCTGAACTCTAAGACCAGAAGCAATAGATGGTGCCTTGCTATCAGTACCCACTTGTTTGGAAAAGATAGCATTAGAAGTTCTTGGGAGGAGTGGGATAATAAGTGAAACAACGCACACACACACAAAGAAAATAAAAATACAAAGACTAGGCTTCCTGGTTGGGTAGACTTGTGGAAGTCCTGAGACTATGGCTGTCAGCATCCCTTCAGGTTTGGGACCAAACTCACAGCCTCGGAAAAACTTCCAGTCAAATAATCGGCAAGCCTACAAGGGAGCAATTGTCCTGGGGAGATACAATTACCTTAGAATAATCAAACTTCTGAGTTTAAAAGGGCATCACTTATCCAGGGAAAATTCAGAATGTTTGACAAGAAAAGGTAATTGTAACAGGAGTTTGTGTGTATTGTAGACAATGAAATGAAACAAAAGTGTATGAATTGTTGAATGAACACTAATCTCCTCAGTATACCTTCATGCAATTCACAAGGAAAAGTAAAGAGAAAATAACATTAGAACACTTTCCCTTCAGGTCTCCTCTGGTGGGCAGAGAGCACCTTGGATTGTGGTGTGTCCACTTGTGGTATCCCAAGACACAAGCCAGGACCCAGAGAAGATGTCCTACTTCCATGCTTCATTCTCCTCCCTCTGTTCTCTGGGGTTGACAGTTATGCTAAAAACATCTAAATCTTGGTTCTCAGAAGCAGGATGAGGACTAAAAACCATGACTCAGGGGAAAATGGGGTAGGGAAGGCCCCCAAATTCGGCTAGAAAATCTGTATCTTCCTCCCCATGCACTGAGTCTTGAATGAGGGTCATGTCCCTATTTGGCCTGAGACCCTGTGCCATACATCCCAAGCTTCCCTTCGTGGTGCTTACAATCTGGTCTCACATAGCTTCCCTGACCTACTTGTATCGCCATCCATGCATGCATCAAATAAGTGGTATATTTCTTTTGTGAGGACCCAGTTACTTGAGATAATCTCGACGAGTGAGTCATTGTTTTATAGCATCCATGTACAACAGCTTACTCCTGATGGAACACCTCATGTTGTGGTTTGTGCAATTAGTCTCCAATTTATCTCAGGATAGACAAGAGTGTTGTCTGAACACCATCTGCATGGACTTAGCCCAAACCCTGAACCTGAATACACAATGACAATGGAGTCTGTTGAACAAGGTTCTCTTTTTCTCTCTCTCTCTCTCTCATCCATCTATATATTTTCCTATATCTGCTGAATATCTATTAATTGGTTTACAAATCTACTCAACTATCAATTTAGCTATCATCTACTTTCTGTCAATACTGTCGATATCTTGTATCTGTCATCTATATCTATCTATCTGTCTGTCTATTTATAGTTCTGTTTATATTTCCACCAATTTCATGCTTAACTTTATTTCTGAAATAAACCCCAGCTTAATGGGAGCAAATATGTTTGGTTCTTGGTGGAGTATGCTATATATTGGTTATTAATTTTAGTTTGCTAGACTTGTTTATTTGTTTACTTATTTGATTCTTGATGTCCTTATAGATTTCTATTTCAATGTTAAGTTCATAATAGAGAATGTTGAACTGAAATATTCCACTATTTGGTTGCACTATGCTGTTATTTATTTATTGCATTTAAAATATGATCCAGAACTTGCTTGATATATAGTAAAGAAATGCTGTTATATTCTCACCATCTGTCTGTTAGTTCATGATACTGTCATAGCTCTTTTTGTTGAGGTGCTGGAAGATATATCAGTGTTATATCTAATGCCAGCAGGGTCACCCAAAGGGAGCAGATTTCAGCAAAGCTTCCAGACTAAGAACAGACAATGCAGAAGGACCCCTCTGCCCTCTTAAGAGGAAGATGCTGCTAAAACCTTATGCATAACTTTGAAGTATTGTCGAATATTAAAAGCTTAAGCCAAGGAAGTAGGAAATTGTTGAAGCTACTGCCAGAGGATGGGCCCCTCAGGTTCGAGGGCACTCAAAATGTGACTGAAGAGAGGCCGATTTCTTGGAGGGGAGTAGGCCATCATGTCGTGATTTGGGAGTGGAGCCGTCAGGATCTTCCTTTGCTGATGGGGCATGACTTAAGTAAGGTAAAGCGAAACAGCTACAAAAGCCTTCTAATACCAGAACTTGTAAAGAGCATACTACGAATTCAGGGAAATTGGAAGTGGTCAAAAATTAAATGGGGTGCAAGAATATTGATTGGTAACCTAGGCATTAGTGAGCATAAATCGACTGGCTGGTATTGACCAATTTGAACAGAAAAACATAGGATTTACTATGTTGGGAAAAGCACAGTCAAGAGAACGGCATGGCAGTCATTGTCAGAAAGGATCTTGCTAAACCCATCATGAAATACAATAATGTCTGTGATAGGATTATATGCCTTCAAGGAAATCCAATCAATACAACTATTATCAAGCTTTACTTGAAGAATGCAATTGCTGCCAAGTTTAGCATACCAATAAGTAAGGTTTAACCCTAATAAATAAAAATTGTCTTTTTTATTTGCTCCTTCCTCCCACTTTTTAAATTGAGATTTCAATTCCATTGTTATACATCCTACATGCAATAGGTCTGATTTTACATATTTCTTGTACATTAACATTGCATTCCTGTGTCATAAAAATAGAGAAAACCCTTGGGGGAAACGTGAGATGGAGAAGCATCCCCAGACCACAACAGGAAACCAGCCCTGAAGCTGTCCCTGTGCACCTGTCCCTGAGTGTGTCCTGTGATGTGTGGGTCCTGAGCGTCCCCTGCTGCCCAGCTCTCTCCGAGCAGGGAGTTGGTGTCTGGGATCACACTGACTTCCTCTCATGTTCTCACAGAGTAACAGAGGGTCTTGTCTTCCATTTTCTAACCTTCCATTTACAGATAAACTGTGTTCTTGTCATTGTCTCTGGAGATGTTGAATCAACCCTTCATAGAGTCTGCATTGTTCCTAGTGCTGCAATGGCAGTATTTACACAGAGAGCTGAACAAAGGCTGCATACCAAGGTATTGTTTATCCTCCTCCTCATTTCACAGGAAAGTTATGCTAATTTCAGGAAGTAATTTTCTTTGTATTTCATCTCGAAGGGCATACCTAGTAAATAAAGGATTCAGAGAAATATTCAGAGTCCCTGCCATAGTGAGCACAGCTGCCATTCCCCCAGGTTTCCTGCCGCTCTCGGGATGTGGGTTTCACAGCGTGTGTCTCAGACTTCTGGCTGACAATCTGTAGAGTCATTGTGCTGACTGAGGCATCCAAGGAGAAGGCATAGCCCTGTGTGAATCCCTGGACATAGGCTGATTTCCCAGCGTGGGTGTTGATCCAGCCCATCCACAGAAGCCTTTTCCTGGTGCTTGTCAAACCCTATTTATACTGTAGCTGGTGAAAGTGTTTCCAGAGGTCCTGCAGGACACCGTCACCAATCTCCAAGGTTTTTCACGTTGGTGACAGACTGCACTAACTGCATCTGGGCATGCACACCTGTGAGGACATAAATCAGAAGGTGAGGGCTCTGGAGCTGCCACAGTGTTCTCTCCATCCCATGTGCTGTCTTACCCAGGGATACTGTCAATAGGAAATGAAGCTCCACAGTCACCCCTTCATGAGTTCACTTTGTTGTCAGTGGTTTAGATGCAACCTATATGACAATATCCTTGCTTGATGCTGTGACAGCAGAGATGGATTCAACCTTCAACTCTATAGAACACTTGTATGTGTATATATTTCACATTCATGAATGTATTTCTGGTCTATGTCATGTCTAAATAATCGGAAGCTTCAATAACTCGAGAGCAGTTCTTCGTGTTGTAGTGACCTCCAAAGTTATTTTTCATTGCTACTTCATAACTGTAATTTTGCTACTTTTATGAATCGGGTGACCCCTGTGAAAGGGTTTTTTGATCCCCAAAGCGGTCGTGGCCCACAGGTTGAGAACCGCTGTTCTAGAGCATCACAGGTAGTGATAGCTGAGCTGTGCATCTCAAGTGCATTCTGGAATCCTGATGGCTAATTGTGGGAGTATCTCACCAAGTGAGCTCACAGTTGGTCATACTGGTACAGACGTATCCACTTACACACATCTCCTATAATTTCACTCATCTCGTAGGGGAGATGTGACAAAATCAACTACTCAAACACTAACGTTGAACATTCAAGGGGCTTGTGTTATGTGAAGTTGATTAGAAAAACAAATCTAAGGAATATTATCTATATTGTCATAAGTCTGATATTATTCTATAAATAAATTCAATTAGTTTGCAACATATATATTTAAGATACTTTAAAAGGACTAACCAATGTTGAAAATTTTAATTAAAACATAATATCTGCGGCCTCTACTCAAACACTCCCTCAATGCATGAATACTTTCTTTTATTAAATTGGAACTCTATGATGCTCACTCTCCCGACGCAACGGCTGAAGCCAAAGTGGGTGAACAAGTAAATATGGTGAAGAAAGCTGATGGTGCCCGGCTATCGAAAGAGATAGTGTCTGGGGTCTTAAATGCTTGAAGGTGAACAAGTGGCCATCTAGCTCAGAAGCAAAAAAGCCCACATGGAAGAAGCACACCGGCCAGTACGATCACGAGATGCCAAAGGGACCAGGTATAAGGCATCATGCAAAAAAAAAAAAAGATGTATGTGTATAGGTGTATATATGTGTGTGTGTATAATATGTATGTGTGTGTGAGTGTGTGTGTGATATATACCATATCGAATGAAGTGGGAAGTGCAGAGTGGAGACCCAAGGCCCAAGTGTCGGCCAATGGAGATCCCCTCATAGAGGGGTTCAGGAGAGGAGATGAGTCAATTAGGGTGCGAGGTAGTACCGATGAAGAACACAGCTTTCCCCCAGATCCTTGATGCTTCCTCCCCCCAACTACCATCATCCGAATTCTACCTCGCAGGGCTGGATAGGGCAGAGGTTGTACACGGGTACCTATGAGGGCCGGAGCACAGGGAATCCAGGGTGGATGATACCTTCAGTACCAAGGTTTGAGGGGCGATGCTGGGAGAGTGGAGGGTGAGTGGGTTGGAAAGTGGGAACTGATTACAAGGATCCACATGTGACCTCCTCCCTGGGAGAGGGACGGCAGGGAAGGGGGGGAAGGGAGACTCCGGATATGGCAAGATATGACAAAATAACGATGTATAAATTACCAAGGTCACATGAGGGAGGGGGGAGCGGGGAGAGAGGGAAATAAAAAGAGGACCTGATGCAAAGGGCTCAAGTGGAAAGCAAATGCTTTGAGAATGATTGGGGCAGGGAATGTATGGATATGCTTTATATAATTGATGTATGTATATGTATGGATTATGATAAGAGTTGTATGAGTACCCAGTAAAATGTAAAAAAAGAAAAGAGGATAAAAAAAATAGAAAATGATTAGGGCAAAGAATGTATAGATGTGCTTTATACAATTGATGTATGTATATGTATGGACTGTGATAAGAGTTGTATGACCCCCTAATAAATTGTTCAAAAAAAACAACATAATATCCGCACTGTGAAAGTAAAATTAGAGCAAAATCCCATACTATCAGGTTATATCGCTACAAAATTGGCAAAATTTGAAGAGTATAGTACACATTTTTATAAAAATATTTCCTTGTCTGATGGTCCTAAAACAATTCAAGGGCTAAGAGCTCAAGAGACACCATTAACCTTTGGATGCTCTTTACTTAAAGTCCAGGGCACTGATTTCCAGGTTTCGGCTAGAAGAACCTGGGAACAAAGCAGAAGGGGTGATAAAATGTTCATCAGATTTTATTGACTTTGGGCCATGAGGCACCCATTGCACTAGTCCCCCTATAACATCTCTGCACATGGAGATTACCACAACTCTGCCTGTGTACCCACGTTGGGTCCTCTCTGGACCCCTGCAACTCCATTTCCACTGTTGACCCCTGCGCTGTCCCTCTTGACCAGTCCCATCCTCCTCTGAGTCAGGCATGAGCTCCTTATTCTGCAATGTGAGTCATGAATGCACTGGTGCTGAGAGTCCCTGCGTACACACCTCAGAGAACTGACATGGATTGCCATATCAAAATGCCACCCAAAATCTAGAGAGAGGGACATTCATAGAGGCACAACAGTAATCTGCTTACCTGGATCAGAAACCACTGAAACCATGTATTTAAAATATATGTGTGTGTGTGTGTGTATGTGTGTGTGTGTGTGTGTATATATATATATACACCATATTGAATGAAGGGGGAAGTGCAGAGTGGAGACCCAAGGCCCAAGTGTCGGCCAATGGAGATCCCGTCATAGAGGGGTTTAGGAGAGGAGATGGGTTAATTAGGTAGTACCGATGAAGAACACAGCTTTCCCCCAGATCCTGGATGCTTCCTCCCCCCAACAACCATCATCCGAATTCTACCTTGCAGGGCTGGATAGGGCAGAGGTTGCACACTGGTACATACGAGGGCTGGAGGCACAGGGAATCCAGGGTGTGAGGGGCGATGCTGGGAGAGTGGAGGTTGAGTGGGTTGGAAAGGGGGAACTGATTACAAGGATCCACATGTGACCTCCTCCCTGGGGGAGGGACAGCAGAGAAGGGGGTGGAAGGGAGACTCCGGATAGGGCAAGATATGACAAAATAATGATGTATAAATTACCAAGGTCACATGAGGGAGGGGGGAGTGAGGAGGGAGGGAAAAAAAAAGAGGACCTGATGCAAAGGGCTTAAGTGGAGAGCAAATGCTTTGAGAATGATTGGGGCAGGGAATGTATGGATGTGCTTTATACAATTGATGTGTGTATATGTATGGATTGTTATAAGAGTTGTATGAGTCCCTAATAAAATGTAAAAAAAAGAAGAAGAAATTGAAGATATCTGCCAACTTCTGCAAGAACTTGCAATCAAGTAGCATTGATAATTCCTGTCATTTTAAATGTGAACATTGGAGACAAAATGCATATTATTGTTAGGTGCCATCAAGTCAGAAGCAGTTTCAACTCATATTTACCCTATGTACAACAGCATAAAACACTCTATTCTTATGCCATCTTCACAATAATATATATATATGAAAAATAAAAATATGTATGTACATTTAAATGTGATACATTTCTAGATGTTGAGTACTGATTACTGAGACTGTGAGAAAACACCGGGGCTGGTTATTAGTGGGGCCCATGTTCTAACTGTAAAACCCGTCCAGGTTCTCCAGTGAACATTTAAAACAAGTCCTCATGTTTCTGGCACTGGAGAGGAAGACCATTCTCAACTTGAAAGATTTCTCACCAGAGGAAGGTCATTTTTATTAATTTTGCAAAGCTGGGGGTGAAATATTCCCCCTATCAATCACACACCCACATCTTACCCATGACACCTAAGTAGGGGGAGAGGCATAGTCAACAGTGATAAAGAGTTAAAGGCAAAGAATGTGGATACTGCCGTGAAGGAAAGGAACACCGACCAGGGAAGATATAAAGTATGGAAAAGGCATGAAGTTAAGGTCCGAGCCCCACTACGAAGGTCCTATAACAGAGCAAGGCCCAATCAGATGATCACACAGAACATTCCCATTCTCTCACTTCATCACCATCCAGATTCCCAGCATAACAATTGTGGATCACAATTTAGAAAGGGAATAATCTGCTCCTCTGAGGAGTAGAAAATAGATGTATAGTGAACATTAATATTTTCTAACTCTTGCCAGATTAGGATAAATCCTCATAAGACTCAGCTCTGAGAACAAGGGAAATACATGTTTCCACCGTGCAGAAATAGTAAATATTAAGATTAAATTCTCATTTATCTGAATACATCAATCTCATTTGATCATGACCTTTCCGTGCAGTTAGTTTTTAGTCTGTGCAGCACATTGTGACATCTCAAATTTAATTCGTTAGCATTTTTGAAAGTTTTCGTGATTCATTTTATATTGAAAAACTGAACAGAGTGATTTTTCAGTCACACAACCAATCAACATTCCTTCACAAATTGCTGTAGATTGTCCATCTGAAGTGAGCAGGACACATGGTTGTGGAAATGGAGTGCCGAATAAAACAGAGTCCTTTTTCATATGAGAGGAGACCATTGGATAAAATGCTCTGCAGAGCACATTGAAATCTGCAAAGAAAGAGTGAGAAGACTAAAGAGATGATCATATTCTAATAGAGTAAAGCAGGTGCAGCAGTGAGTAAAGCAAACATAAATAGAAATTAATTAATTTCAAAAACATAATGAAAGTAATGCCTGAAGCAAGATGCTTGAGTAAAATCTGTCAAGTTTTCAAAACAAAGTGAAAGTTATTTATGATACTTAAGTAGTATCATAAAGAGAAAATTTGTCCTTAATTTGTTGACTTAGTCAATAAACAGCTGACTAAGATTAGAATTCAGAATACTGAGTACCAGAAAAATGACATGAGGTTAATAATTATTTAGGAAGTATCCAGACTACATCATACTTGATAATGAGACGTTTCCTTGCTCCTGGACCCAATTCCTGCAGGCATATCTAAGTCAGTCTCTCTAGACCTAAGTTGTGAATTGCTTATGTTTGCTTCCTAGTCTATTCCACATAAAGTGTGAATTAAGTCACTGCTAACATTAATTCAGAATTCTCCTTATTAGTTAGCTGCCGATGGCATGGTTAACTGTACTTTCAAAATTGGAGGAGACATTAACTTTAATATATACCGTGACACGTTATTTTTGTGAATGTTTTGACCATTTTGTCTCCAGGTCACTCTTTACTACAGACTAGAACTGAACCCATATGGTTCCCTAGAATGTAATCTTTGTGAATGCAGCTTGTCAGTTTTCATGTGCACACGGACCTGATGGTGGGTGTTAACGGCTCACCTCTCAAATAGCATCTGTCAACTTGAACATTGAGTCAAACGGAATGCTATGTCATAACCTAAAAATATAGGGAGAAACTCAACTTAAAAAATATTTAATGAACGTTTAAAATTTTTTGGATTGACTGTAAGTGAGTGTTTTCCCATCTCAATCCCATCACACTCCTAACCTGGGCTGAGAAGCTTTAACCTCATTTCTGAGCTGTAAGCAGGAATAAAGGAGCATGCTTTTGGTAACTTTCCTAAAAATGACTTCATTATTTTCATCGTTGTGCACTGATACACTTGTCTTACATTTATATTGATGCTAAAGCAAAATGAGCCATGTAATAGATTTCAACAGATAGAGTGGTGTGTCTATCACAGTGCTAATTATGAAACTGTTTGTAAAGAGAAATATGTTCACTTTCTGTAGAAAACACAGAATAGTCCATCTAGATTGAAGATTGTACAAAAATAAAATTACTTGTGGTATTTTCTTAGTAAAAACCCAACATTCATGATAAAATGTACAATAAATATAAGATGTTAAATGACACAGAGCTTTAATGTCTCCAGTGCAGGTATTAAAATTCCCAGGAGAAGAGGATAGAAGCATTGGTCTTAAAAAGGATTGGAAATTATCTCTGTAGGGTGAGAAATCTCTCTAGGGTGAGAAATACCCAAGTCAATATAACCAATAGAAGAAATATAATCCAACCATCTATGTGTATTCTAAGAGGAAAAAAATAAGACCAGGTTATCTTCAAAAACATCTATCAAGAATCCGTCAGGCCTGATGATGCCTCCTTCATTTTGGAAAACTACAGTGGTCACAAAGGGTCATGAAATCCATTGCCAATATTATGCAGATGTTTCAAGCCCAGAGGGGAGCCCCCACAGAAAGTCCAGCAGCACAAGAGATTGTATATCATTTTCAAAGGTGGATTTTTCAATTAGAACATCCAATGGCCATACTGAACTTTCCTTGAACTGCACAATAGTTAATACAATTTCTGCCAAGCATACCCCCTCTCTCTTCTTCCCTCAAGACCACACAAGTAGTCTTCCAAAGTTACTGGAAACAATCCATTATTGTTTAATTCCATTTCTCTGTGAATATTTTGAAACCCATTTGTCCTCCTTTCATAGACTGAATTCCTTTTCTCTCTCCTGGCCTCTTCTTGATTTTTTCTCACACAGGTGTTTCCCAGGAAAATCAGCACAGATTTTTCCCTGATTGGTCCCTGCATCTTGCAGGATAATAACTAACACATGCTCTTTAACAGAGTGATTGATAATGTGGACATGCTCCATTGGAGATATAAATGATAAAGCATGAATCAATAGTTGTCCAAGTTGAAAAAAAAGAAGGAGGAAAAAAAGAAAATAGAAAAGGACAAATAAATCTTCAGATCATTGTTGGGTTTGACCCACTTCTGCATGAAGGAGCACAGCGGTTGTGAACCAAATTATACTTTCATATGTTACTGACCATACATACTGACCACTCACTAGTCTTTAACTCAAAACTCAGCGTTTCGGAATTAGAGGATTGCACTGCAGTCTTTGCCATGAGTCTGTTGTTTCAGAATCAAATCAAAGCACAGGTCTTTCCTGAAGGCATCTCTGTTGGTTTGACAAGTTGGTGTTCAAACACTTAAATTTATGGCCCCTTGCATGCTCTCTGACTCAAGTCTGAGAGAGAATTCTACAGAGTTTTCGCTGAAATTCATCAGAACTCTCACTCTGTAATGCCAGAAAAGCTGAGTTTTCATGCGGTTAATGGACTGGTTTTCCTGCGAGTGAGGCTATTTACTTGTTCAATACAACTTTTGAATTCATAGATAGCAGGGGTGGATGCAGAATAATTATAGAGAGAGATTCCCCTGGAAAAGTTAGAGATGGAAATGAATCTCAAAACCACAACAGGAAACTCACCCTGACAATCAACCTGCACTGACTTCAGATGCTGGTGCCTGTGCTCATTGGATCCTGAGTGTGCCTGGACTCACACTGACACCCCCTCACTTTCAGTTCATCCTGTTTCTAGAGATGGGCAATCAACTCTTCGTGGAACATAGTTCTCTCTGCCACCATCAGGTTAAATTGTGCAACCCACTGAAAGCCCTACCCTGGAAACTACATACATAGGACACACAGTTGTTACTGAAACTGAGTGCAGATCCTGAAGGGGAGATCACCAAGGCTTACTCAAGTTTCCCCTAGATTCCATCAGAGTTGTGTTGACATACAGGGGAAAAAAATAAAGAAAACAGCAAATAAAATAAGAATCAAATCATCAAACTCAATTGCCCACTCTTGTTATGTTAATTCTGGCTCATAGTGTCCCTGAAAGACAGAGTAGAAATCCTTATGGTCTCTAGATTATAAGTCTTTAAGCAAGTAATCAGCTTCAACTGCCTTCCTCATAGTAGGTGATATGATTAAACTACTCCCTCTGTTATCAGTAGATGAGATGATAAGGGCATAGGAGTTCGATCAGTATGGGAGAGAAGAATGTATAGAGGAAGTCAATGTCTTTGACTTCTGTGGAGAGTAGCATGAAATAATAATAACAGGGTAGGAATATATACAATTAATGTCCCTGAAATATCTTTGAGGAAAACGTCAAATGGGAATCTAATGGGCTGAGATAACTAACTCCAAAAACGAACTGAATATTTATCTTTAAAAAGAACTAAAGAGAGAAGAGTGAGATGATTTTCAGGAAATGTAATGAAAGTCCTAAGCAAAGAAGAGCAGGATGCTATTTGGAAACAAAATTTGAAATTATTACCTATGAGAATGTCATTAAGAGGAAAGATTTCTTACAATCTCATCCTAAAGAAAGGACATCCTACATGTCAATGTATCTTATTAGAAAATACATACACGTTTTCATATATAAACATATAACAGCAGAATCAAATCTAAGAAGGTAATTCCTTTCCAACACAATGAGCATAAGGAGACAAGGCAGAAACATCGCTTCTGAATTCTACTGCCTGGTTTGTAGCCCTGACAGTTCTAAGGGTGAACCCAAGTCAAGAAGAAGAATAGCAAAGCATAAACGTTTGTCTGTGATAAAGAAGGTGGTTCTCTAGAGTGATTTTGTATTGAGGTAAGCTGATCAAATTATTGGACATCTGCTGGGTTACACTGACATTTAAGGAAGTTTTTCTTACCTCATTTTTTGTTCCTTCTCTCAGGGTAAGATTTGCGTCTTAGCTGAGTGATCCTCCCGCCTCCATGATCTTCTCTGCACTTTTTCTCTTACCACATTTCCCCCAATGAAGTGGATGCACTTAATAAACCTTGGTCTTTGCATCATGGGGCTGAGGTGAGCATATATATATATATTTTACAAATTTATTGAGCATATGAACATGCATTATCAATTATGTTATATAGTATTCTCTAGAGAAACAAAACCATAATGCTAATAACTATAGATTATTATAGTTTATATAATTATTAGCATTATCAATTATATATTATGTAATTAATATATAAATTATAGAATGCTAATTATATTATCATTGATTAATATAATGCTAGAGAGAGAAAGATAACATAAGAAATAAACAATCTATAAAGCAGCACAAATGGCTCAGTGCAGCTCACTCCCATGAGACAGTCTTTGAGACACTGGGGATCCTTCAAATCTTGAGGACCACCAGGTAGTCCTCTGTAGAGCAATTCAGGCTATCTAGTCACAGGAAGCAAACAGCAAGGCAGGTAGGTCACCAACAGTCAGCCAGATGACAGTGTCCGACAGTTCCCAGCTCAAGAAATGTATATTCTAATAGTGTGGCAAAGCAGGTCTTGAAGGAACCTCAAATTACAGCGACACAGTCCACGGCTTAGTTGTCCAACTGGTAGTGTAGCTTGCAAATTGATGCACAGATCAAGCAAGGCAGCCACACACTGATCTGATGATCAAAGAGCAAGAGACAAGAAAGGTGAGGCTCGCTGAGCCATTTATCTCTCTGCCCTTCAATTAATCTGACGTGTTTATTGGCCAAGTTGGCACAATAAACTAACAACATCAAGAGTGTAGACCAATGGAACTATGATTGTTTGCTACTATGTGAAGAGATCAGGTACAGTATCTAAAATTGAACATATGCAAATATGTTTTCATAAATGAGACATTCAATTTCATAAACTTGATAATGAATCATTGTAGAAAGTCATTGTGGTGGTTTAACCTGGTTAAACTTGTTGACAGGGATGCTAGAAGGGCGTTCCTCAGTTGAACATTATTTTACTCATTGTAATATTTTATTCTTAGTACATGCAAAAATATACTCATATTTTATAGCCAACTAAAGTGAGGATGAAAAGTTACCCATAGATTTTCTTTTCCTTTTTTAAAAAATCATTTTATTGGGAGCTCATAGAATCCTTATGACAATCCATACATACATCCATTATGCCAAGCATATATGTACATTTGTTGCCATCATTCTCAAAACATTTGCCTTATACTTGAAACCTTAATATCAGCTGCTCATTTTCCCCCTCCTTCCCTACTCCCCCCTCCCTCATAAAACCTTCATAATTCATAAATTATAATTATGTCACATGTTACACTGTCTGACGTCTCCACCTACCCTCTTTTCTGCTGTCAATCCCCCAATGAGGAGGCTTTATGTAGATTCTTGTAATCTGTTCCCCTTTCTACCCCACATTTCCTCCGCACTCCAGGCATCGCCATTCTCACCACTGGTCCTGAAGGAGTCATCTGTCCTGGATTTCCTGTGTTTCCAGTTGCTATCTGTACCAATGCATATCCTCTGGTCTAGCCAGAATTTTAAGGTAGAATTGGAATCATGATAGTGGGGGGAGGAAGCATTTAAGAACTAGAGGAAAGTTATATGTTTCATCATTGCTACCCTGCACCCTGACTGGCACATCTCGTCCCCAAAATCCATCATCAAGGGAGTTCCCAGTTGCCTACCGATGGGCTTTGAGTCTCCCACAGATTTTCTTAATTCCAGCAAATGTTAACTTGAGAAAATATTATCCACGAATCAATCTTAAAAATTTTTAAACTGAGCATTGGTATGCATCGACCCAAAACTTTCTTTGAACATGTCAATACTATTGATACAACTAAAATATTTTATCTCTAATTTGGAAAATCTTGTTTTGCTGTGGAAACTGTACAGATGAAAATGTGTGTTTTATTGAAAAAGTGCAATTCGCTGGATTTTTAGGGGAAAACCCCACAATATTTACACATTACTTATTTATTTTATACGTTATAGTTAAATATACTCATTTTTCCTAGCGAAATATATCAGATTGCCTCTAGACACTGTCAACCAGGTGTTTTTTTGCCAATAACTGTGAATACAAGATAACTCACCATCCGTTGTGAATTCACTGCATTAAAATATCCTCAAATGAGAAACAGACTAAAAAGATATAATTAAGCCAATACAAATTTATAATTAGTCAATTGGTTTTCTTTTTATTTGTTAATCATTTTATTAGGGGCTAATACAACTCTTATCACAATCCATACATATATCCATTGTATAAAGCGCATTTGTACATTCCTTGCCCTCATCCTCAAAACATTTGCTCTCCACTTAAGCCCCTGGCATCAGCTCCTCATTTTTTCCCCTTCCCTACCCACTCTCCCTCTCAGTCAAGAACCCTTGATAATTTATAAATTTTTGTCATATCTTATACTGTTTGACGTCTCCCTTCACCCACTTTTTTTGTTGTCCATCCCCCAGGGAGGAAGTTATATGTAGATCCCTGTAATCTGTTCTCCCTTTCCACGCCACCTTCCCAGTATTGCCATGCTCACCACTGGTCCTGAGGGGATCATGCATCCTGGATTCCCTGTGTTTCTAGTTCCTATCTGTACCAAAGTACATCCTCTGGTCTAGCCAGATTTGTAAGGTAGACTTGGGATCATGAGAGTGGGGGAGTGGGGGAGGGGGGTGGGGGGAGAAGCATTTAGGAACTAGACAGGAAAGTTGTGTTTCATGGTTGCTACACTGCACCCTCATTGGCTCATCTCCTCCCTGAGACCCTTCCATAAGTGGATGCCAAGTTGCCTACATATGGGCTTAAGGTCCCCACTCCTCACCCCCCTCATTCACAATTACACAGTGTTTTGTTCTTTGATACCTAATATCTCATCCCTTTGACAACTCGTGATCACACAAGCTGGTGTGTTTCTTCCATGTGGGCTTTGTTGTTTCTGAAATAGGTGGCTGCTTGTTTACCTTCAAGCCTTTAAGACACCAGATGCTATATCTTTCGATAGCTGGGTATCATCAGCTTTCTTCACCACATTTGCTTATGCATCCAATTGTCTTAAGCGACCCTATCGGGAAGAGGAGAATGCAATGATATGATTTTTTGTTCTCTGATGCCTGATAACTGATTCTTTTGGCACCTTGTGATCACAAAAGCTGGTGTGCTTCTTCCATTTAGGCTTTGTTGCTTCTGAGCTAGATGCCCACTTGCTTACCTTCAAGTTCCTAAGACCCAAGACTGTCAATTAGTTTTCATTAGTTATTATGTTCTGCCACAATGGTATAATGCCCTCTGAGTACTCATAAATAAAAAATGTGAAGTTTTAAGCAGTTCAAATCTGAAGTGTGAGAAAACATATTTAAAACATAAAGGATAATCAAGGTTGATCACTGAAGAATGAAGTTTGCCAAAGAGGTAATTTATTAATGAACACACCTAATCTGATAATAGAGATTAACAGAAAAAGGGTCAGCAAATATTACATTTTCTAATGGAGCAAATATAGAGAACACAGTGGTAGGCTGTGGGATTTAGTTGTGCTCTGATTTGATGTTAAATATTATCCATTGTCTCTTATTTTCCTTTAGGCTCCCCATTCTCTTTAGGATGTTATTGCCTGCTACCATTTAAATGAATGCTTGCGCGCGCGCGTGTGTGTGTGTGTGTGAGTGTGTGAACAAAGATGTTCTCGGGGCTCCCAAGCATTAGCTAAGAATGCCTCACTACAGCAATGTAAACCAATCTACCTAGGGTCTAATCTGCCTTCAGCTGTTGATTTACTAATCATGCTGAAGTAATTACAGGTGATTGTGATTTAACTTGTCTCTACCTTCCCTGCTTTATTCCCCAGGTCACTCGCAGGACCCAGGTGAGGCAGATAATTCAAGGTGCTGAGATTGGGGTGGATCTGGATCTCAGATCAGGGTATGCTGTGTGGAAAGACAGCGGATCATCCGTGCTTGGATGTTTTGTGTGTCCTAAAGGTAAGAGACCCTGGAACCTGGGGAGGGGGCCCTATCTTAAGACAGGTACTCTCAGCCGGTAGACATGTAAGACAGGCTCAGGAAGGAATATTCTGGTTTGCCTGTGGAAGTCCCTGGGGTTGAACTCAAAGGTATTAATTTCCAGGCCAGCATCAGAGAGAGCTTGGTCCGCTGTTGTTCTCCTGAGACCTCTTCGAGGACTTGTGTCTTCATGAGAGGAGATCCCCAGTGTGCTGTGAGTGACAGTTCCTGGTACTGGACACACAGGTGTCCCTGGAATTGACACCTTTCCCGCTTGGGGTGAAAATAGAGCTCCTGCTTGAAGTATGTCTTGTGAGCTTAAGACGTTAACTCACAGGAATCTCCAAGAGACATGGACCCAAATATTTTAGGGTTGCCAGGTCTCTCTATTTAAGGGGGTGTGCAAATTCTTCCTCTGAGTCTTTTTTCCTAGGTCTGAGAGAAAGGCCAAGATCAATTTTCAAAAGTGGAGTCACAGATTCCAAGGTAAGCACCTTTAATTTGCTACCTCCTCCATCTCTGGTGATGTGAGTGTCCCCTGGGAATGAGGAGAGCAAGGGGGTAAATGAAAGAATAACCAGTAAGTATTTTGTTTTATTTAACATGGGTTTCACTCTATCCTCCAGGGATAAACCAGGATAAATAGTGATCTACAAATTCGTGCGTAAATACGATTCAACCCTCAGGCATCTGGCTTACTGGGTACCATCCCTGCATATGTCTAACAGCAGAAAAGACTCCTTGAGGCCAGCACACAGTAGATCAGAGATCAGCAAGGGACCTGTGATAGCCCTTGACCATGATGCTATTTGTCATATTTAAACTTTATATAACACTTCTTTGTTTTCCTAAGTTCCTTGAACCAGATGCAAATTACTTAAAATTAACTGAAAATGTGTTTGTGATTCTTAGTTTGCCTGCCAACCTACCCAAGTTCTTGTTTGTGTAAAATCTGAGAGAGAAGACAGCTCCATATACATAATTAGCAACATTAGTTTTTTGATGGATTAGGTTTGGGGTTCTGTTTAGGCTTGTAGTGTGCTTGAATGAGAGTCTGTACTTAAAGATTAGCATCTAAATCCTGGGATTAATCAGTGTTCCAGGTTCAAGAACAATTGCCAAGAAATAGAAATAGGAATCAAGTGTCATGAGTCAGATGTTAGTGGACATGTTAAAGGGTTTTATGTTTTGAAGGTTATGTTTGGAGTTCAGTAGGGGCTAACAGATTGTGTTTGGAGTTTATTAGGGGCTTATGTGTTAAGGTATGAAGATGTAGATTTATGGTTTAAGGATTCTTGTTTTCTGGGTTGGATTCTGAATTTGAGGTTTATGGTCATGAAGTTAGGTTTCAGGTTGTAAAATATATTCAACCTTTGACCTGGTTTTAAACATTGGGATAAATGCATTAGCCTAGGTTAAGAGTGTATTGTGGTAGGATTTGTTAAGCATGTCAAGTTTCTTGTGGGTGTCAGGGGATGCTCAGGGTGTTAAGAGTTCTGGGTGGTAAGGGGCTTTTTCATGTACTTAGGGGGTCAGTGCATTAGGAGGTTATTAGTGTGTTGTAAGCACGCTTAGCATATTAAGGTGTAAGGGTTAATGGTTTCAGATTTGGAGATTTGTAGTTAATGGTTAGAGAGTTCAGTGGCAAAAATTATTTTTGTGTGTTGAAATGTAGCCTACAACTTTTAAACTATTTATTACCTGTAATATTTATGGTATATTTGAAATCTGTTATGTAAAATATCATTAAATTGTGATGATTAGAGGAATTAGTATTTCTTCTCTTTGGAAGCCTCTTTTCTTCCTTTAAAAAGCATTCCATTTATGATTGGTCTATCTAGAAAATACTATAGAATTTTTAATACAGTATTGAAAATGAAACTGTCTGTCCTATTTCTTAAGTGGGGTGGGGTATTTTCTCTTTCCTCTAAGAATGATATTTGCTGGTGCTTTTTTAACTGAATATATTAGCATATTGAACTATACCTGCTTCATGTTACAGTTGTAGTTTTTCCCCCAAACTTTAAAAGCCTTTGATTTTTTAAATTAAATTATTTTATTGGGGGCTTTTATAGCTGTTTTAATAATGCACACATCAATTTTATCTAGCACATTTGTACATACATTGCCATCATCATTTTCAAAATATTTTATTTTTTCTACTTGAGCCCTTGGTATCAGCTCATCTTTGTTTCCCTCCCTCCACCACCTTCCCATCATTGTGACCCCTTGATCAATTTTAAATTATTGTTTTCATATCTTACACAATCTGCTATTTTCCTTCACCCACTTCCTGTTGTTCATTACCCTGGGGGAGTGTTATGTGATGATTTTTACAATCTGTTCCCCTTTCTCCCCCTTGTGGCCCCACCTTTCCCCTACCTTCATGGTATCATTACTCCCATTATTGTTATGAGGGGGTTATCTCTCCTGGATTCCATATGTTATGTTGAGGTATCGTATCTGTACCAGTGTACATGCTCTGGTCTAGCCAAATTTGAAAAGTAGAACTGGGGTCATGATAGTAGGGTGAAGCAAGCTTTAAAGAACTATACGAATGGTATGTGTTCTGTTGGTGCTTTATTGTACACTGGTTGGCTCATTCTTTCCTTGTGACCCCTCTGTGAGGGGATGTCCAATGTCTAAAGACGTGCTTTGGGTCTCCAATCAAACACCCTTTGTTCCCATCTGTATAATTGTTTGGGGTCTTCTAATTCCTCATACCTGATCCCATAGACACCTCGTGATCACACAGGCTGGTGGGCTTCTTCCATGTGGGCGTTGTTGCTTCTCAGATAGATGACCGACTGTTTAACTTCAAGCCTTTAAGAGACCAGATGCTATATCTTATAATAGCCAGGCACTATCAGCTTTCTTCACTATATTTGCTTATACACCCCTTTTGCCTTAAGCAATCCTGTTGGGAAGATGAGAATCACAGAATAACAGATTATTAAAACAAAGTATTCTTGCATTGAGGAAAGACTTGAGTAGAGGCCCAATACCTTTGACTTTTTAAATGTTCCTACTTTGTTTTCTGTGCCTACTTAGACAATTGACCCTCTTTTCTGTCAATGGTTCACTATAGTGCTTATTTTCTTATGTAAAATATGCTCTGGGACAAATTTCAATGAATCATGGTATACAATCCTTGTAATATGTTGTCTGAATCTGTTCCAAATATTTAAATGAATTTTTCATGTAGATCGATTATCAGTATTGCGCTACAGTTTTCTTGTAGTGTCATTATCTGACATTGGTGTCAAGGGTATTTACTGGTTTGATACAAAGTATTGATAACCAAGGGATCAACCAGAAAGAAAATGTTTTGAGAATGATGATGGCAATGGATGTACTAATGTGCTTGACACAATGGATGTATGTTATGGATTGTGTTAAGAGTTGTATGAGCCCTCAATAAAATGATTTTTTTTAAAAAGAGAAAGTATTGAAGTATTGGTAAGTGTTCTCTCACAACCATTGTTATATTTACACTCAATAACTTGAACTTAAACTAACAAACAGTTAAGTGGTGTTTATTCATACCAGCTCAGTACTCTGTATTAAGCTTTAATCTATGGTCTGATTATGCTAGAAATTTCTCCTGGAATTTTATTTTGATTCAATTGATTATAGCCCTTGTAAGCAACCTAAAATGCATTCAACTACCATTGATCCCATGCACTGGCTGGACCCTCTGATCTTCCAGCTGGCTCAGTTTGGAAGACGACATGATTTACATTCCTCTTGCCAGACAGATAGTCACTAACACCTACGTCATTGTGTGATGCCCTCACAATAGATCCTCAATTTGGAAAATACTCTGCCATATGACATGCTGTATGGATCTTAGAAAATGTCCTTTAGTTAACCTCCAGAAGAATGGTATAAGGAGGAGCAGCAATTCCTCAGTAATTTTTGCATCACCTTGGTTTTGCATCACCTTTATTTTATTATATTTTTTAACAAAAGAAACCCATTCCTTATTTTTAATAAGCTTATATTCCAGTGAATGTCTCTTGAGCTTTCAGGCATTTGATAACATGGAAATAACTTTTGTAAACAGAGCTAAATATTTAGTATTTTGTGCATTGCTTGGGTATTGATTAGTAATTTCTGAGGTTCTTCTTGTTGATAGTTCTGATTGAGTCCATTCCATCTCACAGGGACCCTGTGCACAAAGGAATGAAACACTGCCAAGCCCTGCAGCATTCTCACAATTTAGAATGAACCTATTACCTAAGTTACTGTATCAATCCTTTCAGTTGAGGGGTTCCTATTTTTCACTACCCATTTACTTTACCAAACAAAATATCCTTCTCCAAGGACTGATCACTTCTTACATGTCCAAAGAATTTCATGTGAACTCTCACCTCCTTATCTCTATCTATCACCCTGACCTTACTTCTGCCAAGACATATTTGTTTGTCCATTTGAAGGCCCCTGCACTACAATTCAAATACACTGGTTCTTCTTAATTCTTTCTTATTCAATGTCCAACTTGTAAATGCATATGAGGTAATTGGCAATGCCATGGTTTGGGTAAGATGAACCTAGTCCTAAAAGTAACATCATTGTTTTTCAACACTCTTCAGGGGCCTTGTTAGGCAGATTTATCCAGTATAATGCATCTATTGATCTATTGAACTTATTATCACCTTTTAGTTGTTTTGTAATTTCCCATAACCTAACAATCTTTCCAGAAGAAGTTAATACTTAGTCGAGCTTAGATTAAGAATACTGAGCAAGGAGGGACCTGGAAGCTCACCTTCTCTGAAACCAACCTGTCTCAGAGCCCTGAGCTGGAAGGCTGTCCTTAAGACCTAGAGGAATGATGACACTTAGATTCAAGAAATGCATGATAACTGGGCACAAGATTGTCTAAAACAAATTGTGGCTTTGTCTATTAGCATGACTTGCAGATCAGTTTTAGAGGGGCCCAAACCCTCACGCTTTATCCTATAACTGCAACCTCACACCCCTCTGCCTCCAAAAACACCCTGGGGGTTGCAAAAGGGCTGTGCCAATGATGCCCAACTAGTCATTCAGACTAAAACTGCCCTCACTAATCGAAGCACAGCCTCTTGCCACCACACTCATTTTGTTTTCCTCCCTCCAAGTTCCTGGTTAAGCATGATTCGCAAGCTCCAGGCCTGACACTAGCTAATCCAGTCTCCCTAGAAGACCAAGACTATGGATGGGATATCCTAGACCCCAAGGCAATAAGCCCTCTCCCACTTTGTGTTGTTTGTCATCTGTTAACATTACTTAGAGAGCTTGAAACCCATGCTCTAGCCCAAGATGACAGAATGGATGAAAGTCATGTCTTTCCTTAATCCATCTCATGTACTTTTTTAAAAGATAATTTTATTGGGGATTCATAACAATCTATACTTCAATTGTATCAAGAATATTTGTACATATATTTCCATCATTCATTTCTAAACATTTACTTTCCATTGAGACCTTGGTATCAGCTCCTTTTATCCCCTCTCTTCCTCTCCCCCCACCCATCACCCCTTGATAAATATTAAATTATTGTTATTTTTGTATCTTGCACTGACTGCTATCTCTCTTCCCCCATGGTTTCTGTGTTTCTCCCCCGGGTGTGTGTGTGTGTGATTATGTGTCTATCATTGTGATTGGCTCCCCCTTCCTCCCCTCTCCTCCCTGCCTTTCGCTTCCCCGACTGGTATTAATACTCCCATTCCTGTTCCTGGATTCGGTATGTTGTGAACTCTTATCTCTTTTCTGTACCTGTGCACATGCTCCAGTCTAGCCCACAGGGAAAGGCAGAATTGGAGTCATGATAGTGGGATATGAGGAAGCCCCAAGGAACCTAATAATATTTGTGTTTCATCAGTGCTATCCTGGTCCCGGGTTGACTCATCCTTTCAGTGTGACCTTTCTGTAAGGGGATGTCCCATTGTTTACAGATAGATGTGGGGTCTCTACTACAACCCTCCTCATACTCAGCAATATGTTCGGGTTTTTTTTGCTTGCTTGTTTGGGGTCTTATGAAGCCTATTACCCTATCTCTTTGACACCTCATGATCACACAAGATGGTGTGCTTCTTCCATGTGGGCCCGTTGCTTCTCTACTAGATACCCATTTTTAAACTTCAAGGCTTTAAGGCCTCAGGTGGTATATATTTTGATAGCCAGGCACTTTTCTCCTTCTTCACCACATTTGCTTATGTACCCATTTTGTCTTCAGTGATCATGCTGGTATGGTGAGCATCAAAGAAGGTCAGGTTGTTAGAACAAAGTGTTCTTGCAGTGAGGGAGGGCTTGGTCAGAGTCCCAAAGTCCATCTACTATCTTAGTGTATTGCCTTATAAATATATGCATGTAGGTCAAGACCTCTATTTTTCAGAATTAATGTATTTACATATGCACAGACCTATGCTTGTACCACTATCCATAGCTTTGCTTCCTAGATCTTTCTTCTGTTTCCTTTTACCTTCCTCCTTACCCCACCATCATGCTTGTCCTCCTTCCACCTATTAGTAATTCCTCTCAATTAGATTGCTGTTGCTCCATCTGCTGTCTAAAAGTGGTCATAACCCCAGGCTTGCAGAGACCCTCTGAGAGCTAGTCACAAGACCTCACCCTGGGGTTCCCCCGTGCTGCTATCCACCTTGTGCCTACAGTCTAGGTTATTTCTGCTCCACAGTCAGGAGGAGAGTGACTGCATCAGCCATTACCTTCCTTCATCTCATGTACTTTTAAGCTTCTTCTTTCATTCACCTTTACTCTTAGCATCGTCGGTCTACCTACACCTTGTCATTCCTTATTGGTAATGTGCTATCTTTCACAAAAGCTTTAACATTGGGCATCCTTAAACACAAGAGCTGTAGAGACTAGGAAATACACCTCCCTCTGGGCTTGAGTTCTTGTTAAGGTTGTCTCTGCCTTAGCCAAGTCCCCTCTAGTATGTCCTGCTTATTTCCTTTTATCTCTTGTTTTCCATCTCTAAAACAGCTTTCACTGGTTGTGACCCTCTACTGTGGTACCACACTCTATTACTATGGGCTTCTAAATGTGCTCTACCTACCATACACATTTGTTCACACACTGTCAATATTATACAGTTTCCATGGGATACAAGGAGCTTGAAGCAGGATGAACTTTGATGAAAAACTCAGAATCTGTTGGAATGTCACAGTAAGAGAAACATTTGCATTGGAATCAACAAATAAAAGTATAGGAATTAGTTGGATGAGATAGTGGGAAAGAAAGAAACATGAACAAGTGTGTGACTACTACTTAAAATACATATAAATAATTTCTGATTCTTTAGTTAAACGATCATTAAAATATTGGGGGAATTTTCTTTAAAAATCTTTCCAAGTTCTGGAAAGCAAGGGATTGTTTGTGTTATATTCAAATAATGAAGTATAAAGATAAACTAAACATAAATGTTAAGAAATAATTCTAAAAGGGCAATGGATTATAAAGATCTACATATAACCTCCTCCCTGGGAGATGGACAACAGAAAAGTGGGAGAAGGGAGACATCAGATAGTGTAAGATATGACAAAATAATTATAATTTATAAATTATCAAGATTTCTTTAGGGAGGGAGAAGGTGGGAAGGAGGGGGAAAACTGAAGAACTGATGCGAAGGGCTCAAGTAGAAAGCAAATGTTTTGAGAATTATGATGGCAACACATGTAAAAATGTGCTTGACAAATGGATGTATGTATGGATTTTGAGAATTGTATGAACCCCCAATAAAATGGTTTTTAAAAAGAGAAATAATTCTTACTAGAAACAGTCCACAATAAATAACAACAGCAACAAAACTATTGATCACATATCATACTTTTCTAAATTGCTTTTTAAGTACAATACTGGTGTTTTAATGGCACAAAAACAATTGACACAGTGAGTTCATTGACTTGGACTGAAATAATATGCTGTGCCTGAAAAATCACCTAAGGTGATATCAAATTCATCTGTGTGGTTTAATGCTGTAGGTCAACCTTTAACAATATAGATCAATCCTCAACATAAGCATTAAATTCCCAAGTCTATATAGGACTTCAGAACACAACAATTAAAATAAATTAATTTTTAGCTTTACTCATTGTCCACTTTAAAAATATTGGATATGTTGTAATGAATATACCATGGTCTGGTTTGAGCCAAGCTCCCCGTGTTGATTTCAACACTTTAAGTGGATCCTTTGCAGAAGATTTTCTCCAATAAAATATGTTTTTGGATTTATTGACAGTTTTTGCCACAGATTATGGATCCAAATAAAATAAAAACTTTTTTTTTTCAGGGTAGCAATAATTAAACTCACAACTTTCTTCTAGTTCTTAAACACTTCCTCCTCCCCCACCCCACCCCATTATCATGATACCAATTCTACCTTGAAAACCTGGTTAGACCACAGTATGCACAGTGGTGCAGATGGGAACTGGAAACACAGGGAATCCAGGACAGATGAACCCCTCAGGATCAGTGGTGAGAGTGGTGATACCGGGAGGGAGGAGTGGGTAGGAAGTGGGAGCAGATCACAAGGATCTACATATAACCTCCTCCCTGGGGGATGGACAACAGAAAAGTGGGTGAAGGGAGATGATGGACTGTGTAAGATATAACAAAGTAATATTAATTTATAAATTATCAAGTGTTCATAAGGGAGGGGGGAACAGGGAAGGAGGGGAAAATGAACAGCTGATGCCAAGGGAAAAAATCATATCATTGTGAATGAGGGGGAGTTCGGAGTGGAGACCCAGACCCATATGATTGTGATTGGTTCCCTCTTTCTATCCCACCTTCCCCTTATCCTCATGGTATCGCTACTCTCATTATTTGTCCTGACGGGTTTATCTCTCCTGGATTCCCTGTGTTTCCAGTTCTTATCCGTACCAGTGTACATCCTCTGGTCTAGCCAGGTTTCAAAGGTAGAATTGGGATCATGGTAGTAGGGGGGAGGAACAATAAAGAGCTAGATGAAAGTTGTATGTTTCTTCAGTGGTATACTGCATACTGACTGGCTGCTTTCCTCTCACAACCCTCTGTAAGGGGATGTCCAGTTGCCTACAGATGGATCTTGGGTCTCCACTCCGAACTCCCCCTCATTCACAATGATATGATTTTCCCCCTTTGATTTCTGATGCCTGATTCCATTGACAACTTGTGATCACACAGGTTGTTGTGCTTCTTCCATGTGGGCTTTATTGCTTCTGAGCTAGATGGCAGCTTGTTTATCTTCAAGCCTTTGAGATGCCAGACGTTATATCTTCTGATACCCGGTCATCTTAAGCTTTCTTTACCACATTTGCTTATATACCGCTTTGTCTTCAGTGATCTTGTCAGGAAGGTGAGCATCATGGAATGCCAGTTTAACAGAACAAAATGTTCTGGCATTGAGTAGAAGCCCAATGTCCATCTGCTAATTTAATACTAAAACTATAAATATATGCACATCATCATATATAAACATATTTACATGTATACATGTCTGTATTTAGATATCTCTAAATGCCCTTTGCCTCCTAGTTATTTGCTCTATTTTCTATTCCTTTCCTCATGTCCCACTCTCATTCTCAGACTTCATTTGGGTTTCAGTAATTCCTCTTAGTTACTTTACTCTTTGTCAAGGCCTACCTGGTCTCCCATTCCCTCCTTGCCATTGATTTTGGTTCCTTTGCCCCTGCATTTGTTAACACATATTTCCTTTCCCCCAAATCCCCCTCTCCCAGATACCCCCGGAACTGCCAGTTCCATTGTTTTTTCCTCCAGATTCTTTGTCCTACCTACCTTATCTAGATAGACCTACATAGATAATAATATGCACAAAAAATAAGACAGTACAAAGCAAAGCAACAAAAGAAACGAAATAACAAAAAGAAAAGCCTGTAAATCAGCAGTTCTCAACTTGTGGGTCGTGACTCCTTGGGGGGGGGGTGGGGGGGATCGAACGACACTGCCACAGGAGTCGCCCAATTCACAACACTAGCAAAACTATAGTTATGAAGTAGCAACAAAAATAATTCTATGGCTTGGGGGGGGGGTCACCACAACATGAGAAACTGTATTAGAGGGTCGTGGCATTAGGAAGGTTGAGAACCACTGCTGTAAATAGTTCAAGGTCTGTTTGTTGACCTTTAGGAGTGTTTTCTGGTGGAGTGTGATGAGGTGCCACTCCTGGCCCCAAAGTCTATTTTTTATATTCCCTTGGGACTCAATGTTCTGCTCCCCTTGTTGTTCTGTCACACACCTTTAGTGTTTTGCCTCGGTGTGGTGGGGTCAGATTGTACACAATTCCCAGTGTCTCCAGTGTTGTTCCCCATCATGCTATGGGTCAGTGAAGGATGTTGTGCCGCGTAGTGGGGCCAGCCCTATGGACCTCTCTATGCATTGGCTGCTCTGAGCTGGAATATCGTCCTCAGGACTTGGTGGCCCAGCATGTGCCCTGCTCTCCCTTGCACCTCCTTCCTTTGCACCTGTGTGCTCTGATGAGACATGTCCCTTTCCCTGAGCTGTAGTTTCAGTGAGTCCTCTGAAGTACATTCTTCTTGGCGGGGGGGGGGGGGAGACTGTCCAGGTAGTTGGGATTGTGGCCCGCCCCTCAAACCTCTCTATTGGTTCCCTTCTTCATGCTAGTATGTTTCATTCGTGTCATGGAGCACCGGGCTGAAGTCTGGCCCCTCTTTCCCTGTGGAGATAAACAATACCCTCCCCTTTGGTGGGTTAGTACCCCGTTGTCCTTTTTTTTTTCCCTTTGCCCTCTCATTTTGAATTGGCTTCCATATGTATCCCTAGATTTGGTCTGACCCCTGCCATACTACCTAGACCTTGCCCAGGAATGTTTGTATACACTAGCTTTTCCCCTATGCCACTTGTGCATAAATAAAAATCTTGATTTAAAAATATGCTCAAACTATTAGGAATGCTCTTTATTGGTTCAGTTGTAAGAATTTAATTTTCTTTGTTCTGTTTTTGAATCAATACTCAAGGCTATAGTCTGGGATCTTCCTTAGTAATCTCTTTACATTCTATTAACTTTAATCAAGAAATACCTCTTTGTCATATGTTATTAATTTGATTTTCTTCCATCTTGATACCATGTTTTTTATTATGCCTAGTTTTCCAGATTTAAAAAAAATAGTATCTTTACTGATTTTAAATTACCCAACCACATCCCATTATTCTGTTTGAATAGCTTGCACTATTTTTCACATTATGGATGCTTATAAGTGCCAAAAGACAGACCAGCATTTTTATGGTATTATCTTACTAGATCATATATAACAACCATCTGATATCACCACAAATTTCAGAAGTTCTACATCCATCTTGGATTCCTGGCAGTTCCGTTGATCTGGAATTAAAGGTGTCTCTGAGTTATTTTAGCATCATTTTATATTTGTGTCATAATGATAATAGTTTTAAAATTTGAGAGTTAATTTAAATGTCTCTTTTGTAGAATTCACATTAATATGCACATCGACCAGTCTGCAGACAAGTACTTGTTTTCCAAATTTGGGAACATAGACAATTCCCAATGTGTTTGTTTAATCATATTAATTAATATTCAGTCAGTTATTGAAACATTGTTTATCCATAATACTGTACAGTACATTTGAATTTTTTATGCAATTTCTTTCTTTCTTTCTTTCTTTCTTTTGTTTTTAAAGAACAGTTTCCCTTTTTTTCAGGTTTGTTTCCCTTCAGCTTCTAATCTTTGCTTAGGCTTTGGAGATGGTCGTCAGACTGTACCTGTAGGTGTAAAATGGGGTGGGAAGGTTTAGACTTCATGTGAAGGTTCTGGGATTCAAGTCACTGGTTCCTGACAACCTTGCTGTGAGTAGCACAACTCACAAAATAACATGACTTCCCATACAGCTTGGGAAGCATATATGCACTAAGGCATTCGCTATGGAAATGTCTCTGAAGGCTGTGGTCTACATTGTTCTCTATTACAAAGTTCTTCATGGCCTGGTCTCTGGGCTCACAGCAGGCACAGTTCATGCAGCAAATAGTGTGTCTGCAGCCAGTGGCTTTCTTGGCATGACCATTGTTATGTCTTTCCTTTTCCATCTCTGAAGAGAGGATGTGAGAGAAAGGGCAGTCCCAGCTCCTTCATTTGTTGATGTCATGATAGCTCCTCAAATGGTTGATAAAAGCCCTAAAACAAACAAGTTTCCAGTCTTCAGTATCTCTAGTTAATATTTCCAAATTAACTTGTTTTTAAACTATATATTCAATTATTTGCTATGGAAGGTGTTGCTCCACACCCACACACAGAAAAAATATAATGTAGACGATGGTGTTTATAGTAGAGAGTTTCTATCATAAACTATTACTATAGGATACAGATGGACGTTGGACAGTCCAAATGGGCAGTGATGTTTGCTATGTAATCAACTGGCGGACGTGTCACAAAGTTAGTAGAAAAGAGAATTAAAGGTAATGGAAGTTTTGCTCACAAATTCTGAATGGTGTTCATATTGGTAAGTCTATGAGATGAATTGAAATCTTTGGAGAAGTGAATGTAGATGGTTCGAGAATGACAATAATGACAAAACCCAAAGGTAGACTTTATGGAACACACAACCATTTGTCAAATCCTTATCAAATGAAAGTTGATCAGCACTTTAAGCTGCATCTTTCTTTTCACACATGTTTGAATGCTTAATCCTCAGATGAAGCTGAATATGTGGACTAATTTTGGACTCAGTGACTGGTGAGGGTGAGGCCGTGGATTTTACCACTGAAGGATGGGCACTGCTGGGTGTTTCTCAGAAGCAACTCTACAGAGATGTGATGGTGGAGACCTTCAAGAACTTAGTGATAGTAGGTATGAATAGCTTATTTCAAATTAATGCATTATTTACCAAATACAGGTGATTGTTGCCTCCGTCACTGGGATAAGGGATAGGGATACCTGGTTAAATATGACAATAAAGTTAATTTTATCTCAGTTCTGATTATATCCAAAGTTTCCCATGATCACAAATCTCTACATATTACCGTCTGCCACTACTCTGTCAGTTTTGCACAATATTAAACTTCCATGATTTTATTATGGAAGCTACACAAGTATTTCAAATACTAGCAGTATTACCCATGCTAAACAGGTATCTGTGCAACTGTGCAACTTCCCAACTGAGCAGACTTGTAGTAAGGAAGAAGTGTTCCACTTCTGGAATGTAAGCCACTGGTAAACACCGAATCATAATGGAACATTCTCTGATACAGTGACAGAAGAAGAGCCCCATGCAGTTAAAAATATCCAAAATCTCATTTTTCACCCACAGACCAGGATGTCAATATCAAATTTCTGATGTTCCAGTTACCAGCACAATGTGTACCACCTATGTAACCATAGCATTAGTGCATTTATTAAATGTTTGAAAGGGAAAAAGTAATTTATTTTGCAAATTATTCACACCTGCATACTTTTTGAAATCTTGAAAAATCAAAGTATTGAAACAGCTTCAGGGAAATGTTAATAGGACTTTTTTTTTTCTGTCAGGAGCAGTATGCTGGTAAAATCTATTTTGTTCTCTCAGAGTAGTAAGAGAAATGTCATGGGAGAGGGCAGAAAATTCATTCAGGATCATTGTGTCACGAAAGCATTGGCCAACTCTTTATGGAAGAAATTTTACTTGATAAATTTGTAAGTAAAAGTCTCAATTGCCCAAGAACATTCTGCACAAATGCCTGCCCTTGCGTTTTCATTAATTTTAGACATTACTACAACACCTGTGTTCATGAAAGAAAAGAAAACCACATTCATCTTTAGTGTTACATCTGCCCTGTGCACCATAGCTTTTTAATTTGCTCTTCTAATTATAAACTACATATGTTACTGTTGTTGTTAATCTTCAAGGATGCTTAATTGCTAATTTATCTTTGAACATGGTTAAAACATCAAAAAATATTTACACGACAAAGTATTTCTTGTCTCATAGCTACTTCTTGTCTGTGTATAATGCTGTTCTTTTTGTTTCCTACTGTGAACTTCAATATGCATAATTGGTTCTGCTTCTCATATGTTAATGATTAAGAAAAAACTAACCACTGAAAATGTAATGGTAAGATTCTTGAAAAATGATACAAGTACCTCCATATTACAAAAAATCTGTAAGTTTCTTGGAAGTGTAAAGCAAGATAACAAGAACCCACTTTTGAGGTGAGTGTAATTTATTTGAGAGAGAGCAATGCTCCAGATTTTAGTTGGAAGGATATATTATGTTATTTAAGTACATGTATGAGGAAAGAGACCGAAGCGAGCATTTTGACATTTTAAGTACATGTAGAGTAGATGATTAAGTACTCATCTAATAGCAAAATGAGGCAATTCAGAACCTGCCAGTGCCTCTAAAGAATCAATCCTTTGGTGATCTCCTTCTTTAATACTTACAGATAAGCCGCTCAGAGCCAAAATTGTCTTATCATCTTATAATACCCTGTCTTTACATGTACATGTAGGAATATGCTGTTTATATATACAAATATGTAAAAATATAAATGATATAAAATAAATATCTGTGCATAATCAACACACCGTCTACACATATAGATCACCTCATATTAAGTTGGTGATCAACGTTCTTTTCACCAGCACTATGACTTAGTAGCCAACACCTAATTCACCTGGTGTAGTGGTGAAGGAAAAAAAAAGTCACTTTTCATCATTAGTGTTACATCTGCATTGTGTCCCGTAGTTTTTAATTTGATCTTCTAATTAGAAACTGTACACATTATTGTTAGTGATAAACTTCTAAGATGTGTTTAATTGCCAATTGCTCTTTGAATATTGCCTGCTAACCACAAGTTTGGCAGTTCTAAACCACCACCTGTTCCAAGGGAGAAACCTAAGGCCTTGTACTGCATTGAAAAGCTATCATCTCAGAAAACTACGGGTAAATTTTTACATGCACCTGAAGTGTTGAACTGAGTCATAATCCACTCAAAGTGAATTTTGAGACATAGTTGGTACATCAACAAACCAAAATCCATGAAAAAATAGAAATTATTCCAGAAAACATTTAATTCCATCTCATGTTATTGTAGATGAAAATAAATGTATGTTTGTATATATGCATATGCAGTCACAGAAACATAAGGCTTGTGGTGCATGATATTAAGCATTTCATTGCTAACTGAAAGGAGAGTGGTTCTAACACATCGGCCACACATTATGAGAAATACGATATTATTGTTCTGATAAAAATTAATATTCCTATCTACCTTATAGCGTCACAATGAGTAGAATGACTAAATTACAGCTTATATCTCTATCCATATATCTATTAGAATATAATATAAAAGCATATGCATTACAAATATGGTTGCATATACAAATGTATAACCTATACATATATTAATTCAATTACCAAAATTATGACTAAAGAAATGGCACTCAATATAAAGTGTCAACATTTATTTTAATAGTACACTTAAAATATTTATTGCAGATATATAGTTTTAATCCCTGTGAATTACTTTTAAATATTTAAATATATTTCTCATATGCCCACTTATATAATTTCTCCATATTTTATTAACTCACCAACCATTATGATTGTATCTGATATTTAAATTTATGATTTGTTAGATAATTGAGATAAATTGTGTATGTTTACTATCTATGGGCATAATAAAATGGTAAAAACCTTCTTTTTACCTGCTTGTTTTAGTAGAAAGTATTTGCCCTTGATATCCTCTAGAATATATGAAGTAAATACTATTCATGAGCTCTCCAGTCAAATTGGAATTCTTCCTGAATTAAAAAGACCAGAACACTTATATCCCATGGAACATCTTTGGGATGGAAAATCATTCAAGCATTTACCTTCACTACAGCATAACAAGCAATTTCATACTCAGTTCAATGCTGACAAGTTTAACAAAAATGGAAAAAACAATATGAACATTACAATAGAATTTCTAAAAGAAAGCAAAGGTGACAATAAATAATATAGAAAACTCCATGGAGATCCGTCAACACTCACGGATGATATTGAAATTTTCAATGGAGCTCAATCTCATGAATGCAAGCACTGTGGGAAGGCTTTTACTCAAGACACATGTGTCATTCAACATTTGAAAACTCACAGCAGAGGAATGTGGCAAAGCTTTTCTTAGAGCCTCAGTTCATACTAGACATATGCGAGTTTACACTGGAAGTAGGCCTTATAAACGTAAAGACTGAGAAAAAACTTTTACTAGATCTGCTAGCTTTACACAACATATGAGAATTCACAGTGGGGAGAGGCCTTATGAGTGTAAGGAATACAAGAGAACATTTACTCAATCCACAAACCTCAAAATACATATGAGTATTCACAGTGGGCAGAGGTTTTATGAGTGTAAGGAATGTGGAAATGCCTTTAATAATTCCTCAGAACTCAATCAACATATGAGAATTCATAGTGGAGGGAAGACATTATTACAGTAATGAATGTAGGAACTAATTTATTCAATACTCACACCTCATTAACCATATAACAACTCAAAGTAAAGGGAAGACTTATGAATGTAAGGAACATAGTAACAGATTTAGGAATGTAAGGAATGTAGTAACAGATTTAGTGAATCCAAAAACTTCACTGTACATATGAAAAACCCATATTGCAGAGAAGCATTAGGAATTATGACAAAGCTTTATAACTCTTTAGTAGTGTGTGCGCTCAATTTTCTCATCTGCTGACTTCTATAGATGCAACATAAATTTTATGGATCATTAATTTTATTTATATACAAATATTTTTATGACCTCACCAATATATAGGAATTTGGTAATGTTTTATACACTATTTTCTAAAATTTTATTAAAGAATATATTAATAATCCTGTACCACTATTTTCTGAACATATATACTTTTATATGAATAAATACTTGTGGGGATCTAGCTGTCATATGGTATGTGTATTTATAACAAGTTAATATCAACTCGTTTTTAAGTAACTGTGAAATTCTGTGATCCAATTAGTAGTGTTTCAATGTAGTTTCTGCTGGAATCACACAGGCTACTTTCTGGATGAACTCAAAGTACTATTTTTGTTAGTGGTACCAGGAAAGGGCATTCTGGAGGTGAATCACTGTACAAAAACACCATATATGTTGAGGTGATGAATTTGTCTATAGCAATCAACTAGAACAAAGTCCAACATGCTTTAAGGTGTCAAAGACCCCACAGACAGCCTGGTCTCAATCTAGGACACAAGAGTTTTCTTTTGTTTTCCCAAGAAGAAAATATGACTTTTCATGATCCATGTAAATGATGTGGCTGCTAATCCTAGAAAACATGGTTACTGATTGATAGCATGTCCAATGCACTGTTACTGGTAAAAAACAGACTTGGACATGTGCTTCTGAGCCAGTGGGTCACAGTAATCAGCCTTGTATATTTCACTTGACTACCATGTCTAAAGTAATTTTTATCTTCTTTGCACCAGTTTAAGTCTTTTTATGCCCAAACAGTAATCACAGTGACTAATACTGGATAATTGGAATGAAAGATTTCTTTTGTTTTGTTTTTAATCATTTTATCATACAACTCTTATCACAACCCATACATATATCAATCGCGTAAAGCACATCTGTACATGCATTGCCCTCATCATTCTCAAAACATTTTTTCTCCACTTAAGCCACTGGCATCAGTTCATCTCCCCCACCTCCACTCCCCCCACCCTCTTGAACCCTCGATAATTTAAAAATTATTTTGTCATATCTTACACTGTCCAACGTCTCCTTTCTGTTGTCCCACTTTTCTGTTGTCTGTCCCCCATGGAGGAGGTTATATATAGATCCTTGCAATCGGTTCTCCCTTTCCACCCCTTCCTCCCTCCACCCTCCCAGTATTGCCACTTGTAGCACTGGTTCTGAAGGTATCATCCACCCTGGATTCCCTGTGTTTCCAGTACCGAACTGTACCAGTGTACATCCTTTTGTCTAGCCAGATTTGTAAGGTAGAATTGGGATCAGGATAGTTGCGGGGTAGAAAGCATTTAGGAACTAGAAGGAAGTTGTATGTTTCATTTTTGCTACATTGAAACCTAACTGGCTCATCTCATTCCTGCGGCCCTTCTGTAAGGGAATCTCCAATTGCCTGCAGATGGACTTTGGGTCGCCACTACGCACAGCACAGCCCCTTATTCACAATGATATGATTGTTTGTTCTGAGGATACCTGATACCTGATCCCTTTGACACCTCAGGACCACACAGGCTGGTGTACTCCTTCCATGTAGGCTTTGTTGCTTCTGAGCTAGATGGCCACTTTTTTACCTTCAAGCCTTTAAGACCCCAGACCCTATATCTTTTGATAATCAGGCACCCTCAGCTTTCTTCACCACATTTGCTTATGCACCAACTTTGTCTTTGGCGATTATGCCAGGAAGGTGAGCATCATGAAATGCCAGTTTAATAGAACAAAATACTCTTGCATTGAGGGGGAACTTGAGTGGAGCCCCAATGGAATGAAAGATTTCTTATCCAACTGGGCATACTCAGGAATCTTGACTCCTCATTCAAGATCCTGACTTCATTTTGTTTTCAATTTATTAGGTCTGATCTCGGCCCAACATTTTTGTATCTTCACTTCCACTTAGTTCATGGTTAATTGAGTTTATTTTTTAATGAGGAGGGTGCCATTTTATCACCTGGGGTTTCTCCAACCTAAACTTTCAAAATATTAAGGTCCAGTCTCCTGAAGGACAAATCACAGATCTTTTTTATTCAGGGAGTTTCCTGATATTTGTATATTTTTCATTTAGTCATTTTATGTTCTGGTGAATGCCAGGTATAGGTTTTTGTGTATGTGTGTAATTTATTGACATTTGCTCATTTCTCTTAGTTCAAAAATATCAGGTTAAGAAGTTTATTTATCTGAGATAAAAGACATACGTTTAAATTCATATTTTTGATGAGGAAATTCTCCACTCAGAACTCTTTTCAAATGATTGAATTTCAGGGGAAAACATGGCTGCCTGAAAGACTCTTTTAGCAAACTCAACCAATCTCAGTCAGAATATAACTATAACGTATATTATTTTTATTCTCTTTTTAAAAAACTTTAATCTCCCACCCCACCCAGATAACCCAGAAGTTCATATAACAGCAAGTCCTTCAACTTGGCAACTAACCAGTGCTGCCATTTACCTCTTAATGATCTCCCCCTGATTAGAAGCGCCCCTTCCCCACCACTAAAACCTCAAGCCTCCATTCCTACTGGACCTCCATTTCCTTTCTGGGACCCCTGCATTGATGATGGCTATTTGGTGTGACACAGAAACCCAATGCCTCTCCACTATGTCCCATGTGACACTGACACTTAAAGCTGCTAAACAGAGTGTCGCCCCCCCAAAAAAAGGGGGTCGCTTTCTTATAAACACAGTAACATTGATCTGTTGCGCTCTTCATGTACTATATAGGGAATTGATATGTTAATCTTTTAGATTACTTACTAGATATACTCTATCTATACCACATTCACCACTACCTCAAGACACACCCCTCATTTTCTCAGTGACACCCTTTCACATAAACAATCAAGTACTAGAATACCTCTTGAAATTCCCTTTTCTAATTTATAAAAAAAACATTATACTTAGTCAGAAGACCACTTATGATTATAACATCGCTTAAACCCTACCCTTGTGCTAATATATCCTATTCTCTGTACCTACTCATCTATTAAGATTTCTTCATCTCCGCTCAACAATATTTAGTTATCTGTTATTCTCCTCTAACTCAAAGATCCAGCACCACATGACCTCAACACAGCCCTCAACCCTGCATACTACCTATATTTGAAGTATTATGCCACAACAATAATAAACTTCCATACTTAAGTAGCTTTATAATATATATATATGTGTGTGTATATATGTATGTATATGCACCACATCTGGTATTTATATCTCTGGTTGTCCTACATTTGGCATGAGTGTATTCCTATGTCTATTCAGAATCTGTGAAGATTTTCTCTACTCAGTAGAAATGGGTATCCAGAGAGGATGTACTGGTTACCCTCTTTATATTTCCCATATCACCATGTTTGAAGCTTAGCTTTGCATATCTTTCCCACCAGTGATGCCTTATTGTTGTGTCACTGGTTGCACAGTGCATCTCAGTGCTTGGGCAGCTATATCATGATGCTTCTTTGGTAACCCCAGTGGAGTAGGGAATTTAGCCCTAGTGGTGCTTTGACAGAAACGTTTGATAGCTAAGGACATGGTCTGTGTGCTACTCCTACCAGTTACTTCACTGGGAAGGACAATGATACGTTTACAGCCTGAGAAACCATGAAAGGGGCAGCTATCTAGGGTGCTGAATGAACTCCATGAGAGGGGTCTGTGTGGGGTCGTATCAACAGTTATACTCTGGGCTCCAAACAGAAAGACAGCGCTTGAACACAGGTCTGCTTTGCATTGTTTGAATGACATTCCAGAGCACATTCACCATGCCTTACTCACCATAATCAGGGTGTCATAATTCTGAGGTCTTGTTCACCCTCTATCTTTTTGCCTTCACTGCCTTTGCAGTTGGTCTCTGGCATGCTTTCCCTGATGCAAATCTCATTTCCCTGAGGTGCGTCTTCTCTGTGTCAGCTTGGTCAGGCCGTGATACTCAGTAGATTGGCAATCATGCTACCTTGTAAATTTGAAGCCCTTGTTGTGTGAAGGCTTATTTGTTGGTCTGTGATCCCAAATTACTCTAGCAAAGAAGATGAGACTGCTACCATTGAGATTTAGCGCATTGGAAGTCCTAGAGAAGAGATCTTCTCAGTCGTACATGGGAGATGTGAGTGAATATAGAGCCAATAGAAGGGTGTTAATTTTTCTTATATATTATGGATATTGTCTTCCATTTGTATAAGTCCACCAGGGTGAGCTTATGTGATAAACCATGTCACAAATGTAGGTTGGAATACCAACCCTTTATCCAGTAAAGGACTAACACCTCTGGTTGGATGTCACCCTGATGGATGCCCTGCACGGTCTTTTATTTTATCTGTTAGCTAGGACATGTGTTAGTAAGCTTGTATGCACTTTCTCAAAGTACACAAGGAATGAGGGAGCAGAATAAGCACTAAGTTCTCATAACAAATGGCCTTACCCGGAAACTCAAGGTGTTGGTCCTTGAGAATGATTTGTCTTCACTTTCGGCAGTCCATGGTGCTGTCAATGTTTTCTGCCATTACTATATTCTAACACTTTGATTCTTCTTCAGTCTTCCTTTCTATGCACTGAAGAATGTATAACTTTCACATTCCTTGGTCACAGGAAATTGAAAATACTGTCTGCACACTTCTTTAATTTCCTTTTCTCAATTGTGTTTTAAATATATTACATGCCCTAAATCAATGACACTACAAGCAGAAGAATCATATGCTCCAAGGGGATGATTGATAAAGTTATCTGCATTAAAGTAAAAAAAAATCTGGAAGGTGAGAAGAGGTGAATAGAAAACACAGAGTTAGGGGTGGATGTGGGGGTCACACTTAACCCTAGCTCAATCTAAGAACAATTAGTTCTTATGACATTGCCCTGATCAGCATGTGCCCTTTTGAAGGAACCACAGGTGTGGGTGCTACAGCAAAGTGTGGTGAAGAAATGAGATGGTATCTTGCTCTCAGAAAGAATGGTGTCTGGGGTCTTAAGCTTTGTTTTTAAACAAGCAGTGATCTCAGTGTAACATCAACTAAGTCCACATGGAGAAGAACACCAACATGCTGATCAAAGGATTGCCAATAGTCACATTCAAATCTAAGGAGAGAATTGTATCAGAGTTTAATTTTTTAACTCTGATTTTGAGAAGGCTGTGGATGACATTTGAAGGCCAAATACATTTGCGGGTTCTACACAAGGAATAAGCTTCTGGTGATTTCTCTCTGACCATAAATAAGGGATGGGAATAACCTGGTTATCAGACAGAGTATTAGAGAGATGATTATAGCAGATTGAAATAAAAAATCTGACTTGAAAGTTAAAAACTTGTTATTTGATCTCCCTATTGATACACTTTCACCTTAATCTTGTTTTTTAATACTTTCTGGTTTTGGTTTCCAAATTGAGTTTATTTCTTTACTGTTGTTGTTATTGTTGACAGCCTTCTGAGTCTGTTATGGATCTTTCTATACATATTTGGTATATAGAACCCAGTGTGGGTGACTCTATAGAAACTATAGCTACATTAAGGGTTCCTGGTGGGAGATAATGAGGAGTTGCTATCAAGAAATTTAAGCAAAAACAAACAAACAAAAAAGAAATATAAGCCAAAAGAAAATGTTTGAAACTGATAGTCATTTGCATGACAAGATACAACTATTGAATGATGTGATATCTGGATTAGTTCTCAAAATGGTTTGAGGAAAAAGAAAGAATCAGAAAATTCCAAGGCTTCTGCAGGCATACTTTAAAATCCTCAAGGTAACATCTTTGCTTTTCAACACTTTTTTTTGTTGCATTTCCAACTCTTTATTTTAGTTTTGTTTAAATGCATTTTATTTTTAGACAACCTACACGACATTTTTTGTGTTTTTTTTCTTAAACAAAAAAAAAGCCTCTGCTCCAAAAAATCAAGGTCACCGCTCCAAGTCAAGGTCACAAGTCGACGCAGAGCTCATGATGGCATCAGTTCCGTTTGTCTCGGTCCTGGTGTCGTGTGGGCGGACCGCAGACAGCTAGGAGGAGGGGCGGTCGGGCGGTCGGTCGTGCGTTGCCCACTGTCAGCACTTCTCCATCTCTAAGCCGTCCTTGAAGAAGATCATGTACGGGGTCCCGCCGCCCTCGCGGTAGTCCAGCAGGGCCACCATGCCGTCGGGAATCGTGTTCTCGCCCTGAAAGAACTGGTACTTCTTGAAATTGGCGAGGATGTGCTTGATCTGCTCGGCAGCCCCGGTCATAAAGGGCTTCATGCGTTCCGGCTTCCGCTCCTCCAGCTTGCCTTTGAGGGATTTCATGTAGTCCTTGATGTACCTCTTGTAGGCCTCCTTGGTGAAGCTGGTCTCCTGCAAGTGATGGTTCATGACGATGTCCACGTCGGTGACCACCTTGTGCTCGGGCCCGTCGCCCTCGGGGCCTTTGGCGGACGCGTTGCCGCCGATGAGCGCGTCATAGATGTGGCCTTGGGCCCTGCGAACCATGGTGCCCTCCACTTCCAGACACAGCCCGCCCGTGATCTCCCAGATCTTGTACACGTCAGAGAACAGCTCATCTCGGCTGATGAGGTCCCGGTAGATGATCATGACGGTGGCGAGAGGGCGGTGGCTGCGCTGGCTTCGGGCAGCTCGGAGCTCCAAGAGGACAGCGCTGAAGGGAGCGAAAGTTACAGTTGGCGCTGGGGGAGGGGCGGCCGGCGCAAGGGGAGGGGCATCTGGCAGAAGGGGCGGGGTGCTTTTCAACACTTTCAAGATGTCTTTTGAAGCAGATTTATCTACTGTCATGGTTCACTTGATCTCTTGACTTCTGCTTCCATGGGCACTTATTGTGCATGCAAGCAAGATGTAATCATTGACAATCCCAATATGTTCTAAAATTCTCATTATGCTATGTATTGGTCCAGTCACATAAAATGTAACTTTCTACCCACCCCAATGGGAAGAGAATGACTTTCTGTTTGTGAAAGCCTTACAAGTGTTGTATTTATTTCTTTCATAATGAGCATGTGTAACAGAAAGCATACAAGTCTACTTTTGGGGTGAACTGGGTGTAATCTATATTGAATTTTGAAGATATGGATTTACTTGCTGTATTCAATATAAACAGGGCAAACAGATTGGTATGTACTGCTCACTCTCTATCTCTTTTAAAGCTCAGTACCTATTCGGGGCCCTCATTGTGTTTAAATATCTTAATTATATGCAGAGGTTCATTATCTGTATCAACTTTCTGGGGTCATAATTCTTTGTAGTGTAGTAATTACGTAATGATGTCAGGTTTAGAGTCTGGTCGAGTAGTATGCTCAGTGGGTCTATTAATCAAGAGATGGTGGCTTCAAACTCACCAAGTTTCCAATTGAGAAAGGTGAGAAGTTTGCTCCCATAAAGACATATTTTAGTTTTTATCAAAGTACCTGATACTTCCTCTTGAGTGGAAATGGAATGGTCCACGTGTACTTTATAGGAGAAATATGTGGTTTTTCTAATCCCAGAAAGAATTACAGTCATAAAAACTCACAGGGGCAGTTCTACCTTGTCCTAAATAGTTATTAGTCTGCTCTGATGCAATGGCAGTGAGAATATTTTTACTCTTATTCTGGATTATGGTATATAATGAAAACATTTTCAGTTGCCTGCAGGGATGTGGGTGATTTTTCTGTTTTCCTGATAGTAGGACATGCAATAGGGCCAGTAGTTTGGGGATCCTATTATGGACAGCATTGAGGGAACTAGGGAGCAATTCTAGTCTGTCCAATGATTGGCTATGAGGGGGAATGGACACAGTGTTACTGGGCTTGATTTATTTTATGTTGATGATATAAAATGAAACTCTGATGGATCAGTTGTGATGGTATCATGTGTGAAGACATTCCATGGTAAAGGGATTCAGGCTGTTTGGTAAATCCTTTACTCCCTTCATAAGCTTTCTGAGATAAAGGTAAAGGGATTATCCTGAGGTATAGCAGCACAGCCTTTCATCTATGAAAGCATTATAGAGAATTGAAAAGAGAGATGTAGGACCTGACTACAGCAAGAAAGGAGACCTGGATAAGAGTTCTTCTGTGGACCAGCAGTCCCTACACAGTGAACCTCCTAGATCCAAGGTAATGTTGAAGCACACATACACATACACAGTGCTATCTAAAGCAAGTTAATCCCACAGATAGTCCAAGCAGACAAGGAACTTGCCCCAGAAGCAACAGAATAAGAGAGGCTTAACCTATGGCTGATAGGCTACGTAACATAAGCCACAGAATTCTACCCACCTAATTTATAAGAAAATACACTTTAAACGGAAACCCCCCCAATTAGTGATGATTCCTTCAAAACACACTTAAAAACTAAGAAAATGTGCTGGACTCTTCTTCAGAGCTCAACACTGAACACATCTGGTTGGATGCCATTTTTGGAAGGGTATTGCCCATCCCTCTTCCCTTTCACGTTCTTCAATGTTATTGAAATCACTTGGGTTTAGGAACAGTCGGTTTTTTGTAATGGGTTAGGTTCTTTATCGGCTTGCTTGGCCAGGATTCTCAGAAGGTTAACGATTACGATAATGTCAGCCTAGGTGACAAGTAATGCCATCACATCCATGAAGAGATTTTCTGTCAGCAGCCAGAAGTGGGAGGTGCTATCCTGGTGGGTGTGGTTTCCCCCAGTATAAATGTAAGTGGATTCTCTCTGTAAGCTGTGCAGATTTGGCCAGGTCCAGGGCCTCACCATACTTGTGCATCTCCAGACTTGAGACAGCATCTTGCCATATTTCCTACATAACTTGGATTCATCCTTCTGCATAGCCTGGGAGGATGCAGCCTACCGTCCCACGTTCCCATCTTGGATTCCTCTGGTACTCACCTACTTGAGTCAAGAGAGTGGTCCAGAATGATATCTGAGCCTTGAAAGCCTCTACAACTGTGAATTGAAAAGGTGAGTAGTGTGACTAGAATTTTTTCTAAACATTTCTGACATGGTGTAATGGTGGCGGGATGGGATTAAAAGTGAGGCTTGCTTCTTTAGTAAAGGGCACAGTCTCTGACACTCATGGGGAAGCACTGATTCAATAACAGTCAGTGACTAAAGGTGCGGGGGCGAAGATTTCAGAGAATGGAGGTCACCCACCCACTTGGCCTTCCCTAAGGTCTGACCAGATGCAGCTTACCCTTCATGGGTCAGGATTCCTTTTGGAGAAGATTCGTCAGAATGAGCACAGGGACCCACTCAGCATCTTGGAGCTTCCCATCCAGAGTTATGTTGCAACATGAGGCTTCATCCATTGCCCCTCTGGAGCGGCTGTCCATAGAATTTTCCCACTGTTGTTCATGGCAGCTGTTGCCTGGAGATAGAGGGAGACAGTGAAAGTCATGGTGGAGTCCTGGCTCTTCATCTCGCTGCCCCTGGTTGTTCTAGTGACAAACTCACAGGACATCTTTTGCTTGTTAAAGACAGTCTTCATATTCTAAGTTTCCAGAGCTGTTCAAGAACATTTGATATTTGGTTGTGTTTAGTTTACAGTGGCCCATGTTTGTCTGAGAATTGTGCCTCATAGTGTTTTCAAAGGTTATTTTTTTTCAAAAGTCAGTCACCAGATCTATCTGTTAAAGTGTCTCTGAGGAGAAAGGAACCATCTTCTCAGTTAGCTGCTAAACATTGTAACTCTTTGTGTTATTGGGGGTTCCAAGTTTAATTTCACATTTATTCAAGAGGGAAATTGACACCTTGTGTTGTATTTATTTTGGAGGATTTAAAGAATTTTTAAAATTATGGTAAATTCTTCCTTTTAAGCTTCTTGGGTTTGCATTTGTATATGTTTTGTTTCACTTTCTAGTAAAATTCTCTGACATTTAAGGAAAAGGCATTTCTTTTAGAATGCTGTTGTTGGTGTTGCTGAGATGACTACAAGGTGTGACATAATTGTGGTTCAACTACAAGCCCAGGGAGATAACATAGAGCTAAATAAGAGACCGTCATAGTATTTTCACATTAGAATAGAGGCGTCTAACATACTAAGAATTGTGTAGGAAGATTTGCATTCTGGTGGTGAGAATAATTTTTTATATAATTCATGAATTCTATTTATGAATCATAAAATGTCTGTTATTGACAAGGTGTTTTAGGCTGTTCATGTTGTTAAGAGATATGGAATTGGTCCAGAATCCTACATACCCTCAGCACTGACTCATAGTTAGCCTATATGAAAATGGAGGAAATACTGGAAAATCCGTGGACATCCTCAAAATTGTAATGTTGAAATGAAATGCTGCAGTTATCATGTCACTCTAGCTTAATGAATTGGTTATACTAAGAAAGTGTTTATACTACACACTGCTATAAAGTCTTTGATGTAATCATTCAAATTGTTAATTTGGTCTTCAAATACCCAATTCTTTATTGGCCATTGTCTTCCTTGCAAAATGCTGACAGAGACCTGCTCTGATCTGCCTTGCAAGATGTTGATCTTAATTACAAGATGCAGGGGGGAAACCTGCCCAGATCTTCCTTGAAAGATATCGATTATCTGACTTGTAAGATGGTGATAGAAGACCTGACAAAAGTATTTCTTGCAAGATGTTATTAAGTTTCCTTGCAAGATGGTGGGAAAACATTCTCTTATCTGTCTTACAATATGTTGCTGATACTCTTTTTAAAAGGTGATGATAGAAGACCTGGTCTGAGCTTCACGGATCTTTTTTGGAAGATGCTGATAGAGGACTGCTCTGATCTTCCTGGCAAGATGTTGCTGGTCTTCCTTGCAAATTGTGAGAGGAGACCTGTTCTGCTCTACCTTGCAAGATTTTGCTGAACTTCCTTGCAAGAAATTGATTGAGACCTGCAATGATCTTCCTTACAAGATATCGCTGGTCTTCCTTAAAGGGTGCTGATAGAAGACCTGCTCTGGTCTTCCTTGCCAAGATGTCGCTGATCTGCTTTGCAATATAGAAGACCTGCAATGATATTTCGTGCAAGATGCTGCTGATCTTCTTCAAAGAAGCTATTAGAAGACCTGCTCTGGTCATTCTTACAAAGATGTGGAAGATATTCCTTGGAAAATGCTGTGAGGAGACCCGCTCTGATCTTTGTTGAAAGATCATTAATTTTAAAATTATTTTTAATATCAGATTTTTATTTTGAAGAATGTTATTTAAAAATACTGGCCAATTAACGTGTCGTGCAAGTCCAAATGTTGACCCGTGTGGGTGTGTGTCTATGTGTGTCTGGTCTAAACCTGAGTTAGACAGAGGAGTCATGGCCAGGCAGGACATAGCAGACACACAAACTCAGATGGTCCAAAGAAAAAACAGCATAATCCGGTGGTAGGCACAACATGCCAATAATATAGACCTAGAAGCAGCTGCTGCATGAGATGACCTGGAAAGCTTTTTCGCGCAGTACTCTTCCAGAAAATTGTTCCCAGCACGACTCCCAATGCACAGAGGGGAGGATCTATTTTGTGAGTGGGATCAATCTGATGTGCCCTTCCCTGAAAACGCCACTGATTTCCCTGCAAAATTCTGATAGAAGACATGCTCTGATCTGCCTTGCAAAATTTTGCAGATCTATCTATCAAGATGGTGGGAGAAGACCTGCCCAGATCTGGCTTGAAATACGTCATCAATCTGGCACTCAAGATGGTAAAAAAAGACCTACTACGGTGTTCCATAACAGGTCGCTAATCTTCTTTGCAAAATGCTGGAAGAACCTACTGTGATCACTTTTTCAAGATGTCGCTGATATCTCTTAATGATGATGAGAGAAGGCCCATTCTGATATTCCCTGATCTGCCTTGCAAGATGCTGATAGAAGATCTGCCATGATTTACCGTGCAAAATGTTGCAGCTGTTCCCTGCAAGTTGCCAGAACCAACCTGCTCTGTTCTGCCTTGCAAGTTTGTGCTGATCTTCCTTGGAAGATATCCCTGGTCTTCCTTAACAGGTGCTGAGAGAAGACCTGCTCTGATCTTCCTTTCAGGATGCTTCATATCTGCCTTGCTAGATGCTGATAGAAAACCTAGTAATATCTGCCATGCAACATTTTGCAGATTTCTTACCAAGATGCTGATACAATACTTGCTTGGACCTTGCTTGCAAGATATGCCTGGGATTCTGATTTTTCATGCATCATTTTGCTGAACTTCCTTGCAAGATGTGCCTGGCCTTCTGATTTGCGATGCAAGATATTGCTGATTTTCCTTGCAAGATGCTGATACAAGACCTGCTCTGATCTTCCTCGCAAGGAATCCATAATCTTGCTTTAGTTGTGCTGAGGAAAGACCCGCTCTGATCTTTCTGGCAAGATTTTGCTGATCTGCCTTGTAAGATGCTGACAGAAGACCTGCTCTGACTTGCCTTGCAAGATGTCGCCGATCTTCATTGGAAGATGCTGAGAGATAACCTGGTTTGATAGTCCATGCAAAATATCCCTCGTCTTCCTTAAATCGTGCTGAGATAAGACTTGTTCCAATCTTCTTGCAACACGCTTCTGATCTGCCTTGCAAGAAGGTGATGGAAGACGTGCTCGGATCTTCCTTGCAGATGTGGATCATCATGTTTGCCATATAGAAGACCTGTGCTGGCCTTGCTTGCAAAATGCTGCTGATCTTCCTTGGAAAATGCTGATAGGAGAGCTTCCCTGGTTTTCCTGGCCAAATGTGACTGATATTCCTTGCAAGATGCTGGGAGGAGACCTGGTCTAATCTACCTACCAAGATATTGCAGTTTCTCCATAGAAGATGCTGAAAGAAGACCTGCACTAATCAACCTTGCAAGACATCAATGATATGCGTGGCAAGATAGCAGACCTGCTCTGATCTCCCTTGGATGTGGCTACTGATCATCCTTGTAAGATGCTGAGGGCAACCTGAGGGAGATGTTCCCAAGTGCGCATGCATCTCCTTCTTCAACGTGTCTGAGCCCAGTTCAGGCTTCAGAAGGCCTACAGGTGGGTGAAAAATTATCGCTCCTACTCTCTGGAAAATTTTGGGTATGTATGGATAAGGTTCACTTCTCCTTTTACTCTTTTAGGTTTGCTTCAAAAGGTTTGTGGGAAAAATAGGACTTTTATCAATATTTCAATATTGCACAACAAGACCCTGGCATAAGCAGAATGCTACGCCCTTAGAGAGACATGTGTGGGGGGGGGCCCTTAATGTGTGTGTGTGCTTGCACATCATATAGGGTTGTTTGCGTAGCATGGGTTTTAGCAAACACCTCAAGAGTCTGTCAACCAGTGGTGTAGGTCATGCAACCAATGTGGTACATTCTCATGTGCTTATTTACATATGTTTGTCAAACTCACCCTGCTCATAAGGAGTTCTGCATGCTGTCGACCTGCTCTGGCTCCTCTCTGGTGAAAAAGTTCACCTCTTCTTACTGCGGAATATTATGGGTGCTCTTTCATTGTTCAAAAGTTTCATGATTTTTTAATTATTAATTTTAACATCGGGTTTATATGCAGAATAATGTTTTTTAAAGATCCTGCTGGATGTTCCTGTTGGATGTACGCAATGTTGACTCCTGTGCGTGTGTATGTGTGTGTTTGTGTGAGTGTGTGCATGGGATTGCACATCACAAAAGAGTCTTTGTGTAGCGTAGGATTTACCAAACACCTTGGAAGTCAGTCTAGGTCACGCAAACACTGTGGTACCTTCTGATATGCCAATTTACATGTCTTTATCAAATTGGTGCTGCTCCTAGGAGCAGTGCAGGCTGTCAAACAACTCAGGCTACTCAATGGCTAACAAATTCACCTCCTCCTGCTGTGCAATAATTCTGGGTCGGTTTCATATCTCACATGTCTCAGGATTTTCTTTAATTATTAATTATAAAATCAGATTTTTATGTTGAAGAATGTTATTTAAAGAAATTGGCCGATTATCTTGCCGTGAAATTCCAAATGTTAACTGGTGTGTGTGTGTGTGTGTGTGTGTGTGATTGTATGCTGTAATCCTGAGTGAGACAGATGACTGACGACCAGGCAGGGATGTACCGACAGGCAGACATAGAAATACAGGTGGTAAAAAAAACACAACAAAAAACAAAGCCAAATCTGATGGTAGGCACAACGTGCTGATAATACAGTCCTAGAACCAGCTGCTGCATGAGATGACCTGCAAAGCTACTTCACACAGTACCCTTTCTGGAAAATGTTTGCAGCACCACTCCCTAACCCACAGATGATAGGATCTTCCTTGTGAGATGGGATCAATCTGATGTGCCCTTCCTTGAAAACGCCACTGATCTTCCCTGCAAAATGCTGATAGAAGACCTGCTCTGATCTGCCTTGAAAAACTGCTGATCTATCTAACAAGATGCTGGGAGAAGACCTGCCCAGATCTTCCTTGAAAGATGCCGTCGATCTGCCATGCAGGATAGTGACAAAAGACCTAATATGGTGTTCCTAGTAAGAGGTCGCTAATCTTCCTTGCAAGATGCTGGGAGAACTTCCTCTGAACTCTCTTTCGAGATGTCTTTCATATTTCTTAATGGTGCTGAAAGAAGTCCTACTCTGATCTTCCCTGATCTGCCTTGCAAGATACCGATAGAAGACTTGCCATGATCTCCCTTGCAAGATGCCGGAAGAAGCTGCTCTGAATTGTCTTTCAAGATGACCTTCATATTTCTTAAGGGTGCTTGTAGAAGGCCTACTCTGATCTTCCCTGATCTGCCCTGCAAGATGCTGATAGAAGACCAGACATGATATTCCTCCCAAGTTGCTGCAGCTCTTCCCTGCAGGTTGCCCATGAAAAACTGCTGTGAACTGCCTGGCAAGATATCTCTGGCCGCCCTTAACAGGTGCTGAGACAAGACCTGCTCTGATCTTCCATGCAAGTTATCCCTGGACTTCCTTTAGAGATGCTGAGGGAAAACCCGCTCTGATCTTTCTGGCAAGATTTTGTTGACCTGTCTTGCAAGATGCTGACAGAAGACCTGCTCTGATCTGCCACGCCAGATTTTACCGATCTTCTTACCAAGAGGCGGATACAACACTTGCTCTGATCTTCCTTGCAAGATATGCCTGGGCTTCTGATCTGTCGTGCAACATCTTTCTGATCTTCCTTGCAAGATGTGCCTGGCCTTCTGATCTGCCATGCAAGATATTGCTGATCTTCCTTGCAAGATGCTGATACAAGATCTGCTCTGATCTTCCTTGCAAGTAACCCCTGGCCTTCCTTTCGAGGTGCTGAGGGAAGACCCGCTCTGATCTTTCTGGCAAGATTTTTTTTGATCTGCCTTGCAAGACGCTGACAGAAGACCTGTTCTGACCTGCCCTGCAAGATGTCGCCGATCTTCCTTGGAACACGCTGATAGATGACGTGGTGTGATATTCCACACAAAATATCCCCCGTCTTCCTTAAATCGTGCCGAGATAGGACCTGTTGCGATCTTCTTGCAACAGGTCTGCCTTGCAAGATGGTGATGGACGACGTGATCTGCCTTGCAAGATGGTGATGGAAGACGTGCTCGGATCTTCCTTGCACATGTGGATCATCATGTTTGCCATATAGAAGACCTGCTCTGGTCTTCCTTGCAAAATGCTGCTGATCTTCCTTGGAAGATGCTGATAGGAGAGCTTCTCTCGTCTTTCTTGCCAAGACGTGCCAGATATTCCTTGCAAGATGCTGGGAGGAGACCTGGTCTAATCTACCTACCAAGATATTGCAGAGTCTCCATAGAAGATGCTGATAGAAGACCTGTGCCAATCAACCTTGCAAGACATCACTGATCTGCTTGGCAAGATAGCAGATCTGGTCTGATCTCCCTTGGATGTGACTACTGATCATCCTTGTAAGATGCTGAGGGAAACCTGACGGAGACGTCCATATATGCACATCCCTCTCTGCCTTCAAAAGGTCTGAACACAGTTCAGCCATCAGGAGTCGCATATGTGGGTGAAATAATTCTTCCTCCTCCTCTCTGGAAAAATTTGGATAGGTAGGCATAGGGTTCACAACACTTTTTTCTCATCTTGTGTTTGCTTCAAAAGATTTGTAGGAAAAATGGGACTTTTATCTATATTTGATAATTGTACATCAAGACCCTGGCATACGCAGAATGCTACACCCTTAGAGAGACATGTTTGGGTGGCCCTGAATGTGTGTGTGTGTGTGTGTGTGTGTGTGTGCTTGCACATCATATACGGCTGCTTGCGTAGCATGGGTTTTACCAAACACCCCGACAGTCTGTCACCAGTGGTCTAGGCCAGGCAAACACTGGGGTGACTTCTCATGTGCTTATATACGCATGTTTGTCAAACTCACCCTGCTCATAAGGAGGTCGGCATGCGGTCGACCAGACTTGGCTCCTCTCTGGTTAAAAACTTCAACTCATCTTATTGCGGGATAGTATGAGTCCATCTTTCATTGCTGAAATCCGTTATCTGATTTTTGTAACTGTTAAATTTTAACATTGGGTTTATATATAGAATAATGTATTTTAAAGATACTGACAGATGTTCTTGTTGGGTGTGCACAAATGATGACTGCTGTGAGTCTGTGTGTGTGTGAGTGTGTGCGTGTGCTAGCACATCATACAAGAGTCTCTGTGTAGCGTAGGATTTACCAAACACCTTGGAAGTGAGTCAACCAGTGGCCTAGGTCAGGCAAACACTGTGGAACCTTCTGATGTGCCAATTTACAAATGTTTCTCAAATTGGAGCTGCTCATAAGAGCTGCACTGGCTGTCAACCACCTCAGGCTACTCAATGGCTAACAAATTCACCTCCTCCTAGGCTGCAATAATTCTGGGCCTTGTTTCATTTCTCACGTTTCAGGATTTTCTTTCATTATTAATTTTATAATCAGATTTTTACATTGAAGAATGTTATTTAAAGACACTTGTGATTTTCTTGCTGTGCAAGTCTAAATGTTAACTCCTGTGTGAGTGTGTGTGTGTGTTGTGTAAACCTGAGTAAGACAGATGACTGATGACCATGCAGGTCCCTAACCGGCAGGCATACACAGAAACTCAGGTGGTGCAAAAGACAGAGCATAATCCGGTGGTAGGCACAACATGCCAATAATATAGACCTAGAAGAAGCTGCTGCATGAGATGACCTGCAAAGCTATTATGCACAGTACCCTCTCTGAAAATTATTCCCCGTACCACTCCCTAACTCAGAGATGATAGGATCTTACTTGTGAGATGGGATCACTGTGATGTACCCTTCCTTGAAAACGCCACTGATCTTCCCTGCAAAATGCTGATAGAAGACCTGCTCTGATCTGCCTTGCAAAATTGCTGATCTATCTATCAAGATGATGGAGGAAAACCTGGCCAGATCTTCCTTGAAAAATCCAGTCGATCTGCCATGCAAGATGGTGACAGAAGATCTAATATGGTGCTCCTAATAAGACGTCGCTAATCTTCCTTGCAAGATGCTCGGGGAACTTCCTGTGAGCTCTCTTTCGAGATGCTGGGAGAAGACCTGGCCACATCTTCCTTGAATGATGCTTTCACTCCGCCATACATGATGGTGAGAGAAGACCTACTATGGTGATCCTAGTAACAGGCCGCTAATCTTCCTTGCAAGATGCCGGGAGAACCTGCTCTAAGCTGTCTTTCAAGATGTCTTTCATATATCTTAACGGTGCTCAAAGAAGGCCTACTATGATCTTCCCTGATCTGCCTTGCAAGATACCAATAGATGACCAGTCATGATATTGCTCGCAAGTTGCTCCAGCTCTTCCCTGCAAGTTACCAGAGAAGAACTGCTCTTGTGTGCCTTGCAAGATATCCCTTGTTGCCATTAACAGGTGCAGCGAGAAGACCTGCCCTGATCTTCCTTTCACGATGCTTCCATCAGCCTTGCACGATGCTGACAGAAGACCTGCTCTGATCTGCCTTGCTAGATGCCGATAGACGACCAGCCATGATCTTCCTCACATGTTGCTTCCAACTCTTCCCTGCAAGGTGCCAGAGAAGAACTGCAAGATATCGCTGGTTGCCCTTAATGGGTGCTGAGAGAAGACCTGCTCTGATGAAGAGAGTACAGTTCCTCAACTGCAGCACAAAAAATTGATGTGTGCAAACCACCATCCCTGCCCAGGTCCCAGAGTGAAACCGCTGGTTGTGGGGATGGTTCCCACTCCTGATGATGAGCCGGCTCTGTTCTTCCCTGTGTGAGCAAACTGCTGCTGCATCCAATGTCTGTGTGTAAGCTTTGCTTTTGCTGGTGATCTCAGACATTGGTTTAACAGAAATTTGCTGTTGGGACGACCTTACACTACAAAAGAAGGGAAAATACAACTGGAAGGAATAATAAGTTTATTCTTATAAATCTACCTTTTAAACTGAAACACAAACCATAAAATACATATATGAACTGAACTGAAATGAAAACCCTTAATAAGTTAATAAAGATATTATAAATAATATAATAAATGATGTCACAGAAAAATATAACATAATTAAAATAAAAACAAATCGGAAATTTGATGGATGCCAGGATAATGGCAAAATATAGCAGTTCCTGATAAGTTTATTAAAAATGATCAAACAAAACACAGATTACATAGAAAACAAACTAATGGAGATAACTACCAAAAATAGGTTACAAATTAAGAAATTCGATATTCATAACCAACAAAAACCAAATGAATTCTTAGCCATAGTAACCCTCTAGGATATAGTATAACTGCTCCTAAGAGATTAAGACCCTGTAAATCTTTTTTTAATTGAAAATTTTATTATGAAATATGTAATATAATATATCAATGTTAGATTTCTTTTTTCATGTACAACATAATGTTATAAAAATTATTTTAAAGTATTGGAATAAAAATATTTTAAAACATTTATTCAAGAATTAAGATCTCTTAACATTTTTAAAAGATTTTATTAGGACCTAATCCATTCATCATACCACTCTATAGTTCAATCATATCAAGCAGTGTTGAACAATCACTATCACAATCAATTTCAAAGTATTTCCTGCCTTCCTGAACTCCTTTATATCAATTCCCCTTTATTCCCCACCTACCATGCCATAGACCCAGGAACCCTTATTCTAGTTATTGGCTCTGTAGTTTCACCCATTATGCTTTCATAAATTGAAAAACATAGAGACATAACAAGGAGTCAAAAAGGCTACCAACAATGACAAAATAAAACAATAACTTCTATATGGAAAAAACACAGAGAAATATTAAAAACTAGACAAGCACAGATTATATCAAAAAACGATATCAAATGATACGTTTTTAACCATTCAAGTCAGATTTATCATTTTAATCTTCTATAGACAATACTCTGATCACCAGGTTATTCCCATTTTTCAAGTATGATTAGAGGGAAATCACAAGAAGCTTATTCCCTGTGTAGCTCCTGTAAGTGGATTTTGAGCTTCCACTGTCGCCACAGTCTTCTGCACACCAGAATGTCACAATTCAAGCTCTCATACTTTCCCCTCCATGGATTTGGATTGTATGATTTCCAGTACTTGTAAATTGTTTTAGAGTCTCAACTTTCTCCTTTGGGCTGGCTAGTGGTTTTCAACTGCCAACCTAGCCATTAGCATACCAAATGTAAAATCCACTACACTACCTGGGAAAGTGGATATTTACATGATCTTTATTTGTATATATCATTTATTATTTATTTATTACTCTTTCCCCGGATTGTTTAATAGCCATGTAATTGTAAATTAATTAGGAATGATATATTTATTTAATTTTAAATGTTATAATTTTAACAGTTTCTGAATTTTTAAAACTAGAATAATATATATGTTTTTGGTAATTACAACTGGCTGACCAAAATTAAACTCAAATTTTCTGCACCTCACTTCATCAGACAAGTTGTTAAGTGCTTTTGAGTCAGTTTTGCGGATAATGGCTGTGTATACTATAGAACAAATACATAAACTTGTAAGTTTGAACCATCCCCTCTTGATCCTAACTTTGAGACCCTTTTTGCAGCCACTCTGGGTGCGCATCTAATTCAGGGTATTTCTCCATCTTGCTGACACTCTACACAGAGTGGTCCTCCTGAACACATGTGCAAAATGTGTGTGAAATCTTCCCTGTTCTCAATTCTAAAGAGCATTCTGAGCTATTAGTCTGTGATTTCATCCACTTGGGACACAATTGCTGTTTTTTGGAATCAAAGCTGTCCTTCAACTGTGAGTTCCCTTCATCGTGACTCCGGTGAATGACCTGACGAATGACTCCACCGACCAGGCAGGTCATTCAATTCACCTGTTCCCAGTGTCAGGGACCCTTCTGTGCCTAGAACCCTTGTTTCTGCATCAAGGGAGCCAATGGTGATGCTTGCTGCATCACTAAGGAAATATCACAAGTTTAGGCCCCAGAGTCACCGAAATTATTTTCTCAGAGAAGAATAGTCAATCACGACCCACAGTGCAGAGGGAGCGATGCAGAGAGACACCTTGTGAGACACCTGACCCTGGGCTGCAGTAGAGCAATGAGCTCAGGACTGTTAAAACCATGCATTACACGCATGAATCTGTACCTGCCTGTATTTCATTGTCATCAGATTTTGAGTAACAGGATGAAAATGCTGTGATACTCTGTTTCTCAAGAAGGAAACAGGTCAGATAGGATGATCATGAAGGCTCAGAATCAAATTAATTTGTTTTGCAAGCAGAGAATGTTAGTCCCTCCTTCAAAGTCTGCAGCGAGGAGAAAATTTAGAGGAGGAGAAGGAGGAGGAGGAGGAGGAGGAGAAGGAGGAAGAAGATTATTATTATTATTATTATTATTATTATTATTATAACCTGTCCTTGGGGCATCAGAGACACATGAAAGGAAGCCTTAGTTCCAACAGGAAATCCCTGTCATCCATCTGTGCCTGTCTAGGGCTGTGTGTCTGTGCTCAGTGGGTCCTGCGCGCCCCCTGCTGCTCAATGTCTTCCCTGCAGGGGAGGTTTGTGTTTGGGGTTCATACTGGCTTCACCTCACTGTGCCCCTTGCACAGTAATACAAGGCCATGTCCTCAGTAGTCAGGGAGCTCAGCTGCAGGGAGAACTGATTCTTCGATGTGTCTCTGGTGATGGAGAGTCGGCTTGGGAAGGACGGGTTATAATATGTACCACCATTGTAATATATCTCTTCCATCCACTGCAGCCCTTCCCCAAGGTTCTGGCGGATCGAGTTCCAGCTGTAATCACTGCTTGTGATGGAGAAACCAGAGACAGTACACATGGGGGACAGCTTCTGGGAGGGTTTCACCAGTCCTTGGCCTGAGTCCTGAAGCTGCACTTGGGAGAGGAGGCCTGTAAATGAAGATAATTGTTCTCTTTCAGTCACTCGCAGTCACAACCATCCCTATAGATTCCCCATTGATGTCTCAGACCCTCGCCTTGGGGAACTGTCACCAGGCACAGGAGAACCCATCGCAATAGCATCTTTAGACTGCAGCGGTGCTTTCCCAAGAGACCCACAGTCCTGTCAGAAGAGAACGGATAGTCTTCAGTGCTCAAGGGTGGAATTTTAACCAAATGCTTAGTGAACGATTTGCATGTCAGGGAGCCCTGACCTTATAAACAGAGAACGATAGTGAACAGACTCCCCTTTTCCTTGGACCCAAATGAAGGGTAACTCTTTGTTTGAATCTTATGCATGTTAGTCTATAATGAGAGATCATTCTCCTTAGGACGTATGTGGGGAAAGGTCAAAGGAAAGCCCAGGTTTTCTGAGCTCACTGTCTCCCCTTCCAGCCCCTCATAGCCCCTGCCCTGCCTTGGGCTCCTATAGTTTCTGTGCCCCAGAGAGAGGACAGGATATAGTGGGTTGGAAGTATCAGGTGGACACCAGAGTATCTTCATCACTCCACGCTCTGCAAATGCCTTTTCTTCTTTACACCCTGGCAGTTTCTTATCAACCTCCCCAACGTCTTCAGTGGTTTTCTTTGGGCCATTGTCATCACCAACTCCAGCACTCCTACAAATAACACAGACAGCACATCCCAGCTCCTGATAGCAGAGGTCAGTCTTGATATAAATAAGGAGATTCAAGGATCCATAGAGTCAGGGAGGATGTTTCCAACTTGAGACTTTGGGCTCTATGAAAGAAAACTTTCAACTCTGTGACTTCAAAGTCTGGGCTTTATTTTAACTCTGGGTTAAAATAAGATCCATCTAGGCAACCAGTCCTTAAAATTTATTGGACCCCATAGACACTGTTTTCAATGCCCCTTTCAAAGGGGAATCTGGTTCATCTAAAATGTGAGCATTGCCAACCCAATTCAGCCTCTTCACTTGCACCCTGGGCACAGACCTCTGATAACTGCTCTGGGATATAAACCTTGAATTGATTCTCTAGATTCTAAGATTCACTCATTTTGTAAACTGTTATATAATTGACTTGGGAAGCAATAGCACTCTCTGTAAACACGCAGTTAAAACACCCAATTCCCATTCAGACTCCTTCCTCATTTCTCTCCCTCAAAGAAAAGTCTATTTCCCCCTAGATTAGGATTGACCACACTAATTTTCTTCAAATCGGTTATAATATTTTAAATTTATACATAGGTATATATATTTAAGCACCATGAAAATTCAAGAATAATGTTACAGCCCAGAATTTTCAGAGGGGAATTTTCTGGCCCAGAATTTTCAGAGGGGAATCAGTCACCGCTTTGCAACAAAGAATCATAGATTTCACCAATATCCAAGTATACAAGCACAGGACACTGACATGATCACTTAGAGATCATTGAGTTTGTTCCGTTATCACCTAATCGTTGTCATTTCAGCCAACTCTATACTCACAGCCTCTGTTGCTGCTTGTTAGCTGAACAGTGTAAATTCCACACTGTGACGTAGCTGCACATGAGTCCAAGTCACCTTCCTGTCTGAATGTGACTGCCATGGTCACTTCATGACTGTGGTTGGTCTGGGACTTATTCTGTCCCATCTATTGACATTATCCCTCTGTACATAACTTCCCCGTGAGATCTACTAAACTTATCCTGAATGAGCTCATGAATACTCACTGAACTATGAAGGACCAATATTTGGAGCTCTAAACTCAGATGAACAGAAATTGTTTTCCAGTGTCCCAACCACGGGATGAGATTTGTCAGTCATTTAATCAAGGTGAACTAAGTACCTCAATATTCCGATATGTGGAAATGATAGAAAATATGACTCCAGGGAAAATCCAATCCATTTTTCTCAAGTTGTGTTCTGTTAATTGGTAAACAAGAATAAAACATTGTGGGTTAAAATTATATCTAGTTTATTATTGTTTGCTTTCTTTTTAATTTCTGACTCTGTGACTAAAAGATGGCATGGAGAAGAAGGTCCCATTCCAGGTCTTATCTAGTGTCCGACTGAAAATCTCACCAGCAGGATGAAGTCTCTTCTTCCAAGATGGCTTTGTCTTAAGTCTGACAAGCTTCCCTGGCTTAAACTAGGAATGCATACAGGACTGAGGGCCTGGACCTTATTCTAGAACCTGGATCTCTCCTTTGGATGGAACTTCCTCACAACATGGTGCCTGAGTGTCTCCTGAAATTCATTAGATAAAGTGAAAGTTGCATTGAACTTTATTGATTTTCATTTCTATTTAAATAAAATTAGAAAATAAAGTTATTTAAATTAATATCCTATATAAAACCTGACCTATTATAAGTACCTTGGCGGGCTATTCAATCAACACCACAAGGGAAACCGTACAGAAGAGTTTTACTCAAGAAAAAGCATCTATCCTTGCTTCAAAAACAGGAGCACACTACTCCAGGAGACACAAATATGTCCTCTGAAGCCCATCCCCTCTTCTGTCCTGACTGTCAGTCACCGGCTGAGGATGGCAGCAGGACTTAGGAAGGTTAGTTTTTAGACCTATATAACAGCTGTGATGAGCAAATGTGGCTTGAGGATCCCATTATGCTTTTGCTGGTCTATCCTAGACTGAGTAAATTTTAGAGAAATTTTAACCATCCTATATCCTCTCCTCCCAAATACCAGTTACTGGGGAGGGGTTTGTATCAGGGCTGACAAATCCTTCAGGTTTGCCTTTTCCCCTCTGCATGATGTGCCTTCATGTGTGGCTTTCTGCTCTTTGGAAGTTAAAGGACATTTCCTCATATTACAATGAAATGTTTCAAATTCAATGTTTGATACAAACCCACACTTCCAGAGAAGTCGTCAAGATAAATGGTAAGATAGAGAGGAAGCCCCGGACACTGCAGAAAGCCAGCTTTTAACTCCTCTCTGCTCTGTCTTCTTTAACTGAGTCCTGGGGCTGAGGGTCCTGAGCACTCACTGAAGTCCAGTCTCTCCCTGTAGGGAGGTTTGCATACAGATGCTTAATGATGCCCTTTCCTGCTGCTTTGTTACTCTGATCCAAGTGTGTATGCTTCACTTTCAGCCTGACCATTTGAATATGGAGGATGTTCTTGTCATTGTCTCTGGTGACTGCAATTCAACCATGCATCAAGTGTATATAGGATTTAGTACCAGTAACTGAGAGACACTGCAAGCCCTCCCCGGCACTGGCCAATGACGCTCATGTCAAAATTGATGGTGGTGAATGCGGAGACAGGTCAACAGAGTCTGAGAGAGGCCCTTGCCTGCCTCATGTCTCACTCAGACTCTACCAGCTGCACTTTGCCCTAGACATCTGCAAACGTAAAGACATCCTGCCCAGGAACCCAGCCTCATATCCATTGTTTATCATATTGTTTTCATTACTGTGATTGAAACAAGGGAATCTCAGGCCAGCAAACTCCACTGTTAGTTGAGTATAATCATAGCTGTTTGGTGAATGAAGGAACCTGGGCAGCCCATGCCTGTGACCTCTCTCCTAGAGTGGAGGGTTGTCCTAGGTTGGTTTTCATCAGCAGAGTAATGTGCCCTCTTGTGTATCCACCTACTGGAATGATAACTGAGGGGCAGATACACTGTCCTGAGGAAAGTAGTGGGCAATTATAATATTTGGAATTATATATGATTTCCTATTATACAAGTTACTGGTGAAACCTCATAGAGACTAAGAGGAACATGGGAACCATAAGGATTCATAAGGATTTTACCAGAATATAATCCCCCTCGTCCATAAGATATAAATGCCTAAGTATACAAGCAAATGACACTAAAACAGGAAATTATGGCTACAGGTGGTAACCTATTATATATATATATATATATATTATATATATGATAGAGAGAGACAGACAGAGACAGAGGGAGACAGAGAGTGAGAGAGAGAGATAGAGAAGCTATTTCCTAGAAGGGGTCAGCCATTTTTCCTGGGTCCATGATTGCCCCTGAGGGCATGCTTGCAAGACCACACCTCAGAAATAGGTTCAAAATGCCCCTTTAAGATGGATGCCAATTCCCGCTCAGAGCAGCTAACCCTCACCAAAGACCTTATGGCCTGCGCCCCTATGATACACGACATCCCTCACTGACCCAGAGCCCTACAGGGGACAACACTGGAGACACAGTGTGGAAATTCCACCCGATCTGATCCTACCACACTGAGGCAAAACGCTAAGGGCATGCAACAGAACAGTAAGGGGAACAGAGCAACAAAGCCCCCAGGGAATACCAAAATTAGGGCTTGGTGCCCCATCAGACTCAACCAGAATACACTCCTAAAGGCCAAAAAACAGTTCTTGAACTACCTACAAGCTTTTCTTTCTTGTAGTTGTGTTTTGTTTTTTGTCCTTGGCTTCTTGGTGGTGTTGTTGTTGTTTTATTTTTTTGTTGCTTGGTTTTGCTCTGTCTTGTTTTTGTGCATGTGATTATTTCCGCAGGTCTGTCTAAATGAGATAGGCTGGGTGAACAATCTGGAGCAGAAAACAATGGGACCGACAGTTCCAGGGGAACATGGGAGAGGGGGAGGCGAGGGGAAATGTAGGGGTCTTAACAAACCCAGGGACAAGGGAACAACAAGTGATCCAAATCAGTGGTGAGGAGGGTGTACAGACGCCTGGGGTGCACGATAAAGGGTAATGTAACCAAGAGGAATTACTGAAACCTAAAGGAAGAATGAGCATGATACTGGGATAAGAATAAAGTCAACGGAAATACAGGAAAGAGCTAGGAGGCAAAGGACATTTATAGAGGTCTAAATAAAGGCATGTAAATATATTTATATATAAGGATGGGGAAATGGATTTATGTGCATATATTATAGGTTTAGTATTAAGGTAGCAAGTGGAAATTGGGTCTCCACTCAAGTACTCCCTCAATACAACAATACTTTGTTCTATTACACTGGCATTCTATGATGCTCACCTTCCCGACACAATCACTGATTCCTGACACAATCACTGAAGACAAAGCGGGTGAATAAGCAAAATTGGTGAAGAAAGCTGATGTTGCCCGGCTATCAAAAGATCCAGCGTCAGGGGTCTTAAAGGCTTGAAGGTAGACAAGTGGCCATCTGGCTCAGAAGCAACAAAGCCCACATGAAAGAAGCACATAAGCCTGTGCAATCATGAGGTGTTGAAGGGATTAGTTATCAGGCTTCAAAGAATATAAAAATCATACAATGTGTGCTCACCTACCTGATAGGATCACTGAAGACAAATAGGTGCATAAGGAAATGTGGCGAAGAAAGCTGATGGTGCCCGATTATCAAAAGATATAGTGTCCGGGTTCGTAAAGGCTTAAAGGTAAACAAGCGACCATCTAGCTCAGAAGCAACAAAGCACACATGGAAGAAGTGCACCAGCCTGTGCTATCATAAGGTATAGAAGGGATCAGTTATCAGGCATCATAAGAACAAAATCATATCATTGAGAATGAGGGGAAATGCAGAGTGGAGACCCAAAGCCCTTCTGTAGGTAATTGGACATCCCCTTATAGAAGGGTCACGGGGAGGAGACAAGCCAGTCAGGGTGCAGTGTAGCAAAGATAAAACATAAAACTTTCCTCTAGTTCCTAAATGCTTCTTCTGACCACCATCATGATCCCAATTTTACCTTACAAATCTGGCTAGAACAGAGGATATACACTGGTACAGAGAGGAACTGAAACACAGGGAATCCAAGGCAAATGATCCCTTTAGGACCAGTGGTGAGAGTGACGATATCAGGATGGTGGAGACAGGGTGGGGTGGAAAGGAGGAACCGATTACAAGGATCTACATACAACCTCCTCCTTGGGAGATGGACAACAGAAAATTGGGTGAAGAGAGACATCAGACAGTGTAAGATATGACAAAATAATAATTTATGAATTATCAAGGGTTTATGTGGGAGTGGGGAGCGGTGAGGGAGGGGAAAATGAGCTGATGCCAGGGGTTTAAGTGGAGAGCAAATGTTTTGAGAATTTTGAGGGCAATGAATGTACAAATGTGCTTTAAACAATTGATGTATGTATGGATTTTGATAAAAGTTGTATGAGCAGCTAAAAAGTGGGTTGGAAAGTAGGAAGGGAGACATCAGACAGTGTAAGATATGACAAAATAATAATATATAAATTATCAAGGGCTCATGAAGGAGGGGGGAGCGGTGAGGGAGGGGAAAAAAGAGGACTTGATGCAAAGGGCTTAAGTGGAGAGCAAATGCCTTGAAAATGATTAGGGAAAAGCATGTACAGATGTGCTTTATACAATTGATGTATAAATATGTATGGATTGTGATAAGAGTTCTATGAGTCCCTAATAAAATGTTAAAAAATGATTTTAAAAAGATGGGGAAAAGAGTTGTATTAGCCCTTAATAAAGTGATTTAAAAACAAACAATAAAACACACTAAGCACAAGGAAAGATATAACATGTTGCCAAAAGGGCTCTTGCTGAGAAAAAGACAGGGGCTGCATGAAAGTGAAGTGCTTTCCTTGGATCAGCAAGAACTGCACCAGAAGATTCCCCAAGGTAAGCTCCTGAAAAATAGTGATGAGCCAAGTTTACAGTTTTAGAAAAGTATACCAATAAGTACATGTGCAGGATATGGATATGAAACATTTCACAGGGATTAGCATGAATCTGGATTAGGACAGGGCTATAATTCTTAATAAATTATGGCTCCCTGTACTTCTTGATTCCACATCTCTATTTAGTCTGGTGATGTATCTATGGTGGCTTTTGGTTCCTTGAACAAAGTCCTTCTGTTCCATGTGACTTGTGACCTGAAGGTTGGGGATGTCTTTTGTGGACATGTTTGCCTCGCCAGATTTAGTCAAAACTGATACTCATTTGGTGTACTAGAATATTTTTTTCTGGGATAAATTCACTTAACAGATACAGGTTATCAGGCAGGAAAATGTGGAATAATTATGAGCAATAAAAGAGGCACTACAATATCTGTGGAAACATCTCATATCTAAGGGGAATTTTCTTGGACAGGCTGTGGAATTTACATTGTGACACAACATTAAGCAGGTTGGGCAATAATCTCAAACAGAATGTCCAATGCTCATAATGGTTCTTATAGTGTATTCTGATTCTCCTTAGCTACTATGTTATGTTCACAACAAATATAATCTTGCCACAGAAGATTAGTTATCAAAGATAACTTTTTTCCCAGAAATGGTAAATTTACTGTCATATACTATTTGTTTCCTTTCTGTCTTTTTTTTAAAGGAATTTAGAAGTAATTGGTTGACATCAATGGTCAAGAAATGTACATATGATTTCCTTTTCTGGTCCTCCTTCCAAAGACCAAATGAGAGCTTCAGTGAAAGTTAAAGAGTTTACTGAAGGGGAAAAAAAACAATGCAGGAATGGCCAATAATAATTGTAATGATTCACAAAGAACATTTTCAGAGTTTAAATGCAGAAGGATCCTGGAAATTAAAAGAAAATTCCAATCCCTTGATCTTTAATATATTGGCTGAAGTGGCCAAGGCAATATCAAGGCCAATATAAAAGACTCAGTCATGTAATATTTTTGGAATGTGTTTTGCTTTGACTTTAGCTATTGGGAGAGAGAGAGTGAATGCTCTTCCTGGCAGCTTGTTGTTAGAGGAGCTGGGAGGAAGGAGGGTGCTTAGAGTCTTCATGAAGTATGCTGACTTTAAAAAGTCAGCTCAAAATACAGAGTAGAATTTAAACTTTTAGTCTCCATACACACACACACACACACACACACACACACACACACACACACACACACATTTTCATCATTTTATTGGAGGCACAGGGAGCTCTTCTCACAATCCATACATTCATTCATTGTGTTGAGCACATTTGTACATTTGTTACCATGATCATTCTCAAAACATTTTCTTTCTCCTGGAGCCCTTGGTATCAGCTCATCATTTTTCCCCTCCCTCCCTGTTCTACCCTCCCTCATAAACCCTTGATAATTAATAATTTTTTTATTTTGTCATATCTTACACTGTCCAATGCCTCCCTTCACACACTTTTTGGTTGTCCATCCCAGGGATGAGGTTATATGTAGGTCCTTGTAATCGATTCCCCCTTTCCACCCCACCCTCCTTCCACCCTCACGGTATTGCCACTCTCAGCAATGGTCCTGAAGCGATCATCTGTCCTTCATTCCCTGTGTTTCTAGTTCCTATCTGTATCAGTGTACATCCTCTGGTCTAGCCAGATTTGTAAGGTATATTTGGGATCATGATAGTCGGAGAGGAGCAGGGGAGGGTGAGGAAGCATTTAGGAACCAATAGAAAGTTGTATGTTTCATCATTGCTACACCGTACCCTGACAGGCTCGTCTCGTCTTTGGGACCCTTCTGTAAGGGAATGTCCAGTTGCCTAGAGATGGTTCTTGGGGCCCTAATCTGCATTCCCCCCCATTCACAATGAATTGATTTTGTGTTCTTTTATGCCTGGTACCTTATACGTTTGACACATCCTCATCCCACAGGCTGGGGTGTGTCTTCCATGTGGGCTTTGTTGCTTCTGAGCTAGATGATCTCTTGTTTACCTCCAAACTTTTAAGACCCCAAATGCTATATCTTTTGTTAGCCAGGCACCATCAGCTTTCTTCACCAATTTTGCTTTTGCACCCATTTGTCTTCAGTGATCATGTCAGGAAGGTGAGCACACAATACTATGATATTTTGTTCTTTGATGTCTGATACATGATCCCTTCGATCACACAGTTTGGTGTGTTTCTTCATTTTGGGCTTTGTTGCTTCTGAGCTAAATGGCTGCTAGTTTACCTTCATGCCTTAAGACCCCAAACGCTATATCTTTTGTTAGCCAAGCACCATCAGCTTTCTGCACCACATTTTCTTACACACCCATTTGCCTTCAGCGATCATATCAGGAAGGTGAGCATACAATAAAAAGGGTATTTTTGGTTCTTTGATGCCTGATAACTTATCCCTTTGGCACCTCGTGATCACACAAGCTAACGTGTTACTTTCACGAGGGCGTTGTTGCTTCTGAGCTAGATGGCCGCTTGTTTACCTTCAAGTCTTTAAGAGCCTAAAAACTTTGTCTTTAGATAGCCATCAGCTTTTTCCTCCACATTTGCTTATGCATCTGCGTTGTCTTCAGCAACAGTTTCAGGAAGTTGAGCATCATGCAATGTCAGTTTAACAGAACAAAGTATTCTTTCATTTAGGACGTATTTGAGTGGAGGCCTAATGTTGATCTGCTACCTTAGTAACAAACCTACAAATATATACACATAGATCTATTTCCCCATCGTCATATAAAAATACATGTACATATGTACATGCCTTTATTTAGACCCCTATATATGTGTTTTGCCTCCTATTTATGGCCTCTATTTCCTTTTACTTTCCTCTTGTCCCACTGTAATACTCAGCTTTCATTTGGGTTTCAGTAATTCCTCTCAGAATTACGTTACCTGTGATCAAACCCTACCAAGCCTCCTACACTCCCTTCACCATCGATCTGGATCGCTTGTTGTTCCCTTGAATAAAATATATTTTTATTCTTAAACATTCTCTACTTGTGATATAAATTTGCACTAACTTTCAGAAACAAATAGCATTTATGCAAAAGTACACTTTCTGAGAAATAGTCACACTTCTGAAATTAAATGTCAAGTTAAAAACAAATAAATTTGTTTCACCTTCATCACAATACTAGCAATTTAGAAAGTCATTAATTTTCAGACAGCAGAAGATGGAAAGTTGTTAATAGACACAACACTGTGCAGTAAATAACATACAATGACTCTGGTGCCAACAGGAACCCAGTGGGACTGCCTGATCACCCCACACACTCAGCCCCTGGACTCACACATTTTCCACTATCAACAGGGCATACACTTGCCACTTTCATATCACTTATTTTGTGGACTATCTTTGTATTTTCCTTTGTGTAAAGTTGTATGTTTCATCATTTCTAGCCTGCAACCTGACTGACTCATCTCTTCCCGTGACCATTCAGTAAGGGGATGTCCAGTTCCCTACAGATGGGCTTTGGGTCTCCAACTCTGCACTCACCCTTATTTACAATGATAAGAATTTTTGTTCCTTGATACTTGACACCCAAGCCATTCAACACCTCGTGGTCACGTGGGCTGGTGTGCTTCTTCCATTTGGACTTTGTGCTTCTGAGGTAGATGGCCGCTTATTTATCTTCAAAACTTTAAAATCACAGACACTATATCTTTTGATAGCTGGGTACCATCAGCTTTCTTCACCACATTTGCTCATGCATGCATTTGTCTTCAGCGATCATATCAGGAAGGTGGGCACACACTGATATGATTTTTTGTAGTTTGATGTCTGATACCTGGTTCCTTGTACACCTCGTAGTCATAAAGGCTGGTGTGCTTCTTTTATGTGGGCTTTGATGCTTCTGAGCTAGATGACAGCTTGTTTACCTTCAAGCCTTTAAGATCTCAGATGCTGTATCTTTTGATAGCCAGGCACAATCTGCTTTCTTCACCACATTTGTTTATGCACACAGTAATCTTCAGTGATCATATAGGGAACGTGGGCACCCACTGATATGATTTTTTGTTCTTTGCTGTCTGATAACTCGTCCCTTCAACACCTCCTGGTCACACAGGCTTCCATGTGGGCTTTGATGCTTCTGCACTAGATGGCTGCTTGTTTATCTTCAAGCTTTTAAGACCTCAAATAATATATCTTCTGATAGCTGGGTACCATCAGTTTTCTTCAGAACATTTGCTTTTGCACACATTTGTCTTCAGTGATCGTGTTGGGAAGGTGTGCATCCTGGAATGCCAATTTAATAGAACAAAGTGTTCTTGCATTGAGTAAGTGCTTGAGTGGAGGCCCAATGTCCATCTGCTACCTTAATACTAAACATATAAATATATGCACATAGAGCTATTTCCCCATCATATATAAAATATTTACATATGTACATGCCTGTATTTAGACCTCTATAAATACCCTTTGTCTCCTAGTTCTTTCCTCTATTTCCTTTTCCTTTCCTCTTGTCCCACTATCATTCTCAGTCTTCATTCTGGTTTCAGTAATTTCTCTTGGTTACATTCCCCTTACCAGGCCTCTCACACCCCCACGTCACCAATTTTGAATCACTTGTTGCTCCCTTGTCCCTGGGTTGTTCAACATCACCTTCTTGCCCCAGCTTCCCTCTCTCCCATGTTCTCCTGGAACCATAGGTCCCGTTGTTTTCTCCTCCAGACTGTTCATCCTGCCTATCTTACGTAGATAGATCTGCAGAGATAATAATATGCACCCCAAAAAAAACATGGCATAGCAAGACAAAGTGACAAAAGATAACAGAATGATGGCAACAAAAAAGAAAACCAATGACTCAAAAAAGAGTAAATTAATTAAAACAAAAAGAAAAAAGAAAGAAAAACCTGTAAATAGATCAAGATCTGATTTTTGACATGTAGGCATTTCCTTCAATTGAGTCAAATGGGGTGCCATGCTCTGGCCTCAAATCTATCCTTTGCACCTCCTTGGGAGCTCCCTGATCTGCTCACCCTATTACTCTGCCACATGCCTTAAGTGTTTAGCCTCGGTGTCATGGGGTCAGTAAAAGTCAATCCTGACACTGAGTCTCCAGTGTTGTCCCCTGTAGGTCCATGGAGCCATGAGGGACATAGTGTTTCAAAGTAGGGCTGGCCATATGGTTCACTCTGTGCATTGGCTGTTTGGATCAGGGATATCATCCTCCAGGCTGGGTGTGCCAGGTTGTCCTCCACTCTCTCTTCCTCCCCATTCATTTGCTCCCGTGTACTCTGATCAGACATGTCCCTCTCCCCTAGCTGCAGCCTTAGTGCCGTGCTCTAAAGTGAATTCTTCTGGGTAGGAGATGCAGTTGTCCATGTAGCTGGTATTGGGACAGAGCCCTCAGGGCCCTCTCCTGGCTCCCCACTCCATGCCATCAGGGTGAATTCACATCCAAGAACACTGGATTTGAGTCTCATCCCTCTTTCCCTGTGGAGAAATAAAAATAGACTCCTCTTGGGTGGGTCTGTGCCCTATTCCCCCACCACACATCTTTTTTTTCCCTTTCTTCCTGACCCCTCCTTGTTAGTTGGCTACCATATGTACCCCTGGATTGGAAGACCAGCCACTTCTATGCAAATACTTTTTACAGAGGTAGTTCAAGCCTGTCCTATAAGATCACTTTAGGTAGAAAATCAACTTGTTGTCAGTGAGAGAGTCTTGTTACAATTTAGGAGACACTAGTACACGCCTGCAATTGTAAATAGAGTTTCCCCTGAATCTCTTTGAGAACGGTGGGAACAAAACCAACTCAAGACACAGCAGAAAGCCCCACCTGTGCTCAGCAATGTACCTACTCCTGCATCCTGGTCTTGTTGTTTGTCTGGAGTGCTCCTTGCTGGTCGGAAAGCCCCATGCAGTCCATCCCCAGAGCTGTCCTGTAAGGGCCACACTGACTGCCCTGTCTGTGTCCACCTGCACGGAAATAGATGAGTCCTCAGTGCTCACAGAGGTCAGGGGCAGGTAGAAATGTTTCTTGCAGGGTCAAGGTCAGCACTGCACTGACCAAAAGTAGAGATCCCTGTACACCATGGTCTCTCTCTGGGTGTTGCCTGAATCTAATCAACTCAAAATGCTCTCTCCCTGACACTGACCCCATGGTAGGACCAGCATCTTCAGGAGAAAGAGGGGAAGGAAGGAGGCAAACATTTCTGAACCAAGTACATCCTGACTCAGCAGACTCGAGTCTCCTTCTGGGGAGGTCATTTTTAACCCGGAAACTATACCAAGTATTTCCCTATGAGTGTAATTGACTGATATAAGGTCTGGGATCCATGAGCAGTTTGTTAATGTCACAGCGCCAGTGCTCCACCAGGAGAGTTTTATAAAGCTCTCTCCAAATTAATTTGAATCAAGTTATAAGGCAAACAGATGAACACATGAGGTGGTTGAGGCTACTTATCAGGAAGAATTTCTAATAATACTGGGAATGGTTGGTGAGAAAAAGGCCAGGAAATATGAGCTGAGGTCTTTCTTTCCTATAAGACAATGCACCTGCTCGTTCTTCAAGGGCAGCAAATGCTGAACTCTGAGAATTTCAAACAAAACTTTATCTCATCGGCTCTATAGCACTGCTGTCACAGACTGGGCTGCTCCAGGGGAATCCAATCCAATAAAAGGCATCAGTGCTCCCCATGTGGGGAGATGCCTCCCTCTCATGTCAGTGGCTTGTGAGATGATCCCATGTTCTCAGTCTCTAGGAGACAGCAGACAGCTTTTCCTCTTCTGTTGAACTGAGAGGTACCTCTGAGACTCCTGCTCTGCAGCTGCATCAGGCTGAGGGTTTCTGCCCCTCTCAGGAAGTGGTTTCTCTCACTGTGTGCCTTGCACAGTAATACATGGCCGTGTCTGAGTCCTTCAGGCTGCTCCACTGCAGAGACATGGTGCCGATGGAGTTGTCTGTGCAGATGGTGACTTTTCCTTGGAAGGATGAGTTGTACCTGGTGTCAGCGTCACTAGGAACAATCCTTCCTATCCATTCTAAGCTTATTCCAGGTGTCTGCCTAATCCAGTGAAAATAGTAGCTAGTAAAGCTGAACCCAGATGTCTTACAGGAGATCCTCAAAGATTCTCCGGGTCTCTTCACCTCTGCCCCAGATTGCACCAGCTGTACCTGAGCACAGACACCTTTGGAGGTAGGATTCAGAGATCAGAGATTCCCTCTTCACACACACACCCTCCATTCATCTCAAACCCTGTGGTGATCCTGACCTGGGAGAAGAGCAATGAGGAGAGTTAGGGTGGCAGACCCCATTTTGCAAGGGGGATGGAAAGCAATCACACTGTGGTCTCCAGCTGGGTGATGAGGGAGCTTCCCCTGTGGAGGTAACCTGTGGGTCTAAAATGGATGTCTTCCACTTCGCATATTTCTGCCCTGCCCTCCATGTCAGACTCCTCCAGCCTCTTAAACCTGGACACCCAATGCAGGGGAGGTGTGGGTCTTGAGAATGTTGAGTGGGACAAAACCTGATCCTAATAATATTACACAACACACACACAAAGACACAAACACACAGGCATTGGCACCTTAACCCCAGACAGTATTGAACTGTGCCTCTCCACTCAGTGCATCTCTCAGTCCACACTCAGGGGAGAGTGGTTTGAAACCTGGTGTGAGGCTGCAGCCTGGGGAGTCTGGGCCCTCACATACAGTCCCTCCTTACTGTCTTTGAGGAATTATGTCCAGGATAGAAAATACCTCTCTCTCCTTAGTGAAGACTGTGAAAAATCTGATCTCCCAAATGGTCCTTTTCTCAGTAGACTCTCAGGTGTGTCCTAGTGCCCAGTTCTGCCCCGTGCTTCCTGCTGCCTGAGAAGAGGAAACAAATCTCAGGGACTGTCAACTTTACTCGGAGTGTCATCTGTGCAGATTAAAGCCAAAGATGAGTGTGTCACTCTCTGAGTACTCATGGCCAACCTGGCCCTTGTTACCGTCTGTCTGACAGTGTAGCTCTGTTCAGAAGAGAAGTTAAAGGTATAACATGGGGAATATTTCACCTTCATCAGTTTCATAATCTGTCCTAAATATTTCTCTGATCTACTGTCATCTAAACTAAAGAAAACCATCAGTGTGTTAACTCTTTTACTCTGAGGAGGCCGTAGAGTTCCGGGAACATCAAAAACCGCTGATGTAACAGCCCACAAAGACAATGTCCTACATCTGGGTTTTAAGAGGAGTGACTGGGGACTTTAAGCCACATGAGGTGCAGCTAATTGTTTCTCCCTTTCCAGAGTGATGATCATTGAAAACACATGGAAACCATTCATCCAATGCTGTAATGAATCATGGATATGAGTCTCCTGAACTCTATGACCAGAAGAAAGAGGTGGTGCCTTGCTAACAGTACCCACTTCTTTGGAAAAGATAGCATTAGAAGATCTTGGGTAGAGTGGGATAAAAAGTGAAACAATACACACACGCATACACACACACACACACAAAGAAAATAAAAAGACTATGCTTATTGGTTGGGTAGACTTGTGGAAGTCCTGAGACTATGGCTGTCAGCGTCCCTTCAGGTGTGGGACTGAACTCACCCCTTGGGAAAACTTCCAGTCAAATAATCCACAAAACTACCAGAGAGCAATAGTCCTGGGCAGATACAATTACCTTAGAATAATCAAACTTTTGCGATTAAAAGGGCAACATTTATCCAGGGGAAAATTCAGAATGTTTGGAAAGAAAAGGTAATTATAACAGGAGTTTGTGAGTATTACAGTCAATGAAATGAAACAAGAGTGTATGAAAAGTTGAATGAATATTAATCTTCTCGATACAACTTCATGCAATCCACAAGAAAGTGTAAGGATAAAAATAGAAAATAATATTAAAATGTTTCCCTTCAGTTCTCCTCTGATAGGGAGAGAACACCTCAGGTTGTGGTTTATGCACTCGGGGTCTCCCAAGAAGAAAACAAGGACCCAGAGAAGATGTCCTAATTCCATGTTCATTCTCCTCCCTCTGCTCTCTGGAGTTGATGGTTATGCTAGAAACATCTAAATCTCAGTTCTCAGAGACAGGAAGAGGACTAAAAACCATGACACAGGGGAAAATGGGGTAGGGGGTGGCCAAATGCTGCTAGGAAACGTGTATCTTGCTCCCCATGCACTGAGTCTTGAATCTGGGTCATGCGCCTGTTTGTCCTCAGACCCTGTGCAATGCATCCCAATCTTCCCTTCATGGTGTTTAAAATCTGATCTCACATAGCTTCCCTGACCTACTTTTATCGGCATCACCACATGCATTAAATAAATGCTATATTCCTGTTGTGGGGACCCAGGTACTTGACATAATCTCTTGAAGAGTGAGTCATTTTTTTCTTGTTTTTTTTTAAAAACAATTTATTAGGGGCTCATACAACTCTTATCACAGTTCATACATATACATACATCAATTGTATAAAGCACATCTGTACATTCTTTGCCCGAATCATTTTCTTTTTTTTCTCCTCTTTTCTTTTTTTACATTTTATTCGGAATTCATACAACTCTTATCACAATCCATACATATACATACATCAATTGTATAAAGCACATCCCCACATTCCCTGCCCCAATCATTCTCAAAGCATTTGCTCTCCACTTAAGCCCTTTGCATCAGGACCTCTCTTTTTCCCCTCCCTCCCCTCTCCCCCTCCCTCATGTGCCCTTGGTAATTTACACATCGTTATTTTGTCATATATTGCCCTATCCGGAGTCTCCCTTCCCCCCCTTCTCTACCGTCCCTCTCCCAGGGAAGAGGTCACATGTGGATCCTTGCAATCAGTTCCCCCTTGCCAACCCACTCACCCTCCACTCTCCCAGCATCGCCCCTCACACCCTTGGTCCTGAAGGTATCATCCACCCTGGATTCCCTGTGCCTCCAGGCCTCATATGTACCAGTGTACAGTCTCTGCCCTATCCAGCCCTGCAAGGTAGAATCATGGTAGTTGGTGGGAGGAAGCATCCAGGATCTGGGGGAAAGCTGTGTTCTTCATCGGTACTACCTCGCACCCTAATTAACCCATCTCCTCTCCTAAACCCCTCTATGAGGGGATCTCCATTGGCCGACACTTGGGCCTTGGGTCTCCACTCTGCACTTCCCCCTTCATTCATTATGGTATATAGATAGATAGATAGATAGATACACACACACACACATATACATATACACATACACATATCTACACATACATACACACACACATATCTTTTTTTTTTTTTGCATGATGCCTTATACCTGGTCCCTTGGCAACTCGTGATCGCACTGGCCGGTGTGCTTCTTCCATGTGGGCTTTTTTGCTTCTGAGCTAGATGGCCACTTGTTCACCTTCAAACCTTTAAGACCCCACACACTATCTCTTTTGATAGCCGGGCACCATCAGCTTTCTTCACCACATTTGCTTATGCACCCATTTGTCTTCAGCGATCCTATCATGGAGGTGAGCAGTCAATGATAGGATTTTTTGTTCTTTGATACCTGGTAACTGATCCCTTCCGGACCACTCGATCACACAGGCTGGTGTTTTCTTCTATGTGGACTTTGTTGCTTCTGAGCTAGATGGCCGCTTGTTTATCTTCAAGCCTTTAAGACCCCAGGCACTATCTCTTTTGATAGCCGGGCACCATCAGCTTTCTTCACCACATTTACTTGTTCACCCACTTTGGCTCCAGCCATTGTGTCGGGAGAGTGAGCATCATAGAGTTCCAATTTAATAAAAGGAAGTATTCAAGCATTGAGGGAGTGTTTGAGTAGAGGCCCAAAGTCCTTCCGCCACCTTAATACTTAACCTATAAATATAGACACATAGATCTATTTCCCCATCCTCCTATATATATTTTCATGTACATGTCTTTTTCTACACCTCCACAAATGCCCTTTGACTCCTAGCTCTTTCCTCCATCTCCCTTGACATTCCTCCTGCCCTACTACCATGCCCTACTACCATGGGCTAGTATACCTCTTCTCTAAGCAACCTTACCCTTGATCATTTCCCACCAGGCCTGCCACTCCACCCTCTCTACCATTTTGGGTCCCATGTTGTTCCCTTGTCCCTGTGTTTGTTAACACCACTTCCTTACCCCCCCTAACCCCCACCCTAAGTCCCCCCGGAACTGTCGGTCCCGTTGTTTTTCCTCCAGATAGTTCATCCAGCCTGTCCTATTCAGACAGACCTGTGGAGACACTAACATGCACAAAAACAAGACAGAGGAAAACAAAGCAACAGTATACAACCAGACAACAAAACAACAAAAACAAACCACTGACAAAGAACAAAACAAAACACTTCACAAGAGAAAAGCTTGTAGTTAGTTCAGGGATTGTTTGCTGGCCCTTAGGAGCCATGAAGTGGATTCGAGATTCATGGGAAGACATTCCAGAAGACATGGTGTGACGTGCCTTCTAGAAATGTAGTATTTGTAATGCTATGGATGGCAGTGATGACATCAGTTCGGCCCTATAGGACATGGGGAGATGTCTTTGTGTTTTTCTCAGGCTCTAACCCTTGATAAGTGTTAAAAGACTTGTCTTTCTCCATGGAGCACCTGGTCACTGGAACTGCTGGGTTGGCAGTCCAATGGGGCTCCCACAGGGCTCCACTATGGGACAGAAAAAGTGAAGATTTCAGTGAACTTAATAGGAAAAATAAAATTTACATAGAATTACTTCAACACTCAATTTACGATGAATTATCTTTTAAAAAATTAAGCAACACAAAACAGATAATTCATCAAGCACTTAAAGAGAAACATGCAATAGCCATCCTGATTAAAGCTAAAAGCCGAACCTTGGAAAAACCAGTAGAACTACAGAAAACATTAGCTTTGAAAGATGTTTTTGTAACCTTATGTGTTAGACATAACCTGACAGTAGTGTAAGCTCTCTAATATTATGTGGCCTTTGGGATATTGCATCTTAAGTACATAGTATTTACAAATAATGACCAGGAGATATGAAACTCAGTATTAACCATCATAGGCAGTCCTATCCAGTTCTGTCTTTCTCATCCTGTCCACCCCCCACACCCCCTGCTATAAGCTCAAAAGTAACAAAAAATTGAGTGAAACAAAACAATTCAGAAGTTGTGAAATCTGTCTTATATTATAATTTTAGTCCAATTCCTAAGTTATACCACCTTTAGAGATATTTTAGTATTATATATATATATATATCCAATTCTCTTTATAAAAGTGAAAGCATAGCTTAAGGAGCCCTGAGTGGGATGGAGGTCAATGATCCACAGCTTCATATGTAACACAGAACCTGACAGTTCAAACTCCCCTTAAGTTGCATCATTGAAAAATACACTCACCTCATTTTACTAAGACAAGCAAGGTAACGCTATCACAGAATAAACACCCCATAGAATACAGTAGCACTACACCAGAGCATTATCTTTAAGGCTGTAAACTCTATGGAGTCTGACTGTGCCATTTCTCTCTAGGCATACCTTTCTAAGTTTCTCCAAGAAACAACTGGTGAGGTTGAACCAATGACTTTTATTTTGCATCTAAGAGCTTAAAATCATTGCCTCTCCTGATTCCATATGCATGAGAATCAGAAAATTGAAACAGAAAGCCAAACGTGTCTATGTCACAAATAATTTGCATCGTGGATGCATTTATCCTCAGTACGTGAACATTAGAGAGAGTCAAATTAAAATTTAATTATGACTTGCAATCAGAGGCAAACTATATTTCACTGAACTCAAACTAAAAGCTTTTCTTAGAGAAAACAAAAAACTGGTTACTGATGTGAAATTATATTGTTATGGTAACTGATGTGGAATTATATTGTTTTACTATTTTATTATTTGAAGGAAAAATATCAAGGAAATGGCATTGACCTCTACTAGACTAACATATCAGTCCTTGGAAAATAACAGGCTTGGTAAATACAAGGTTCAGAGAAATTATAGGAAAATGTTCACTGATATGAATTGTCATGGTAAGTGCAGGAAGCAGCTGCAACATAACAATTGTGAGGATGACCATGAATTGGACAAAATTTATTCTATGTTGGGTGAACAAGTAAATGTGGTGAAGAAAGCTGATGGTGCCCGGCTATCAAAAGAGATAGTGACTGGGGTCTTAAAGGCTTGAAGATAAACAAGCAGCCATCTAGCTCAGAAGCAACAAAGTCCACATGGAAGAACACACCAGCCTGTGTGATCGAGTGGTCCGGAAGGGATCAGTTACCAGGTATCAAAGAACAAAAAATCCTATCATTGACTGCTCACCTCCATGATAGGATCGCTGAAGACAAATGGGTGCATAAGCAAATGTAGTGAAGAAAGCTGATGGTGCCCGGCTATCAAAAGAGATAGTGTCTGGGGTCTTAAAGGCTTGAAGGTGAACAAGCGGCCATCTAGCTCAGAAGCAAAAAAGCCCACATGGAAGAAGCACACCGGCCAGTGCGATCACGAGGTGCCAAGGGACTAGGTATAAGGCATCATGCAAAAAAAAAAGATATAAGTGTGTGTATGTATGTGTATATGTGTGTATATGTATATAAGTATATGTATATGTGTATATATATATATATATATACCATATTAAATGAAGGGGGAAGTGCTAGTGGAGAGCCAAGGCCCATGTGTCGGCCAATGGAGATTCCCTCATAGAGGGGTTTAGGAGAGGAGATGGGTTAATTAGGGTGCGAGGTAGTACCGATGAAGAATACAGCTTTCCCCCAGATCCTGGATGCTTCCTCCCCCCAACTACCATGATCCGAATTCTACCTTGCAGGGCTGGATAGGGGAGAGGCTGTACACTGGTACATATGAGGGCTGGAGGTACAGGGAATCCAGGGTGGATGATACCTTCAGGACCAAGGGTGTAAGGGACGATGCTGGGAGAGTGGAGGATGAGTGGGTTGGAAAGGGGGAACTGATTACAAGGATCCACATGTGACCTCTTCCCTGGGAGAGGGACGGTAGAGAAGGGGGGGAAGGGAGACTCCGGATAGGGCAAGATATGACAAAATAACGATGTGTAAATTACCAAGGGCACATGAGGGAGGGGGGACAGGGGAGGGAGGGGAAAAAGAGAGGTCCTGATGCAAAGGGCTTAAGTGGAGAGCAAATGTTTTGAGAATGATTGGGGCAGGGAATGTGGGGATGTGCTTTATACAATTGATGTATGTATATGTATGGATTGTGATAAGAGTTGTATGAGTCCCTAATAAAATGTAAAAAAAGAAAAGAGGAGAAAAAAAAGAAAATTATTAGGGCAAAGAATGTACAGATGTGCTTTATACAATTGATGTATGTATATGTATGAACTGTGAGAAGAATTGTATGAGCCCCAATAAATTGTTAAAAAAAGAGATAAGTGAATAAAGAATGAATGAAAAAAAATAAATAAATGTTGTATTTTAAAAGAGAAAAAAAAACCCAAAAAATTTATTCCATGTTGATATAGACTAACTGTGAGTCAGACCTGAGGGTGAGTATGAGTCAGAACCAATTCCAGGGCCTTTAACAGCCTACAACAGCCTGTCAAAGAAAGACATTTTAGGATCCATAAGTGTAATTTAATTCATGAATTATAAATCATAGTGAAATATTCTCATAAAAGAAATGCAAATCTCCCAACACAATTCTTATTGGGTTAGTCCCACCCTGATTCTACCATGAAATTCCTGTTACAATCTTCCATTTATTACCAGGTCACCTCCATCCACTTACTAACTGATGTGGTCTTATGCCATATCTAGCAATCCTCTCAGAGAAACAGCAAACTAAGAATTTTTCCCAAAGCCAAGTAAAACAAAATAAACACAAACCCAAATTATCAGAAAAGTTATTTAAATACGTAAATGTGCTATAATCCCCAAAGATATAAAAACATCACAATGTGTCATTTTCCTCTATGAATAAATGTAAAGGTTATAGTAATTCTTTGAACTTGAAGTCCTTAAGAGACGCAGATAGTTAATATGGTTAGCACCTAACAGAAAATTTGTCTTCCTTGAGAGACAGGCTTTGGTGACCTACCTTAGAAAAATCAAACCTTGAAAATTCGATGAGGCTTTTTCTAGGGAGACAAAAAGAGTCTCCCTAAATTAAGATGCACTGAAAAGCAAGTGCTCTCTTAAACTTCTTCAAACCTGAATGTTAATAGTGCTTGGCTATCAAAAGACATAGCATCTGGGATCTTAAAGCAGGAGTCCTCAAACTTTTTAAATGGGGGCCAGTTTGCTGTCCCTCAGACCATTGGAGGACCGGACTATAGTTTAAAAAAAAAAAAAGAAGAACTATGAACAAATTCCTATGCACCCTGCACTTTTTTTTAAGGGTGGAGACAGACCCAGTCATGGACATGGCATCCTGCTGGGTCTCCTTGTTTATTAATTTCCAGCCAATCAGTTCAGAAAGCTGAAGAGGGTGAAGCGGGAAAGGGTGAAGCTGCCACCAGGAGCTCTGGACATACTCTTCTGGGGCAAGCTTGGCAGGTACAGACTGTCGACAAGACCTCCCAGGCCCCACCAGGGACTGGTAGGAAGACCATGGATCAGTGGCTGCTCTCTCACACAGATGGAGACCTGGAACTCAGGGGTGGTGCCATGGGCCTGCATGCTCCAGCAGGTCATAGACCATCAGTGTCCTGGTGAGCCTAGAAGGATTTGACCAGAGTGATTCATGGGGTGACTGGAATGGAGCCCCCGACTGGGACATGGCCTTGTAGTGGTTGCAACTGCTCACAAAACTTAGGGGTCAGGATGGGCCCTGGTGAGGGCTGGAGCCCCTTGGGGAATTGGGGCTCATAGGGGTGAGCCCAGACAGGCAGGGAGGGGCTTCCAGGCTGAGGAGAGAAGTCAAGGGTGTTATATCTTTCAAGACACAGACACCCTAAAAGCAGAGTCCCAGCCTCCAGCCTCGGAGGCCAAGATGAACTAGCGCTTGGCCCCATCCTGGCACAGGGCATAGCGTCATCAGGAAACACCGTTCCCCACCACCCCATCTAGCCCTCTCTGCCTGAAGGTCTGTAGGCTGTAGTTCTAAAGGAGGGTGACCAATACCTGTGGCTGTTGGGGGTGTGTGGGGGTTGGGCTGCACATTTACTTCCTCTGGGAGGCAGATTTGTTGCCTTCAGAGATGTACTTCAGGGAGCTGCTGAATATTCAGAAGCGGGATTGCCCATGCTTGGGGCCATCATTGAGCAACTCGGGGCCAAGCCCGTGGCCAGCCTCATTTACTGCAGGGCATCTTAAAGGCATCAGGCTGATTGCACTCGGGCCGCTTGGCCACGCTGTCATTGTGGATGGTCTCCGTGAAGGCTGGCCACGGCAGCAAGTGCTCCTACATGGAGCCCATGGAGAACAGCTCGTAGCTGCACTTGGCACACACATAGTGGGCTATTCTGGAAAACCTCGCCCCCAGAGAAGCTTCAGAAAGACAAAGTGCTACCAGGTTCCTATCCTGCTCCCACACTCTGACAGCTCCAAGTGCACTGACCCCATCAGACATATCTTATTTTGAAGTAAAAAAAAAAACACAAACAAAAACAACAGGCAAAAACACCCGGCGGGCCAGATAAATGCCTTTGGCCGGCTGCATGTGGCCCGCGGGCCATAGTTTGAGGATCCCTGTCTGAAATGCTTGAAGGTAAACAAGTGGCCATCTAAATGAGAACCAACAAAGCCCATGTGGAAGAAGTACACTAGCCTGTGTGATCATGAAGTGTCCATAGCATAGGATCAAGTATCAGGCATCAAAGAACAAAAAAATCTCATCTTTGTGCCTGAGGTAGGGTGGGGAGTGGAGACCCAAAGCCCATCTGTAGGCAACTGGTCATCACCTTACAGAATGGTTGTAGAGAGATGAACCAGTCAGGGTGCAGTGTAGCAATGATGAAACATACAAATTTCCTCTAGTTCTTAAATACTTCCTCCCCCCGCCCTACCACACACACACTATCATGATGCCAATTCTACTTTACAAATCCGGCTACACCAAGGAATTACACTGGTACAGATAGGAACTGAAAACACAGGGAATCAGGACAGATGATCCCTTTGGGACCAGTTCTGAGTGATGATATCAGGAGGGTGGGGTAGAAGGGAGAACAGATTACAAGGATCTACATATATCCTCCTCCCTGGTGGATGGACAGCAGTAAAGTGGGTGAAGGGAGACATTGATGTAATATATGAAAAAATAGTTATAATTTATAAATTATCAAGGGTTCATAAGGGAGGGGGAGTGGTGAAGGGAGGGGAAAAATGAAGAGCTGATACCAAGGGCTCAAGTAGAAAGAAAATATTTTGAGAATATGATGGCAACAAATGTACAAATATGCTTGATACAATGGGTGGATGTGTGGATTGTGATAACAGGTGTACAAGGCCCAAATTTTAAAAAAAGATAGGCAGTCCCTCGGAGGCACTCCATAAACACAAATTGGTAAACACAATGACATGAATCTCTAACTGGAACAACTAGCTTTCTAAACTCTGGGATGGCAGGTAGCCAGGCTGGGATACCTATGTTCCTCTGAACAAAGAGGAAGGACAGGCTATGGGAAAGAAAACACTTCTTGGGAACTAGAAAGACTTACATCGATTCTGCCTATCAAATCTCAAACCATATGCACTCTTAAAATATGCCTGCTAATGAATGTCTTAAATCTCCCATGCTTCCCTGGACTGGCCTGAGATTACTAGATGAATAAAGAAATTAAAACTCCCTGGAAACTATCCCTTGACAATGGATCATGTAGAGAAGGTTAAGAAAAGAAAATATAGGGAGGACATTTTACAGTATTGTTTTACCTCAATAATTACAGCAGGAATTGAGAAGCCTCAATGTGTTGTTTATTGTGAATTTCTATCAGTCAAACCTATGAAGCCAAACAAATTAAAACGCCATTTTGATAGCAAGCGTCAGAGCTTCTCTGGCAAGGATACCAACTATTTTAAAAGCAAAGCTGATGGACTCAAGAAAGCCAGACTTGCCACTGTTGGAAAGTACCACAAAGAAAACATAGCAGCCATTGAAGTTTCCTATTTGGTGGCACACAGAATCTCCAGGCAGGACTCTGCAACCTCACACCATTGCTGAACATTTACTGTTGCTTAGCAGCCAAAGACATTGTTTGAGTTATGATGAGAGACGAATTTGTGACAAAATTGCATGCAATTTCTTTATCTAACGACACTGTCTGCAGAATAGATGTCATGTCTGCTGATATTCTTATTAGGTCTTCCAATAAATTAAATCTGCTCCACTTCCAATATTTAGCATCCAGCTTGATGAATCTACAGACGTTGCAAACTGTTCAGTTACTGGTTTACCTCAGGTATGTTAAGGATGGCAACTTTAAAGTTGACTTTCTTTTTTACAGACCTCTTGAAATGACAACTACTGCACGTGGTAGATTTGATACAGTTGGTCCATTTCTGAAAGAGCATATGATCTCTTGGGAAAAGGTTTGTAGTGTTTGCAAAGATGGTGCCTCTGTTATGCTAGGCTGTCCATCTGAACTTTATCATTTGATATTGAAGGAGCCACAAAAAGTCATCAAAACTCACTGTATGATTCATTGTCACATATTAGCAATGAAGATGCTGTCACAAGAGTTACAAGAAGCAATGAAAAACGTCATAAATTCTGTCAATTTTCTAAAGGTGAGCACTTTAAACAGTCGACTGTTTTTTCAACTGTGCAACGAGTTGGGTGTGCTGGATAATGCTCTGCTATTTCACATAGAAGTGAGGTGTTGTCAAAAGGAAAAGTTTTAAAAAGTGTTTTTGAGCTTCGTGATGAACTCAATACATTTTTTAACCAAGACCGCAGTTCAAAACACGTTTCAGCAATAAAAATGAACTGCAGAAAATAGCTTCTTTGGTTGCCATCTTTGCCATCTTGAATGAGTTAAATTTATCACTGCAAGGACCAAATGCAACATGCCTTAATTTTTCTGAAAAGATCTGATCATTCCAAATGAAACTTCAGCTTTGGAAAAAAAATGGGATGAAAATAAAATTCACACGTTGCCTACCTTAACTGCTTTCTTTGAAGAACATGTAATTGAACCAGATGAAAGGATTACGATAATTTCTGTGAAAGAACACTTGCACATGCTTGCAGATGAAATTTTCTAGTACTTTCCAAATCTACCTGACACCCCATTTACACTTCCCAGAAGCCCATTCACAGTCAAAGTTGAAGATGCTCTTGAGACAGCACAAGAGGAGTTCATTGAACTTATTAACAGTGAAGCAGCAAGAACTGATTTCTCTACAATGCCAGTTATAAAATTCTGGATCATGTGTGTGCAGTCATATCCTATTCGGTCTGATACTGTGTTGCACCTTCTTCTTTCATTTCCAACATCATATCTTTGTGAAACAGGGTTTTCCAGCTTGTTGGTTATCAAGTCTAAATACATAAGTACACTTGTTATGAAAGATGGTCTTTATTGGGATCTTGCAAAGACTGCCTGAGAATTTCTGATCTGGTGAGAGAGAAGCGATCTCAACCTTCACACTTACAGTTGGCTTTTTACACACACTGTCGCTAAATGTAACAATGTCATTTACTGTTGTTATATTAAGACTTTTACCCATGCTACACCATGCTTCAAGACAAAATTTCATTTATTTGTAATTAGAAATAAATATTTCACAATACATTAAAAAAAAGAACTTCAAACTTACACTATGAAAGCAACTGTCACTAACAAGGTAAAGTTACGGTGAAGTAAATCTATTTCTGTGCATCGAGCAATATCTTGATTCCACAGCGGACTTTTCAATCCCAGAGTGTGTATCCTGCTATCCACCAATAAAGCCTCACACCTTTAGGCTTTAGATTTCATATTCTGACAGTATTCTTGTCCAATCAGCCTTCGTGTGGTAGGATACATTGTTTCATAGAATCTGAATATGTCTTCCAGTGAGACCAGTCTTGAATAGAACATCTTGCTAGGTTAAGCATAAGACCCAAAGGAGGCGCATCCACACAGTGACTGCAACAACAGGCTAAAGCATAACCACTGTGAGGACCTTATAGCATATCTGTGTGTCCTAAAGGAGGGCCAATATTATGCAGACCAATTTGAGAGCCTCTAATAACACCAAAATAAGGGATCATGACCCCCCTCAAAAAATCATATTTTGGGGAAGAGACAAGAAACATCACAGGATTGGCATGAGAGAAGGTCCAGTAAATGTCATGAGTGGGTCATGCCTATGTCAGACAGAAAGATCATGCCCAGGAAAATAACTTACTGGGGGAAGGAAGGGATAAAAGATGTCTTGATACAAGGCATCAAGTAGAGAGATCATATTTGCAAAATAATGATGGCAGCATGTGTACAATTTTGCTTAATGTAGTTGGCTTATGGATTGTTGCAATATGTGTAAGAGCCCACATTAAATTATTTTTTTTAAAAGAAAAAGAACTTACCAGTAACAGCATTTGGCAGGTTCCAGATCCTTGAATCAGACTTCAGGGGATTCACCAGTCTAGAGTTGGCACCCTGGAAAGCAATCCGACTGCAGGACCTAAAATGATTAGAATCCAGATATGAAAACCTGTCTGGGTACAGCCTGAAGCCACGCTCTCTCAGTTACATTATGAGGCAAATTTATCAGGTTTGTAATGGGGTGTGCTACATAACAATTATATAATTATTCTAATGTAATTTTCACTGGATTTTAGAAGAAACCAATCTAGTTCTAAAGCTAATCCTGTAAATGTGGAAGATAGAAGAATCAATCCATTTGAATTGTGGTGCCAGCCAAGAATTTGAAAGTACCATAAACTGCCAATAGAACACCCACTGTCTTGAAAGTAGGAAGACCCATATGCCTTTAGAGACAAGCAAAGCCAACATGGGCATGTCGTCAAAAGAGAATAGTCTCTGGAGAGCACAGCATATTTGGCAGAGTGAAGGGTCTGGAGAAAAGTGAAAAGCTCCCAACATGATGGAATACACACACAACAAGATGGATGGACACAGTGGCTGCAACAATGGAATCAAGCAAAACAAGTGTGAGGCTGGCACAGGACTGGGCAGCATTACGTCTTGTTGTATCTGGGGTTACTATGCTTCAGAACACACTCAATGACACCTAGAAACAACACAAAGATGCATCAAGGGCCCAAGCACAAAACTGTAAAAGTGTGGACAGCTAGGAGATAGTTTATAGCCAAATTTCATGATCCGGGAATTGGGTTTCATATAATGAATTGCATATTTAAGATGAAAATAACAAGTTGAATGATTACATCAATGGTTTTATAGCACTGATTAGTATAAACATTTATTTGAGCAGGATTGACATGATAACTGCAGCAAGGATCTCCAATATAGCAACTGTGAGGATGGCCATGGATTGTGCAGTATTTCCTCCATTTTGACATAGAATAACTATGAGTCAGTTCTGAGGGTAAGTATGAGCCAGGAACAATTCCATAGCCCTTAACAACAACAGCCTAAGACTTACAGTCAAAGTCAGACATTTTAGGATCCATAAATAGAATTTATGAATTTTGCATCTAAAAGCCTCACCACAGAAAAGCAAATCTCTCAGCACAATTCTTAATGGGTTAGACCTACCCAGATTCCAATGTGAAAATCCTATCGCAGTCTCTTATTTAGGCCTGTGTTATCTCCACCCGATTTCTAATTGATCCACTCTTATACCACGCCTAGTAATCAACTCAGAAACACCAGTAGCAGCAAACTAACTGCAATGCCCCTTTTTCCTAAAAGCTTGGAGAATTTTACTAAAAAATGAAACAAAACAAATATGAATGTCAACCTAAAAATCTTAAATGGAAGAATTAGGAAAAATTCTTTAAAACCTCCAAAATAAAAACATCACCGTGTGCCATTTTTCTCCTTGAATAAGTGTGAAATTCATGGTAAATTCTTTAAAGTTGGAACTCCTAATAATTCTAACAGATAAAATGATTAGCAGCTAACTTAGAAGATAGTTGGTTTCTCCTCAGAGACACTTTAAGAGCGAGGCCTGGTGACTTACTTTTGAAAAAGCAATCTCTGAAAACACTATGAGGCACGGTTCTTCTCCGGAAAACACGGGCCACCATAAATTAAAAACAACCAATTATCAAATGTTATCTAAATACTCTTGAAACTTAGAATATGAAGACAACTGCCTCTCACAAGCAAAAGATGTCCTGTGAGATTGTCACTAGAACAACCAGGGGCAGCGAGATGAAGGGCCAGCTCTCCACCATGACTTTCAATGTCTCTCCATATATCTGGGCAACAGCTGCCAAGAACAATGGTGGGGAAATTTCTATTTCAGAGAGGCAATCGGTGAAACCTCACTTAGCAACAAACTCTGCATGGAAAACTCCAAAATACTGTGTGAGTCCCTGAGCTCATTCTGATCAATCTGCTCCAAAAGGTATCCTGGACTATGAATGATAAGTCATCTGCTCAAAGCTCAGGGAGAGCCCAGCCCTCCACAACCTTCGTCCCAGAACCCTTACTCCCTGGAAGGTTTGGAGTCAATGCTGACTCCTAGAGATCCTATAGGAAAGGGGAGAATTTCTCTTGTGGAGTTTCAAGATTATGCACTGTACTAGATTGGGAAGTCCAGTTTTTCTCCCATCCGGCCACCTGTGTCAGAAATAGTTAGGAAACCTTCTAGTCATACTACTCACCTTTTCAATTCACAGTTGTAGAGGCTGGCAAGGCTCAGATATCAGTCTGGACCCTTCTCTTGACTCAAGTAGGTCGAATGCACAATGAAATAAGAAGGGAAGGTCAGATGGTAGGCTCCTTCCTCATGGCTGTGCAGATTGATGAATCCAAGCTATATATGAAATATGTCAAGATGCTCTCTCACATCTGGAGATCCACACGTCTAGGAAGTCCCCAGAACTGGACAAAAGCTGCAGATAGAATGTACTTGAATTTATACGGGGAAAACCACACCCAACAGGATAACACCTCCCACTACTTGGCTGCTGACAGCAAATCTCTTCATGGAAGTGATGGCATTATATCGAACACTGTCACCTAAGCTCATTCGTAATTCCTAAACTTCTGAGAATCCTGGCCCAGCCAAGTCAGCATAAAACCGCAGCCATTAAACATTATCCACTGTGCCACCAACTCAAGTGATTTCAATAACAGAAAAGTGTGAAAGGGAAGGAGGAACGAGCAAAACCCTTCCAGAAATAGCTTCATCTAACTGGATCTCTTATACGCCATATGGTTTTGACATTTTGAAAAGTCAACTCTGGCTCTGGCCCTTAGCACAAATTCACTACCATGATGCCTATTGCTACTCAGAGCAGCTTTGTAGAAAATAGGGGAAGTTCTCCTTTGACTTAACAAGCAGACTCAGACTCACTGCTTTCCATTCAGTTCTCAGGCCACACAACCTCATAGGAGGAATGACGCCTGTGGGATTCTGAGACTGTAATTCTTTACAGGCTCAGATAGCATTGTCTTTCACCCTTGGGACAGCAGACTGTTGGGAACTGTAGACCTCGGGGTACACAGCCCACCTGTTAACCACTCTGCCATGAGGGCTACTGTTGGTCTTATGATATTGTAAATCATTCCAGGAGTATATGACCCCATATCTGCCCTGGGTATTGGCTGGTAAATTCAAAGCACTGACCTTGGGATTAATAACCCAATACCTAATCAACTCTGCCTTGACTGTGTATTAAAAGCCCAATACCTAATGAAAAGAGCTCCATCTCTCTATAGTACAGTAACCATTACTGCATCCCAAACCAGATGTGTTTAGATTATTGATCTCTGGAGAAGATTCCAGCACATTTCCTTAGTTATTAAGTGTGTTTATGAAGGAAGCATCATTAACTGTTTTTTTTTCCATTCAAAATTAACTTTCTTATAGATTAGGTGGGTAGAATTTCATATCTTTTGTTACATATCCCATCAGTCATAGGATAAGGCTCTCTTATTCTGTTGTGTCTGGGCAAGGTCCTTGTCTGCTTGCAATGTCTGTGGGCTTAATCTGCCCTAGACAGCACCATAGATGTATGCTTCAGCATTACCTTGAATCTGGGAGGTTCACTGCATAGAGACTGCTAGTCCACAGAGCTCTGATCCAGGTCTCCTTTCTTGCTGTAATCAGATCAGAGATGAAATGTTCTGGAGCCACACCTCAGGAAAATCCCCTGACATCTAGGTCAGAAAAGATTATGAAGGGATAAAGGATTTGCTATCATAGCCTGAATCCCTTTACCACGGAATATGATCATACATGATCCCATCCCAACTGATCCATTCTCTGAGGCCACATTATACCAGAAATGTAAAATAAACTAAAACCCAGTAATATGGTGTCCATTCTCCCTCACAGCCAACCTATGAACAGATTAGAACTGTTCCCTACAACTAGTGCTGTCAATCATATGCTCCCAAACTTAGTGACCCTTTTGCATGCCCCCTAGCAGGAAAATGGAAAAAATTACCCACATCCTTGCTGACTATTGAAACGTTTTTACTATAGCCCATAATCCAGAATAAAGTATTACAAAAAAATCTCACTGCCCCTTGTCGGAGCATACTAATGGTGACTATTTAGGACAGGGTAGAACTGCCCTTGAGTTTCTATTTCCTTATGGGAACCACATATTTCTCCCATAAAATACACGTGCACCATTCCATTTCCCCTCAAGGGGCAGTATCAGGTACTTCAGTAAACACTGCACTATGCCGTTATAGGAGCAGACTTCTTATCTTTCTCAATTAGAGACCTACTCAATTTGAAGCTGTCAACTCTGGATTAATAGACAAACTCTGCCCACTACTCGACCAGACTTCAAAATTGACACAATTACAAAACTTTCACACCACTGAGAATTATGATCCCAGCAAGTTGATACAGTTAATGTATCTCTGTAAATCAGTAAGATATTAAAACACACCGAGGACCCGGAAAAGGTACTGAGATGTGAAAGAGATAGAGGGTGAAAATGCATCCGAATCTGTTTGCCCTGTTTATATTGAATAGAGCAATAAATCCATATCTTCAAAATCCAATATAGAACACACTCAATTCATGCAAAAACAGACTTGCATATCTAATGTTACTTATGCTCATTATTCAAGAAATAAATACAACATATATAATGCTTTCACATGCAAAAAATGTCTATTCTTCCAATTTTGGTGGGTAGAAAGATAAAGTTTTACATGACTGGCTGTAAGGGATGGCATTATCTGTTTGCTGTCCCTGAGGCAAGGTCCTTGTCTCTATTTCACATTTAGAGTCTTAGTTTTCATCTTCCAGGTCCCTAAAGAAATGTGTCAAGTCCAAGATATTTCCAGAGAATCTGAGACATCTCAGAGAAACCATCTGGTCCAAGTAATGAGAATGCCGTTTGAGGTTGAGCAGATTTCAGCTGAAATCCACCATCACTTCTAGGACATACCCAATTTTTCAGATATACACATCAGTGGGAGGTTAGGAAACAATAAATTTCAGCTACCTACAACACAGGAGCAGTGTGGTTTAGAACAAACTCTGGATGGCCTTGGGAAGAATGGGCATTAGAGAACACTCCATTGCACCCAAGAGGAAACTGTCCGTGGATCAAGAGGCTGCTGTGCAAACAGAACAAGGGAATACGGAATGGTTTAAAATCAGGAAAGTATGTTACAAGAATTTTTAAAAATAACTTTATTGGCAGTTCTTACAGCTTAAAGATAATCCATACATACATCCATCGTGTCAAGCCCATTTGTGCATATGTTGCTATCTTCATTTTCAAAATATTTTCTTTCTACTGGAACCCTTGGTATCAGCTTCTCATTTCTCCTTCCCCCACCCTCCTTCCCTCATGAAACCTTGATTATTTATAAATTATTACTTTTTGCATGACTTGCACCAACCGCTGTCTCCCTTCACCCACTTTTCTGTTGGTCCTCCTCCTGGGAGAGGTTTACATGTAGATCACTGTGATCGCTTTCCCCTTTCTACTCCCACCTTCCCCTTCCCCTCCTGGTATAGCTACCATCATTATGGGTCCTAAGGGGTTATCTGCCCTGGATCCCTGTGTTTCCAGCTCTTATCTGTATCGTGTACATGCTCTTGTCTAGCTGCATTTGTAAGCTAGAATTGGGGTCAAGATAATGGGGAGGAGGAGAAGAAGCACTGAATAACTAGAGGAAAGTAGTATGTTTCATTGGTGCTATATTTCACCCTGACTGGCTCATCTCTTACTTGTGACCCTTCTGTGAGGGGGTGTCAAATTGTCTACAGATGGCCTTGGGTTTCACAGTGATATGGTTTTTTGTTCTGGGTCTTTGATGCCTGATAGTTGATCCCATTGACACAACATGATCACACAGGCTGGTGTGCTTCTTCCATGTGGTCTTTATTCCTTCTCAGCTAAATTGACGCTTTTTAAATTTTCAAGCCTTCCTGACCCTAGATGCTATATCTTTTGATATCTGGGCAGCATCAGCTTTCTTCATCACATTTTTTAATGTGCCCATTTTGGCTTCAGTGATTGAGTCAGGAAGGTGAGCACCAAAGAATGGCAAGTTATTAGAACAAACTATTTTTGCATTGAGGGAGTACTTGAATAGATCTATTTACTGATCATTATATATAAATACATACCTCTATTTAGACCTCTCTACGTGTCCTTTACCTCCTAGTTCTTTTCCCTATTTCCTTTTACTTTCCTCTTGTCCCACTATCATTTTCAACCTTCATTTGGTTTTCAGTAATTCCTCGTGGATACATTGCACTTGATCAAACGCCATCAGGCCTCCTGCGCCTTCCTCACCATCAAGTTTACATCACTTGTTGCTCTCCTATCCTGCTTTTGTTGGCTCCCCCCTTTCTTTCCCCTGCCTCCCCATCTCCTGTGTCCCTTCCGGAACCATCAGTCCTGTTATTTTCCCCTCAGGATTGTTTACCCCGCCTACCTTATCTATATAGACATGCAAGAACAATATTAAGCACAAAAAGAAAACAACAAAACAAACCAACAGCAAAAAAGAAAAGTCTATAAATAGTTCCCGGTTTGTTTGTTGACTATTATGAGTGTTTGCCAGTCGAGTCTCATGGGATGTTACACCCTGGCTCCAAAGTCCATTTTTGGGATTCCTCAGGGACTTCATTGCTTTACTCCCCTTGTTGCTCTGTCAAACACCCTTAGTGTTTCTGCCCGGTGTGGTGGGGTCAGATTGGAGACAATTCTCACACCGTGTCTTCGGTGTTATGCCCTGTAGCGCTATGGGTCACTGATGGAAATCGTGTCTCGTGCTGAGGCCAGCCCTATGGTCCTCTCTGTGCATTGGCTGCTCCCAGCAGGAATATCATCCTTGGGCTTGGTGGACCAGGGGTGTGTTCTACTCTCTCTTTCACTCATAATTTGCTCCCATGTGCTCTGTTCAGAAGTGCCCCTCTCCCAGAGCTGTAGCTTCAGTGTTGTCCTTTGTAGTCCATTTTCCTTCAGTGCTCTCCATCAGTCACCCTGGGAACCATCAGACTGATGATTCTTCAGGCAGGGAGGCTGGACATGTAGCTGGGATTGGGGCTTCCCCTGAAGACCTCTCTATTGGACTGCTGCATCATGCCAGTATGTTGAATTCATGTCTTGGCACACCAGGTTGAGGTCTGGTCCCTCTCTCTCACTCCTGTGGAGATTTAAACAATACCCTCCCCTTGGATGTATTAGTGCCCTGTTCCCCTACTACCCATGCCTCCCCCCACTTTTCTTGCTTTTCCCCCCCTTTTTCATTGACTGTCATATGTATCCCTGGATTGGGTCTGGCCCCTGCCATACTAACCTGGACTTCACCCCAGGAATGTATTCATATAGTAACTTTCCCCCTATATCTCTTTTGCCTTTTAAGCTTACTTAAGTGGACTTATGGTTTACATCTCCTTTTACCCTTTGCTTATTTCACTTCACATAATTTCCTCCAATTTTTCCCATGCGGCAATGTGCTTCATGCATTCATCACTGCTTTTCAGGCATGTGTAGTACTCCAGTGTATGCATGTACCACAGTTTTTGAATCCATTCATCTGTTGATGGAAATTTGGGTTGTTTCCAACTTCGTGCGATTGTGAACTACGCCATGATGAGCATTGGGGCACAGATATCTGACTGTGGTTCATTTATTGCCTCTTCTGAGGATATGCCAAATAGGGGAATTGCTAGGTCCTATGGTAGCTTGATTTCCATCTCTTTTACACTTCACCAAATCTAATTCCATAATGGCTGTACATACATACAAGTCCACCAGCAGTGGACCAATGTTCACATCTCACCACAGCCACTCCAACACTTGTTACTCTCTGATTTTGTGAATTGATAGAATTCTGGCTATCTTTGAGGGTGTTAGGTGGTATCTCACAGTTGTTCTAATTGGTATTTCTCTGATGGCTAATGATCAGGAATATTTTCTCATATTTACTGGGTATTCAGATTTCTGCCCTTGTGAAATTTCTGTTCAGGTCCTTTGCCCATCTCCTCAGTGGGTAATTAGGTGGTTTTTTTTTTAACAATTTATTGGGGCTGATACAATTCTTTTCACAGTTCATACATATACATACATCAATTGTATAAAGCACATCTGTACAGTCTTTGCCCTAATCATTTTTTTCTCTTTTCTTCTTTTACATTTTATTAGGGACTCCAACAACTCTTACCACAATCCATACATATACATACATCAATTGTATAAAGCACATCCATACATTCCCTGCCCCAATCATTCTCAAGGCATTTGCTCTCCACTTAAGCCCCTTGCATCAGGTCCTCTTTTTTTTCCCCCTCCCTCCCCTTTCCCCCCTCCCTCATATGCCCTTGGTAATTTATACCTCGTTATTTTGTCATATCTTGCCCTATTCGGGGTCTCCCTTCCCCCCTTCTCTGCTGTCCCTCTCCCAGGGAAGAGGTCACATGTGGCTCCTTGTAATCAGTTCCCCCTTTCCAACCCACTCACCCTCCACTCTCCCAGCATCGTCCCCCACGCCCTTGGTCCTGAAGGTATCATCCACCCTGGATTCCCTGTACCCCCAACCCTCATATGTACCAGTGTACAGCCTCTGTCCTATCCAGCCCTGCAAGGTAGAATTCAGATCATGGTAGTAGGGGGGAGGAAGCATCCAGGATCTGGGGGAAAGCTGTGTTCTTCATCGATACTACCTCACACCCTAATTAACCCATCTCCTCTCCTAAGCCCCTCTATGAGGGGATCTCCATTGGCCCACACTTGGGCCTTGGGTCTCCACTCTGCACTTCCCCCTTCATTTAATATAATATATATATACACATACATATATACATATACACATATATACACATACATACACACACTTATATCTTTTTTTTTGCATGATGCCTTATATCTGGTCCCTTGGGCACCTCGTGATCGCACTGGCCGGTGTGCTTCTTCCATGTGGGCTTATTTGTTTCTGAGCGAGATGGCCGCTTGTTCACCTTCAAGCCTTTAAGACCCCAGACACTATCTCTTTTGATAGCCGGGCACCATCAGCTTTCTTCACCACATTTGCTTGTGCACCCATTTGTCTTCAGCGATCCTATCATGGAGGTGTGCAGTCAATGATATGATTTTTTTTTCTTTGATGCCTGGTAACTGATCCCTTTGGGACCATTCGATCACACAGGCTGGTGTGTTCTTCCATGTGGACTTTGTTGCTTCTGAGCTAGATGGCCGCTTGTTTATCTTCAAGCCTTTAAGACCCCAGTCACTATCTCTTTTGATAGCCGGGCACCATCAGCTTTCTTCACCACATTTACTTGTTCACCCACTTTGGCTCCAGCCGTTGTGTCAGGAGAGTGAGCATCATAGAGTTCCAATTTAATAAAAGGGTTTTTTTTTAAGCAAGCAGAGTATTATAAATTTTAATAAGGCGTTTGTCTGATGTGTCATTACTAAAGATATTTTCCCAGTCTGTCAGCACTCTCGTTACTCTCTTGCTGAATTCATTCGATGTACACAGGCATTTTATCTTCGGTATACCCCTCTTGCCAATTAGTGACTCAACTGTATTTGTGTCCTTACCTATATCCGATAGCCTAGATATTCCCTGCACCAAAGTTCTCAGGTTGGTCGCAATTCCCTCATTGATTGTCCTAATAGTTTGGGGTTTTACCACAAGGTCTGTGATCCACCTTGAGTTTAATCTTGTGCGCGGAGTGAGATAAGGGTCTTGCTTCATCTTTCTGCAGGTAGATATCCATTCTTTCCAGCACCACTTGTTGAAGAGGGCATCTGCTTCCCATTTGATATCTTTTGGTCCTTGTCAAAGATCAGTTGTCTGTATGCTGATGATTTTATTTCTCGGGTTTTAGTTCTTTTCCAATGTGTGTTAGGGTCTCGTCCAGCGAGACCCTCACGCGGTGACCTGGAGAGGCAACGAACCTGGATGGCAAAAAGACACAGAGACGTGGGGCAAGACAAGTGCTGATCAAGCCCGTTTATTTTGCCAAAACTCTGGGTATATATTCACAACAGAGAAGGAAGTGGGAGGCACATATTCCAATGAAGGACACTGTGTAACAACCGCACACTGTACAACAACTAATCAGCCACATGTTCCCAATAAGGTACAAAGGGTGCGCAACAGTACTCAAAGACGTCCGTGGCGACGTCCGCATGCAAATCAAGGCTTACCGGGTGAACTTATCACGATGTTCCTAATATGGTATATCTGCAGTTCAATGGGTGCTCAGTACTTTGACTAATGGCAACAAGGTCAGTTATCGCAATTTCTCATGCTACTGAGCACGTAGTTTGGAATGTGGGGGCGAAGTTGGGCAGGAAACAAAGCCTTGCTGTTAGAAAGCGGCCAAGTTTCTCCTACGTGTCTGAGGCCTGAGTCTTAATGGCTATCGGCTCCCAACAAATGTGATAGGATTTTATCCTCTCCCCATACTTATTAAATGTATATTCTGACAAAGTAATCTGAGATGCTGGAATTTTTTGAAGGAAAACGTGGCATCAGGTTTGGGAAAAAATCATATTAACAACCTTCCATATGCAAGTGACAAAACCTTTCTTGATTGAAGATTGGCTTGAAACATTTGCTGATAAAGGTCAAATACTTCAGCCTTCAGCATGGACTACAACTCATTATAAAGAAGACCAAACTCCTCATAAGTGGACTAATAAGTAATATAATGAGAAATCAATAATATATTGGTATTGTCAATAATTTCATCTGGCTGGCATGCACAATAAGTGCTCATGGAAGTGAGACATACTAGTGTTAGCCACTGATATACCATCTTTTGACTGCTGGATGACCTGCTCCGTTCCCCTCTCATCTGGGAAAGTTCCACTAGAGAATAATTTTGGAATGCACTCATGTTCTCCGGATCAGAACATTGTAATTAATAATATTTTTGCTTTTAATGTTGTAACCAGTAGATTCCTATTTTTATGTTATTAAACAGAATGTTATAATCAGTGCTATACTGTGTAATGCTCACTAGCTTTAAAGAATAATAACATTAATATTGCTTTCTGCTTCTGTCCATGCTTGCATAAGTCCTAGACAAATGATAAATGAGTTTTTGCCTTTATAGATGGACTGAAATGTCTACTCGGGACTCCAATCAAAGAATCGCTTTTAAATTCTAGCAGTCCGGTTATAACCGAATAAAGACTCTTTTAAATTATCGTAACATTATAGTGGCTGTCATTCATTTCAAACCACAACAGAAGCAAAAGTCAAGAAATCAAGTGAACCATTGGATTGGATGAATCTGCTGCATAAGAATTCTTGAAAGTGTTGAATAAAAGGATGTTACCTTGAAGATCATAAGGTACACCTGCCAGAGATTTGTTATTTTCTGTTTCTTGTTTACCCCCTCAAACTCTTTTATTAGGACATAATCCAGACACATCATTCAATAGTTGTCATATCATGTGACTATCACAATCAGCTTCAAGCATTTTCTTCCTTCTTTTATTTGATATCAACTCCCCACTAGCTCCCACATTCCATGTTGTGCCTTCCAGGACCCCTAATGTAGTTATAGTTTCTACAGAGTCACCCACCCTGGGTTCTATATAGCAAAACTACATAGAAAAATATATAAAAGAGTCAAGATGGCTGCTAACTATAACAACAACAAGGACAAACTGCAATTCAAAAAGCAAAAACAGAAAGTATAGAAAAACAAGATTAAGATCAAAGAGTACTGAAAGGGAGAGCAAATAATGTTTTTAATTATTCAAGTCAGAGTTTTTATTTCAATCTACTATTATCATCTCTGATTGATAGCCAGGTTATTCCTATACCTTAATTATGGTCAGACAGAAATCACAGAGACTTATTGCATGTATAAATCCTGCAAATGTGTTTTGGTCTTTGACTGTCATCCATGGCCTTCTTAAAATCAGTGTTTAAAAACTTGTTAGGGCGTGGTCAAGGGTAATGCAACCAAGAGGAATTACTGAAACCCAAATGAAGACTGAGCATGATAGTCGGACAAGAGGAAAGTCAAAGGAAATAGAGGAAAGAGCTAGGAGGCAAAGGGCATTTATAGAGGTCTAAATAAAGGCATGTAAATATTTATATATACATTTATATATGATAATGGGGAAATACATCTCTGTGCATATATGTATAGGTTTAGTATTAAGGTAGCAGATGGACATTGGGTCTCCACTCAAATACTCCCTCAATGCAAGAATATTTTGTTCTATTAAACTAACATTCAATGATCCTCACCCTTTCGACACAATCACTGAACACAAAGCGGGTGAATAAGTGAATGTGATGAAGAAAGCTGATGGTGCACAGCTATCAAAAGATACAGCGGCTGGGGTCTTAAAGGCTTGAAGGTAAATAAGCAGCCATCTAGCTCAGAAGCAACAAAGCCCACATAGAAGAAGCACACCAGTCTGCGTGATCATGAGGTGCCGAATGGATCAGTTATCAGGCATCAAAGAATAAAAAATCATATCATTCTGTGCTCACCTCCATGATATGATCACTGAAGACAAATGGGTGCATAAGCATATGTGGTAAAGAAAACTGATGGTGCCTGGCGATCAAAAGATATAGTGTCTGGGGTCATAAAGCTTGAAGGTAAACAAGCAGCCATCTAGCTCAGAAGCAACAATGCCCACATAGAAGAAGCACACCAACCTGTGTGATCATGAGGTGTTGAAGGGGTCAGTTATCAGGCATCATCAGAACAAAAAAATCATATCACTGTGAATGCCGGGGGGAGGGGAGGAGTGCAGACTGGAGACCCAAAGCCCATTTGTAGGCCACTGGACAACCCCTTACATTGTCTCAGGGAGGAGATGAACCAGACAGGATGTCGTGCAGCAACAATGGAGCATAGTTCCTAAATGATCCCCAGACCCCCAAACACTCTATCATGATCCCAATTCTACCTTACATATCTGGCTAGAACAGAGGGTGTACACTGTTACAAATAGGAACTGGAAACACAGGGAATCCAGGGTAGATTATTCCCTTCAGGACCAGTGGTGTGAGTGGTGATACTGAGAGGGTGGAGGCAGGGTGGGTTGGGAAGGGGGAACCAATTATAAGGATCTACATATAACCTCCTCCTATGGGGACGGACAACAGAAACATGCGTGAAGAGAGACGTTGGACCGTGCAAAATATGACAAAATAGTGATTTCTAAATTATCAAGGGGTCATGAGGGAGTGGTGAGGGAGGGGATAAATGAGGGACTGATGCCAGGGGCTTAGGTGAAGAGTTAATATTTTGAGAATACTGAGGGCAATGAATGTAAAAATGTGCTTTACACAATTGATGCACGTGTGGGTTTTGATAAGAGTTGTATGAGCCCCTAATAAAATGATTTTAAAAAGAGGCACAGACAATGGTTATTAGGAAAAAAATTGAGCTCTGATACCATTCTCTGCTGCAGAATTGGATGTTACTATTGACAATCCTTGGATCACATATGTTGATGTTATTCTTCCATGTGGGCTTAGTTGATGGTACACTTAGATCACTGCTTGTTTGAAAACAAGACTTAAGATTCGAGACACTATTGTTTCTGATAGATACCATCTAATTTCTTCACCACACTTTGCTGTAGCAACTACATCTTCTGTATTTCCTTCAAAAGGGAATTTTGTAAGAATTAACTGTTCTTAGAATGTAGCTTGGGTTAATTATGAGCTCCACATCCATCCCTTACTCTGTTTATTCTATTCACCTCTGGTTCACCTTAGAGACATCTTGTTATTTTATGGCAGATAACTTTATCAATCATCTCTTTGAAGCATAAGGTAATTTTGTTTATAGTGTCATTGATTCAGCCCAGGATAATATATTTAAAACACAATTAAGAAAAGGTAATTGAATAAATGTACAGCCTTAGTATTTTCAATTGCCTGTGAAAAGTGAATGTGAAAGTTGAACATTCTTCAATGCATACAAAGGAAGACTGAAGAAGAATCAACGTATTAGAATATAGTAAAGGCAAAAGAACATTAAAAGTACCATGGACTGCCAAAAGTTAAAACAAATGTGCCATTGAAGAAACATGGCTACAGTGCTCCTTAAAGGCAAAGATGGCGATATTTTGCTTATGTACTTTGCACATGTTATCAGGAGAGACCAGTCCCTAAAGAAAGACATCACATTGGGGAAATTAGGGCAAGTGAATGATAAAGAAATCTCCTCAATGAGATGGACTGATGCAGGAGCTGCAAAAAATGGGCTCAAACATGAGAACATTGTCAGAATGGCAAAGGACTGAGTCATGTCCCTTTTTGTTAGACACAGGTTTGCTATGAGCTAGAACTGACTCAGTGACACCTATGAAGAATCAACTACATTTGTGACAAATTATTGGTTTACCACATAAGCTCTTCCCTGTTGGACCATTATATAAGTGTCAGAGTATATTCATAATCTATAGCAGAAATTAAACACTCGTCTTTGTGTTCTTTAATGACTTACATCTACCACACGGGACTAAGAAGACCTCTCTAGGACTTCCAATGCTCTAACTTTTAAAGGGAGGTGAGTTTTATCTTTCTCTGCTAGAGAGACCACATATTCAAACCTATCAGTTGATTGGTGGGGCTTGATGAGGTCATCCACTCCTGGAAAGATGGCCAGTCCAAAGAGGGACTTAGAAGTCCTAAGTGGGACTTCTACTCTTTTTCATAAGTTTGAAGAGGCACAGAGGGTATAAGCTTGAACTATGGAAAATGAGCTACACAGATAAATATCCACAATGACTGAACCAGATTTCATATATGAGCATCTGGGTGATAAAGTCATTTCTTAACCAATTGCTTAATTCACTCTCACCCTCCAACACATTCCTCACAATTTTTTATATTCTTTGAATCACAGTAAGGTGTGATGACTGAAACTTTGTGTATCATGGCTGAGTCAGGATTCTAAGGCATTGGTTCATGATGATGGAATCCGCCTGGTTGATAAGAGTTCATAGAATGCCATCTCTTTCATGATGAGACCTACTGTGAGCAGCCAATGAGGAGGAAGATAGCTTCCTTGTGGGTGTGGTCTTATCATTTAAAAGGATTCTCTGAATGGTCTTTAGCTTTGTTCTGGACCTGGACACTTCATCTGACCTGAAGGTTTGGGGACTTGAGACAAAATCCTGTAATTGTGTTTCTGGAAGTTGTCGGTCTCAATTTGCTTGAGAAAGAAGTCTGCCATCTTACCTCCCATCTTGCATTCATCAGCCACTGGATATACTTGATCTAGGATAAGAGTCAGGACAGGAATCTGAGCCTTGTCAGCCTCTGCAACTGTGAGCTGAAATATGCAGTAACATGAAAACTGTCTACATTAGTGGGTCTCACCCTGTGGATTGCCACCCCTTTGGGGGTAAAACGACACATTCACAGGGGTCGCCTGATTCATAACAGTAGTAAAATTATAGTTATAAAGTAGCAATGGAAATAATTGTATGGTTGGGGGAACTGTATTAAATGGTCATGGTATTAAGAAGATTGAGAACCACTGCTCTAAATGGTCCTGAGAAGCTAAGTTTGGAGGGGCCAAGAAGTTGAAGGCCTGGGTCCTTAAACTTGGCTCTCCTTGAGGCCATTGTGAATTGAGGTCACTCTATTTTGCATTATGAACATATGGATATAGTTGCTCTACTCAATATAAACAGAGTAACCAGATTAGGGTGTCCTGTTTACCCTCAATCTCTTTAACACCTCAATACCTATTCAGGGACTTGGTGTGTCTTACATCTTCTCTTTGTGTAATTCTTCATTATGTGTATCAACTTGCTGGGGTCGAGGTTATCTGTAGTGTGGCAGGCATGTAAGGATGTCAGTGTTGGAGCTGTGCTCCAGTGTGGACTTATTCCTCCATTTATCATGAGCTGGAGGCTTCAAAACCACCAGCTTCTGTGATTCAGAGAGATAACAGTCGGCTCCCATAGAGACATACAGCAGTGTTTCCCAAGGTACATGATACTGCCCACTGAAGCAAAATGGAAATGTCCATTCAGTGTAAAAGTGATACCAATGTTTTTTAGAGGGGAGAAAGATGGGGCTTACTACTCCCATTAAGTATTCCAGTCTTGGATGATTACATAAGACTGGCTAGGTCTGCTGTGGGATACACTGTTTCTCTCTGGCTCCATACTCTTGAAGAGTTCCCGGAACCCACAATGGTTGGCCAGCTGAAGATGGAGCCCAGAATGGGTAAGGGGAAGGCCATCTTCTGAAACTACACTTGTGGCCAGCTCCTGGACCTCGTCTTTGCCAGCTATAGACTCATGCACACACAGCAGGTGGTGGACTTCATCAGAGGGAAGCACGCCCACTTCGGAACCTGCTCCTCCAAGGAGATGACAGTCCTGGAGGCCATAGACCTGCTGGACCAGCTGGTGGATGAGTCGGATCCGGATGTGGACGTCCCTACCTCCTTCCATGCCTTCCAGACTGTGGAGGGCATCCGGAGGGCACATCCCCACAAGGACTGGTTGTACCTGGTGGGGATGCTGCATAATCTGGGGAAGTTGCTGCCCCTGGCCAAGGAGCCCCAGTGGGCCGTAGTTAGAAACACCTATCCTGTGGGCTGCTGGCCCCAGGCCTCTGTGGTCTTCTGCGACTCAACTTTCCAGGACAATCCAGGCCTCAGGGATCCTCTATACAGCTCTGAGCTTGGGATGTACCAGCCTCACTGCAGCCTGGGGAATGTCCTCATGTACTGGGGCCATGATGAGTATATGTACCAAGTGATGAAGTTCAACAAATTTCCTCTAGTTCCACTCCTTCTATGCGTGGCACACCGGTGGTGACTACCGGCAGTTGTGTAGCCCTGAACATGCCGCCCCGGGTTCAGGAGTTCAACAAGTTTGAACTCTACATCAAATGCCCAGACCTGCCTGATGTGGACATACTGCACCCCTATTACCAGGGGCTCATTGGCAAGTACTTCCCCAGAGTCCTCAGTTGGTGACCATCCTGCATGCCCAAGACAACCTTGTGATCATGGAGACAGGCCTGGCCCACCCCACTTCCTTGATAGACCCCACCCACCTGACTGTGCTCAGGTTTGCATCAATAAAGACCTTAAAGTGTCAAAAAAAAAGTACAATCTTGGAAACCCATAAGGGCAGTATACTCTGTCCTACATGGTTGCCATTCATCAGCATTGACAGTGACAATAAGCTATTTTTATACATCATTGGGGACTATAGGCTTTATTACAAAAGTTTTCAATTACCAGCAAGGGTGTAAGTTTTCTGTTTTTCTAAGAAGGGGCCTCAAACTAGGGACAAGAAGTGAAGAAACCAATGATATATAACCTTGAGTGACTTCGAGAGCAGTTAAAATTTATTCTACAGGATGGCAATGAGGGGAATAGGACTAAATGAAATGGGGCTTGATTTACTTCATTTTACATGACACAATGTGGCATCCTTGAATGGATCTAGTATGATGGGTCTCTTTTCAACAGTCAAGAGTGCCTGTATTTCTGGAGATCTTCATGAATCTTGGCATCCAAGTTTCACTGGGTCTAGAAGATTCCAAGGGCAGAGGTCTTGGTTTCCTAGAACATGCTTTGCTCCTGCCTGTTATGATATGAGGGTACTAGAATCCTATCTGTCTGCTGGCCTCTATTCTCATATTGTGTAGAAGAGAGAAATTAAGCTAGCAAGGGTGGATTGGGGTAAAGCTGTTGATGTCAGATGCATCCTGTAATCTTGGCCTCCAAATGGCCACATTATCATACCAAAGATAACTTCATCCTCATGAACCTAATCCAAAACAATCCCATATGCATCACAAACATGAATGTCTTAAAAATGACAGAAACACAGAAGCAGAGGTTATGAGTTAGGAAACATGGTAAAGAAGAAATGACATTAGCTACCTATGTGTGTGATGATTGCATCCCAAGGTCTATTAGGATGGCTGTGAGAAAAATGTACAGTCAGAAATATGGTGGTTGCTTATTGAATCAAATAATCAGATGGCTTACTACGCGGGATAGACAAATACAAGAGGAATGACTGTTCACTCATCAAAGGGAAATGTTGAGAACTATATTGAACCACAATGCTCCCTGTGATGGAATATCTGTGCAAATACAAGAAAATCTTGCCAATACAGTGAAGAGTCAAATTTACCCACCAATCACTAATGAAGAAATTAAAGAATTCTTCCATCCACTTCAGTATGAAATTGACCTACCATGCAGTCAAGTAGCATAGATAATTATTGGTAAGTGGAATGAGAGATTAGGAAACAGAGGAAAGAAAAGCAGTTGGAAAACGGGGTCCTTCTGATAGAAATTTGGAAATCACATATACCTTTGTAAAAACCACAAATGGCTGCTATACATATAGGCTTATACCAATGTAATTCACTGAAGTAAAATCAAGTACGTCTGTGGAAAATGTTTTAGAGTACAAAAGATACCCCAGTCCCAAATATAAATTAAGGACAGCATTTACTCAGCCATAAGGACAAAAAGATGACACAAAACCACAGATACATAATGTGGATGAGGAATGCTATTAGCACAAAGTCATAAGAGCATTAAATATTCACAGTCAGGTTGTTACATCACTAAGACACAGAATACAGGAGACTTTCAAATTCATGAGTAACTGAAAGTTCATTAATCACAATAGAATGGGGGATTATAGAAGCCCAAAGAGGAGCAAAATGTCAACACATGCTTAGAAGATTAGCCCTTCCAAACAAGGCAGTCTGGGAAAGATGGCTAGGTTACAACTTTTGTGTATGCAACCTCGAGTACTGTACTATCTGTCAAGGACACACACTCAATCCGCTAAGGGACTGCTCTATAATGCCTTGACTGTATAGAGGGTAGAGGTAATCCACTCTCCAATGTACTCTACCTGAGGGCAAGATTATTTACTTCATTGTGACATTATCTCAAGGAATTCATTGATGTGAGTTTGTTTTTTTGTTGTTGACTTTGTATGTTATGTATACCCTGACCAAAGTGAAATTATAAAATGTAAGGCCAAACATAATAGAGATTTTGGAGGAGCTTGTTATCTTCAGTCAAAATGAAGCTGGGACCATGAAGCTGAAGACATGAGTCAAAGACATGAGAGCACAAATATAACCTTTGGTACATCACACATGAATGTCAAGACCATCTCACGTACAGATATGATTAATTGAACGCGAACAACAGGAAACTGGATCAGCTGTAAAATGGCATCAATAGCATTATGTATGAAGAAAGCAACATCATTCCCAAGACAGAAAAGAAAGAATGATCGAGGCGAACATCAAGGAGACTGATACCTACCACTGGTAGAAATGTAGGTAAAGCAAACGGAAGAAATGATGAAGGAAGAGCTGAACAGAACATTTTAAAGAGCAACTTAAGAAGACATTGAAGTATTGAACTGAAACACGTTACTCACGGGGAAAACCATCAAAGTTATCATAGTGAGATCAAGGAGAATTTCATTCAGTATATGTGGTAGAGAAAAGAGAGGTGGGAATAGGCTCACACCCCAAGAAAGCTTTGCCTGAAATAATCTAAAGAAAAATATTGGCAGAGCCATTTATAAACCGAATTGTTTGTGGCTTTCTTTCACCAGAGAACCTAAACATATAGTCATTTCTGCAAAGCTCTTTATTAATAGCTCTGTAATCAAGAGTGGATATTTTCATCCATCTGGTCAGAATTGAGGACAGGGGACTAAGCTCGCTCTCTTTAAATGTCTACAGGGGAACTCCCTTAAGTCTACCCTCCTTAAAATATCTTCTTTTGGGGGTTGAGATTCTACCCTCCTTAAAATCTCTTCTTTTGGGGGTTGAGATGAAAGGGTTGGGGACTAAGCCTTAAACTTGCTCTTCAGACATGCGACTTTTGGCAGAAGTGTTGTGGCATCAAATAAATGATGAACACTATAATGCCTTGATAATTTAGAAGAGACTATTTGGTTATCACTGGACTGCTAGAATCTAAAAGTGACTCTTTGATTGCAGTTCTAAGTGGATATTTCAGTCAATCTTTAAAGGCAAAAGCTCATTTATCATTTGTTTAGGGCTTAAGCCAACATGGACAAAAGCAGAAAGTAAAACTAATGTTATTCTTCTTTAAAATGAGTGAGTCCTACGGGGTACAGGATTGATGATAACATCCTGGTTAATAAAATAAAAATAGCAATATCCTGGTTACAACATCAAATTCAACAATATTATTAATTACAATTTCCTGATCTCCAGAACATAAGAGTCCATTTTAAAATCAAACACTGGTGAGACTTTCTGAGATGGGAGGGTGAAGGATGAAGATCATTCATTCAAAAAGATGGCGTGATTGTGACTAGTGGTAGTCTGTCTCAGAAGAACAGATAATAATTTTAAAATGTTTAAAATTCTGTTGTGAAATAATTCTTTATTGTGACTTAGGTGTGGATTTTGTTTGGGCCGGGTCCGAGCCAAGGCAGCCACCTGTACCAGCTTCTCGAGAAGACAAATGACCTGGCTGAAATGGAAAGCATCTGCCTCCAGCAGTTCAAAAAGCTTACCTCCTGGGGCAGAGCACAGCCTCTTCTCCCCAGTGTTCCAGGAAGCAAGTTTTCTGAGAACAAGATTATTTACTCACAGACCCCATCCTGGCTCAAATCCTGCAGCTACAGCACTAAAACCTCCCTTCCCCTTATCAACGCATATGTCCTTGGCTTGGACCCTATTTAAGTCCCACTGCCTCACTACCAGGTGCTATTTCCCTGACCTAATATGTTGGGTCTCAGAACCTTCCCAGGGGCTCAAGATGCCTCCATCCCTTTCTCTGCTCTCCCTTCCCTCCTGGGAGTTCTTTCCCTGCCTCAGTAAAATCTTTCTCAACTTCACATTCCTGGCTAAATTCTATCTCTGTTCTGCACCTCTGTTAAACCTCTCATATTTATTCATCAGTTTCATATTCAGTAATTTAAGTTATTTTCCAAATCGGCAATTGCTTGCAACTATCCATAGCCTATAACCCCTCCTGAGATATTAATGTGCTACCATTAGCAGGAACGCAGGATGCTAAGGCAAGGGACTTCAAGGGGGTCAGCAAACACATGAGCAGCTGCATGCATGTATAAGTGTTCTTTCACAGAAATTATCATCGGGGTCCTTTTGGCTGGTTCATTGTAATGTTCCTCAAAGAAAGCAGATAAGGTAGGCCATACATACATTTTATTTTCAACCAATTATTATTTTTTTTGCCAAAGCTGAAATATCATGTGGAATGATTGTATCTTCTCAGACAATTCGAGGCATGTTGCATTTGGTCCTTGCAGGGATCAATTGAACTCATTCATGATGACAAACACATCAACCAAGTAAGCTATATCTGCAGTTCACTTTTATCACTGAAAGGTGCTTCGAACTACGGTCTTGCTATCTGATTGAGAAACGCTTTGAGTTCATTATGAAGCTCAAAAACACGTTTTAAAATTCTTCCTCTTGACTACCATCTCACTTCAGTGGGAAATAACAGACCACAACTTGGCGTATCTAACTTGTTACACAGTTGGGAAAACAGTCGACTGTTTAAAGTGCTCGTCATTACAAAATTGACAGAAATTATGACGCTTTTCATCACTTCTTGTAACCCTTGTGGCAGCATCTTCATTGCTAATATTTGCCAATGAATCATACAGTGAGTTCTGATGAATTCTGGTCACTCATTCAGTACCAAACGTTGAAATCCAGATCGACATACTAGCATAACTGGAGCCCCATCTGTGAAAACACCACAAACCTTTCCCCAAGAGATCGTATGTTCTTTCAGAAATGAACCAAATGTATCAAATACTTCAAGTGCAGCAGTTGTCATTTCAAGAGGTTTACAAAAAAGAAACGCATCTTTAAAGTTGTCATTCATACACCTCACGTAAAAGAGTAACTGTGAACAGTTTGCAAGGTCTGTAGATTCATCAAGCTGGATACTAAATATTGGAATTGGAGCAGATTTAATTTCTTGGATTATCTGATCAAAAATATCAGCAGACATGTCAGCTATTCTCTGGGGACAGTGTCATTAGGTGAGGAAATTACACTCAATTTTGTAACAAATTCATTTCCGATCAGAACCCAACAATGACTTTGGCCGCTGGCAACAGTAAATTCTCAGCAATGGTGTGAGGTTTCATAGCTCTGGCGATTCTGAGTGCCACCAAATATGAAGATTCAACGGCTGCTACTTTTTCTTTGTGGTACTTGCTACCAATATCAAGTCTGGCTTTCTTGAGTCCATCAGCTTTGCTTATAAAATAGTTGGTATCCTTGCTGGCAAAGCTCCGATGCTTGTTATCAAAAAGGCATTTTAGTTTGTTTGGCTTCATGGATTTGGCTGATAGGACTTCACAACAAATACCATATTGCGGTTTCTCAGTTCCTGCTGCAATGATTGAGGTAAAAACATACTGCAAAAAATCCCTACTATATTTTCTTAATGTTCTTTTCTACATGATCCATTGTCATGTAATGGTTTGCTAGCGAAAATAATATATAACAATAGTTTTAATAATACAAAAGATGATAGATGGCATAGTTCAGTCAATACAGTTCATTAAAGTTTCCTATGATTACGATTCTGTGTTGTTTTCTTTACATACCTGTTACCATCACAAGGGGGCAGTATTCACATCAACCACAGCTGAATATAAAAAGACCGATCAGCATCTAGATTAAGTTCCCATGGTACATATGTGTATATATTTGTAGTTGTTGGTGATTTTACATTTACCCAGTAATTATAATTCATGAAATGTTGTTTTACCTTCCATACTGCTGCTTTCAACACAGGCGATGCTTTTAACAGAGTAGCTGCTTTAAACACAGCAGCTGCTTTCTACAGAGTAACTGCTCTCTGCACAGTAGCTGCTCTCTATACATGTATGACTGATCCATATAAGTACATTATGGTGCCAAAACTGTCATATACACCTGTATTTGTACATGATGTATGTAATAGGGTTGGCATGATGATGTAATCACGCCGGGTACTGGTATGTAATCACGCCGGGTACTGGTGTATCTGCATGTGGGCAGTCCTGCCTGGAGACAGAGGAGCTGTCTCTTGGTTCCTAAGAACATTGGAAATATGTGTTTTCCAATGGTCTTAGACCACAACTGTGAAAGTGTCGTTTGATCCCCAAATAGGTCGTGTCCCACAGGTTGAGAACCACAGCTCTAGCATTATATAGGCTTCCTATTATTTATCACAGATGTAGACCAGAAATACATTCATGAATGTGAATTATATCTACAACCAAGTGCCCTATGGAGTTGAAAGCTGAAGCCATCTCCCCTGAGGAAGCATTAAGCAAGGACATTACCATCTAGGTTGCTCCTAAACCACTGATAACAGAGTGCACTCATGAAGGAGTAACTGTGGGGTTTCATTTTCCTATTGACAGTCACCTTAGGTAAGATAACATATGGGGATGGAGAGACTACTGTGGCAGCTCCAGAGCCCTCACCTTCTGGTTTACTTCCTCACAGGTGTGCATGTGCCTTCTGGTTTACTTCGTCACTGGTGTGCATGCCCAGATGCAGTTAGTGCAGTCTGGGCGTAGGGGGGAAGTTTGGAGATTGGCAAAGTTATCCTGTAAGACTTCTGGAAACACCTTCGCCAGCTACAGTATGAATAGAATTTGACAAGCTCCCATAAAAGAACGCCTTCCGTGGAAGGGCTGGATCAACACCTACACTGGGGAGTCAAAATATGTCCAGGGCTTTACACAGGGCTATGTCTTCTCCTTGAATGCCTCCATCAGCACAGCTCATCTACAGATTATCAGCCTGAAGCGTAAGGACACTGCCGCCTATTCCTGTGTGAGACACACGCTGTGAAACCCACATCCTGAGAGCGTCAGGAAACCTGGGGATATGGCAGCTGTGCTCACTGAGGCAGTGACTTCGAATATTTCGCTGAATCCTTTATTTACCAGTAATGCACTTAGAAATGACAGACAATGAAAATTACTTCCTGAGATTGACCTTACTTTCCTGTGACATTAAATCACCCCTCAAGAGAGGAGTATAAAAGTACCTTGGTATGTAGCCTTTGTTCATATCCCTGTGTAAACACTGCCTTGCAGCACTAAGAACAATGCAGACTCTGTGAAGGGCTGATTCAACATCCCCAGAGACAATGACAAGAACACAGTTCATCTGCAAATGGAAGGTTAGAAAATAGAAGACAAGACCCTCTGTTACTCTGTGAGAACTTGAGAGGAAGTCAGTATGATCCCAGACACAAACTCCCTGCTGGGAGAGAGCTGGGCAGCAGGGGGCGCTCAGGACCCACAGATCACAGGACACACTCAGGGGCAGGTGCAGAGGGACTGTTTCAGGGCTGGTTTCCTGTTGTGGTCTGGGGATGCTTCTCCATCTCGCTGTTTCCCCCAAGGGATTTCGCTATTTTTATGACATAGGAATACAATATAAGAAATATGTAAAATCAAACCTATTGCATGTGGGATGTATAATAATGGAATTGAGATCTCAACAGCAGAAAGTGCGGAGGGAGGAGCAAATTAAAATATTTTTTATTCGTATTATACATTACTTATTGATATGCTAAATTTGGCGGCAATTGCATTGTTCAAGTAATGTTTGATAATAGTTGTATTGATTGGATTTCCTTGAAGGCAGATATAATCCTTTCAATGATTGTAATGTGTTTCGTGATGGGTTTAGTAAGATGCTTTCTGACAATGAATGCCATGCCATTCTCTTGACTGTGCTGTTCCCGGCATAGTAAATCCTATGATTTTATGATTCACATTGGCCAATACCAGTCATTCCATTTATGCTCACTAATGCCTAGGATACCAATCAATATCATGCATCTCATTTATTTTTGACCACTTCCAAATTCCCTAAATTTGTAGTATGCAAATTCCAAGTTCTGGTCCTTAGAAGACTTTCTCAGTTGTTTCTCTCTACCTCGAGTCATGCTCCATCAGTAAATGAAGATGCTGAGGGCTCCACTCGCAGAGGATTTACCCAAATCATGTCCTCATGGCCATCTCCACTCCAAGAAATCAGCCTCTCTTTTAGTCACATTTTAGGGCCCTCGAACTTGAGTAGTTTAAAAAATTTCCTACTTTCTTTGCTTAGGCTGTCAGTATTCAACAATGCTTCAAAGGTTTGCATAAGATTTTAGCAGCTTCTTCCTCTGAAGAGGGGAGAGGGGTCCTGTATTGTCTGTTCTTAGTCTGGAAGCTTTGTTGAAATCTGCTCCTTTTGGATGACCCTGCTGGCATTACATATAACACTGACGTATATTCCAGCATGCCAGCAAAGCACAGGCCACCACATTATGATGAGCTACCAGACAGATGGAGAGAATATAACATTATTTCTTCAGAATATATAAAATAAGTTCTAGCTAATATTTTAAATACAATAAATAAGTAACAGCATAATGCAACCAAATAGTGGAGTATTTCAATTCACCATTTTCAATTATGGACTTAACACTGAAATAGACAGCCATAGTCTCAGGACTTCCACAAGTCTACCCAACCAGGAAGCCTAGTCTTTTTATTTTTCTTTTCTTTGTGTGTGTGTGTGTGTCCACTTTTTTATCCCACTCTACCCCAAGACCTTCTAATGCTGTCTTTTCCAAACAAGTGAGTACTAATAGCAAGGAATCGTCTATTTCTTCTGGTCTTAGAATTCAGGAGACTCATATCCATGATTCATTACAGCATTGGATGAATGGTTTCCATGTGTCTTCAATGATCATCACTCTGGAAAGGGAGAGACAATTAGCTGCACCTCATGTGGTTTAAAGTCCCCAGTGACTACTCTCAAAATCCAGATGTAGGACATTGTCTTCGTGGGCTGTTATGGCAGCGGTTCTTTGTGTTTCCTGAACCTCAAAGCCTCCTCAGCGAGAGAAAAGTTAACACACTGATGGTTTTATTTAGTTTAGATCAGAGCATTTCAGAGAAACATTTAGGGACTAATTATGAAACTGCTGAAGGTGAAATATTCTCTTTATTAGATTTTTAACTTTTTTTCTGAACGGAGCTACAATGTCAGTGAGGCGGTAACAAGGGCCACGTTGACCATGAGTATTCAGAGTGATACACTCATCTTTGGCTTTAATCTGCACAGATTTGTCTGACACTCTGAGTAAAGCTGACATTCCCTGAGATTTTCCTCTCCTCAGGCAGCAGGAAGCGCAGGGCAGACCTGGGCGCTAGGACACACCTGAGAGTCTGTCAAAAGGTGACATTTGGGAGATCAGATTCTTCAAAGTCTTCACTAAGGAGACAGAGGTAATTTCTATCCTGGACATAATTCCCACAGACAATAAGGAGGGACTGTCTGTGAGGGCCCCAAGCTACTTGAGCTGCAGATTCACAATGGGTTTGAAACCATTACTCCCCGGGTGTGGATTGTCAGTGGAGAGCCACCGTTCAAAACTCTCCGTGGGGGGCTGCCAGTGTGTGTGTTGTGTTGTGTGTGTGTTGTGTGATGTTAGTAGGATCAGGTTCTGTCCTTCCTAGCAGTGCCAAGACCCGCACCTCCCCTGCCTTGGGTTTCCAGGGTTATAAGGCTGGAGGAGTCTGACATGGAGGGCAAGGCAGAAATATGCAAAGTGGAAGACATCCATTTTAGACCCACAGGCCACCTCCACAGGGGAAGCCCCCTCATCACCCAGCTGGGGGCCACAGTGTGATTGCTTTCCATTTTCCTTGCAAGATGGGGACTTTCCCCCTAGATCACCTCACTGCTCTTCTCCCAAATCAGGATTGCCACAGGGTTTGAATGCAGGGGTGGTAGGTGGTGGTGGTGGTGGCGGTGGTGTGTGTGTGTGTGTGTGTGTGTGTGTGTGTGTGTGTGTGTAATCTCTGATCTCTGAATCCTATCTCCAGAGGTGTCTGTGCTCAGGTGCAGCTGGTGCAGTCTGGGGCAGAGGTGAAGAGACCTGGGGAGTCTTTGAGAATCTCCTGTAAGATATATGAGTACAGCTTTACTGGAAGTTGGATCCACTGGATTAGGCAGCCACCTGGAAAGGGCTTGGAATGGATAGGAATGATTTATCCTAATAACGCTGACACCAAGTACAACCCATCTTTCCAAGGAAAAGTCACCATCTCCACAGACAACTCCATCAGCACCATGTCGCTGCAGTGGGGCAGCCTGAAGGACTCAGACACGGCCATGTATTACTGTGCAAGCCCACTCTGACTTCTGAATAACACTCTGGAGCAGCCCACTCTGACTTTTGAATAACAGCAGGGCTATAGAGCAGATTAGGTTAGCTTTCTTCATGAAATTCTGTGTTCAGCCCTTGCTGCCCTTGAAGAATGAGCGGGTGCGTTGTCGTAATAGGAAGATCCTCAGGTCAAATTTCCTGGCCTTTTTCTTACGAAAGACATTCCCAATATTGCTAGAAAATTTCCCCAATAAGTAGCCATGATATCCGTGTATATTCATTTGCTTCCTTTCTTACTTAACTCACCTGCCTGCATTCAACTTGATTTGGGAAACAGCTTTGTAGAAATCTCCAGGTGGAACCCTGGTGCTTTGACATGAGCAAAGTGCTCATGGGTCCCAACCTTTGACTGGTCAGTTACACTCATGAAAATGCTTGGTATAGTTTCCTGGGTAAAAGTGGCCTTACCAGGAGGAGACTCTGGAGCCTGCTGAGCTAGGGCGACTCAGTTCAGAAATGTCTATCTCCTTCCTTCCCATCTTTCCCCTGAAGGTGCTTGTTGTACCATGTGGTCAGTGTCAGAGAGAGGATAATTGGAATCGGATCAGGCAGCACCCAAGGAGAGGCCATGGTGTATGGAGATCTCCTACTATTGGTTAATGAGGTAGTGACCTTGACTCTTCCAAAAAGCAGTTCTCCCTACCTCTGACCTCTGAGGGCACTGAGGACACATTCGTGTGTTACAGTGCAGGTGGACACAGACAGGGAAGTCAGGGTGGCCCTCACATACACTATCCTGCAGGACAGCCTGGGTGCAGGGACCAGCAGGGGGCGCTCAGCACTAACAGCACAGGCCCAGGAGCAGGAGCAGGTGCAAGGCTGTGCTCAGATGCAGCTTTCTGCTTTGACTTCAGTTGCTTTTGTTCCCAACGCTCTCAAAGGTTCTGAGGGATCGCTATTTACAACCGCAGGAAGTGTACTAGTGTCTCCTAAATTGTAACAAGAAACTCAAACCGCCATCCAGTTGATTGTGACCCAAAGTGATCTTCTCAGACAGGCTTGAACTACTCCTGTAAAAGGGTATTTGCATGGAAGTGGTCGTTCTTACGAAATTCTGTCTTGTGATCTTCAGGGTTTTTTCTTAGTTTCAACTTAATTTCTTGAAAATATAGAAAATGTGATGTTCACCATATGAATAAACTGGCAGTTGGATTCCCTGTCCCTTTGTGACACTGCAGCTTTCTGAAATGAGGGAGCCATTCTCAGGCCAGACAGACTATTGATAGATTTTCATGAAGATAATGTGGCCTTATTTTTTGTCTTAGCATGCACATAGATTGTTAGGATATATTTCTTCTATTGGTTATATTGATGGGCATTTCTCACCTAGAGAGATTCACAAGTGTGATAACTTTTATATTTATCGTGCATTTTGCATGAATCTTGTTTTTTTTACTCAGAAGATACCATAAGTATTTTTATTTCTTTATTTATTTTGCAATCTTCAATCTAGGATGGACAATTCTGTGTTTTCCACAGAAAGTGAGCACACTTTCTCTTAACAAACACCTTCATAATTACTTGTGTGATAGTCACACCATTCCTTATCTGTTGAAATCTATTACACCATTCCTTTTGTTTAAGAATAAATATAAATGTAATACAAGTGTATAGTGCACAAAAAAGCTGAAAATAGTGAAGTAATTTTTAGGAAAGTCACAGAAAGCATGCTCATCCTTTATTACTGATTGTAGCTCAGACATGAGATTAAAACTTCTCAGCCCCGGTTAGGAGGGTGATGGGGTTGAGAAGGGAAAACAGTTGCTTACAGTCCATCAAAAAATACTTACATGTTAATAAAATATTTTTTTTAATTTTGGTTTTTCCCTATATTTGCAGGTTATAAAATAGCAATCCCTGTGACTCAAATTTTAAGATCATGGATGGTATTTGAAAGGTGAGCCATTACCACCACCACCTGGTCCCTGTGCACACAAAAACTGACAAGCTGTGTCCACACAGATTACAGTCTAGAGAACTATCTGCGTCCAGTTCTAGTCAGTAGTAAATAGTGACCTTGAGTCAAAATGATCTCCACATACACAAAAAAAATGTGTCACCATCTATATTAAGGTTAATGTTTCCTCCAATTTTTGAAGTAAAGTTAACTATGACAATGGCAACTACCTAATAAGAAGTGTTCTGAATTAATATTGGCGGTGACTTCATTCACACTTTACACAGAATGGACTATATGCCAAACAAGTAATTCACAAAGTAGGTCTAGAGAGACTGACCTAGGTGTGCCTGGAGGTGTTGGGTCCAAGAGCAAGGAACTTCCCAGTCATTCTCAAGTAGGATGCAGTCTGGATTCTCCCTAAATAATATTACTCTCATGCCTCTTTTCAGGTGCTCAGGATTCTGAATTCTAGTCTTAGTCAAATGTTTTGGATCATGACACATTTGCTCTTTATGATACTGCTTATGTATCATAAGTAATCTTCATTTTGCCTTTAAAACTTGACAGATTGTACTCAGGCATCTCCCTTCAGCTATTACTTTCATTGTATTTTGAAATAAACGAATTGTTCTTTATGTTTGCTTTATTCACTGCTCCACTGACTTACTTTCTATTAGAATGCGAGCATCTCTTTAGTCTTCTCATTCTTTGTTTGCAGATCTATAGCAATGTGTTAAAAAAAGTTGATTGTGTGACTGACTCAAAAAATATTCAGTTCAGTTTTCAATATAAAATGAAACATGAAAACCTTCAAAAAGTTAAATTAAATTTGAGATGTCACAATGCTACACAGACTAAAAACTAACTGCTCAGAAAGGACATGATCATATGGGATTGATGTATTCAGATAAATGAGAATTTCATCTTATTTACTCTTTCTGTGAGGTAGAAACATTTATTACCCTTGGTCTCAGAGCTAAGTCTTATGAGGATTTATGCTATCCTGGCAAGAGTTACACCATATTAATGTTTGCTATTTTTTTTCCTCCTCAGAGGGGCAGATTCTTCCCTTTCTAAATCATAATCCACATTTGTTATGCTGGGAATTTGCATGGTGTTGAAGTGAGAAAACAGGGAGTTTTCTGTGTGATCTTCTGATTGAGTCTGAACATCTTATAGGACCTGGGTAGTGGGGCTCTGACCTTCATGCCTGTGCTATAGTTGATATATTCCCTGGTCCATGTTCCTTTCCTTATCAGCAGTATCCACATTCTTTAACTTTGAACTGTTTATCCCTGTTGACTATGCCTCTCACTCTCCTCCCCTACTTAAGTGTCATGGGTAAGATGTGAGATATGGATGTGTGTTTGATAGGGGAAATATTTCACCTCCAGTTATGAAAAGTTAATAAAAACGACCTTCCTGTGGTGAGAAATCTTTCAGCTTGAGAATGGTCTTCCTCTCCAGGGCCAGAAACAAGAGAACTTGTTTTGAATGTTCACTCAAAAATCTGGAGGGGTTTTACAGTTAATGTCCATAGAACATGGGGCTCCACTAATGGCCGGCCCCAATGGTTTCTCAGTCACAGTAATCAATACTCAGCCTCTAGAAATTGATCACATTTTAATTTACATATATATTTTTCAAATAAATGGTTTCAGTGGTTTCTGATCCAGGTAAGCAGATTTCTGCTGTGCCTCTCTGAATGTCCCTCTCTCTAGATTTTGGTTGGCATTTTGATATGTCCGTCCATGTCAGTTCTCTGATGCGTGCATGCAGGGACTCCCAGCACCAGTGCATCCAGGTCTCACATTGCAGAATAAGGAACTCATGCCTGACTCAGAGGAGGATGAGACAGGCCAAGACAGAGAGCGCAGGGATCCACAGTGGAAATGGAGTTGCAAGGGTTCACAGAGGACACAAAATGGGTACATAGGCACAGAGTTGTGGTAATCTTCATGTAAATAGATGTTATAGGGGGATGTGTGCAAAGGATGCCTCATGGCCCAACATCAAGAAAACTGATCTATATTTTATCACCCCTTCTGCTCTGTAACCAGATTCTTCTTGCTGAAACCGGAAAAACCAATGTCCTGGCCTTTTAAATGAAGAACATTCAAAGGTTAGTGTGTTCTCATGAGCCCTAAGCTCTTGGATAGTTATAGGACCATTCATAAACAGAAGTATTTTTATGAACATGTGTGCTCTACTCTTGATATTTTCCCAAATTTGCAGTGATATATCCTGATCTTATGGTTTCTCTCTCTCTCTCTCTCTCTCTCTCTCTCCTTCCCTCCCTCCCTCCCTCTCTCTCTCTCCCTCTCTCTCTCTCTTTCTCTCCCTCTCTCTTTTACAGCACTGATATTATTTTTAATTTAAGTCTACAACTTTGGTTAATCCTGTTAATGTCACTTTAATATATATTGTAAACTAATTGAATTTATGTATGGAATACTATTAGACTTATGGTGATAAAGATAATATTTTCCTATATTTTAAATATTGTATTCCTTTGATTTGGATGTTTTTTAAGCATTTACAGACTTTTATATTATAAAATTGGTTGCTTTTTCAATTTTTTCCATTGTGCTTTGTGGACTGGTTTTTATGTGAGTAGTAGAAATTAGCAAATTTTATGCCTTTAAAGTGATGTTTTTGTTTCAATTCTTTTAAACGAGTAAGAGAATATGCCTTGGAAGTTATAGGTGGCTATTTATGAAAACACACTCATTAGTGTAAGAGGGAGAATGATACAGTAACATGAGTAAGACAACCCCCCACCCCTCTGTAAATCCCTAAACCTCATCACAACCAAGAGGAATGGTCCTGGTGCAGTTACATAATTTCATGTTAACTTGATAAATAAACATAGGGGTGGAGTCTAGCCTGTCAGCCAGGTCATGGTCTGAAGATGCTTGCTTATGGTTGTGACCTTCTCATGAGGCTTCAGGAATTTCCTCTCTTTCTCCTGGGTGGCAGGCCACACACTCTCTCTGCTTCACCTTCCTGTTGAGGAGACACACTTAGAGAGCTGGCAGAACCACAGGGAGACTTGCACCAGGCCTGAGATACTTCAGTACTACTGGATCCACAAGACTTTTCACCAACATGCCTGTGAGCGTCCTACATTTGGCATCTTTGCTGCGTAAGTCTGAAAAGAAATTTATGGACTAGGATCAAACCTATGGGCTAATATGGATTTGATCTGGACTGCACTGGGATGTTTTCTCAAAATATAATTGCTCTTTGATATGAAGCTCTTTCTTACACACATATGAGTGTCAGGATTTGTTTCTCCCAGACGAACACAGCCCCCTTGAATGGTCAAAATTACTTCTTGAAAAGTTTATTTTGTCACACCTCACCTATGAAGTCAGTGAAATTATAAGAGTCATGTGTAAGTGGGTAAATCTGTACCAGCCATGACTAGCTGTCAGCTCACTTGGTGAGATGCGCCTACCATTAGGCATCAGGAGTCCAGGATACACTCGAGATCTGCAGCTGCACTATTCTCAGTGTGATTAGAGCATGCTTCTCCACCTTTCATTCCGTTCCTCATGTCGTGGTGACCCCCCACCCAACCATAAAATGATTTTCGTTGCTACTGCATAGCTGTAATTTTGCTAGTTATGAATCAGGTGACCCCTGTGAAAGGGTCGTTTGGCCCCCAAAGGGGGCGCAACCCACAGATTGAGAACCCCTGCTCTAGAGTTATCTAGGTTTCCTATTATTTATTCCTAATGTAGAGCAGAACTACGTTCATGAATGTGATACTCATGCACACATAAATGTCTTAGAGAGTTGAAAGCTGAAGCCATCACCCCTCATTCAGCAATAAGCAAGGACATTGCCATATAGGTTGCACCTGACCCACTGACAACAAAGTGCACTCATCAAGGGGTGACTATGCGGCTTCATTTTCCTATTGGCAGCCGCCCTGGGTAAGATCAGACATGGGGCTGGAGAGAAGACTGTGGCAGCTCCAGAGCCCTCACCTTCTGGTTTACTTCCTCACAGGTGTGCATGCCCAGATGCAATTAGTGCAGTCTGAGGCCAAGGTGCAGAAGCCAGGAGAGTAGGTGAAGGTGTCCTGCAGGACTTCCGGATACACATTCTCCAGCTATGGTATGAATCAGGTGTGACAAGCACCAGGATAAAGCCTTTAGTGGATGGGCTGGATCAACACCCACGCTGGGAAGTCAACATATGTCCAGGGCTTCACACAGGGCTATGTCTTCTTGGATGGCTCAGTCAGCACAGCTTAGCTACAGATTGGCAGCCTGAAGTCCGAGGACACCGCATTGATTCCTGTGTGCGACACACGCTGTGAAAACTCACATCCTGATACTGTCAGAAAACCTGGGGGGGGGGGGGTGAAAGCTGTGCTCAGAATATTGACCTGAATCCTTATTTACCAGTTTTGCACTGAGTGATGAGAAACCAAGACAATAACTTCCTGTGAAATGAATAAAACTTTCCTGTGAAATAAAATCATCCCCTCAAGAGGGGAGGTTAAATTACCTTGGTATGTAGTCTTTGTGTGTAAGTACTTCCATCATCATCTGCAGAGACAGTGACAAGAACACAGTTATCCGCAAACGGACAGTTACAAAACAGAATACATGGCTGTCTATTACTCTGTGAGAAAGAGAGTGAGAGGAAGTCAATGTGATCCCCAACACAAAACTCCCTGCTGGGAAAGAGTTAAGCTGCAGGGGCGCTCAGGTTCCACAGATCACAGGATACGCCCTGAAGCAGGTGCAGATGGACAGTTTCAGGACTGGTTCCGGTTGGGGTCTGGGGACACTTCTCCATGTCACTGTTTTCCCCAAGGAATTTCTCTAATTGTATGGCTCCTGGTCTACCATTGATATCTATGAAGCAAAAAGTTGTAACAGGAGAAACTATTGCCCCATGCAAAGAACCAGTGTTTGATGAACCTTAGGAAATCAGGGATACATTTCCAAACTCATCGAGGGCACCTGGAGGCACTTGATGGTGAAAACAGTGAAGCACTGGAATACTAGTTGAAAGCTAGAAAACTGTTCTGTTGACCTGCTTTGGAAATAGCAGACTCGCTGTAGAGATCTCATTGTTTTACTCCAACTAGCACACTCTTGGAGTTACTGGCGGGATTCAATAATGTCTAATTAAGGGTCTGTAAGAGGTCAGAAAAGACTGACATTCACATCTGACCCTCTTCCCTTGAACACAGATGGGTCGTTGCTGGAGTCAACTATGACCTGGCATCCCTTTTTATCCTAGTCGGGTTTCTTTCTAGTTCAGCTATGTTATCTCGATTACGTTTGTTACACACTTTATGGTTCATGCTCTCAATGTAGACACATTCAAATTATCAAGACATCTGTACACATACACACACACACACAAATACTGTATGCTACTCTGAGTTGTTCCAGTTCAAACAGCACGGTATATTGTTTGTTTCAGTTTGTACTATTGTTGTTAGATGCCATCAAGTGGCGTCTGTGCATCAGAAAAATGTACTGCCTGGACCTGGGCCATCTTCACCATCTGTGTTTGAGTCTGTTGTGGCAGCTACTGTGTCAATCCATCCCACTAGGTGCCTTATATTTCTTCACCACCGTATAGTTCACCAGTCATATGACATTCTCCAGGGACTGTTCGCTCTTGATCACATGTCCAAAGTACCGTATATACTTGAGTACCAGCCAAGCTTTACAGCACATTTTCAATGCAGTTTTTGTGGTAAAATTAGGTGCATCCATGAATATTCGGGTCGGATTATACTCGAGTATATACATGGTACATTGGATGATGTCCTGCCATGCTCACCTCTACAGAGAATTCTGGCTGCACTAGTTCCAACACCAGTATGATTGTTTTTTCTTGGAATCTACTAGGTATTAAGTATTCATCACCATAATCATAATTCAAAGGTATCAAATATTTTCAGTTTTAATAATTTAAGGACAAGCAAAGACTTTTGCAGGTGTATATCATTTAAAACACTATGGCTGTGTCAGGTGCACATTATTCCTAAAGGTGACATCTTTATAATTTACACTGTAAAGATATCTTTTACAGTAGATTTACCAAATGCAATGTGCTTTCTAATTAAATTCCTTGTGGGCCACAGTAAAATCAAATATTGAAGGACTTCATGGTTTGCTTTCTAGTGGCTGCATGAGTACACATATAAGTCACTGGAAATTCTAGTGTGGGAGGTGTTCTTTACCTCATTTGTTTTATTCATTCAATCATTTACTTATATGAAAGGCCTCGGAAATACTGATTTTTACACTTCACATTATAAATCAAAACTATGTTGTGTTTTGTTATTCGTTAAAGTTGTCCAACATTTTGTTGTATTGAGAACATTTGATTCCATTTCTCATTGGGCGTTTTCATTTATATAATTTTCAATTATATTGTACATGTGCAATGATTTCATATTTTGAGCCTTATAGCCATAGAAAAGGAATTTGTAAGGCAGAGAGCATGGTGCTGTGTGCACTTATGTTGCCTTTAGGTTTACAGTCTTTGGTCACCTTAGAGTTATGTATGTTAGCATGGTGTCCCTGCCAACTTCAGAGAGTTGTCTCATACATTTTTAATAATATCATTTTTAATTTGATTTCTATTGTAAGATCCCTAAGCTTTTATTTTTATATTTCCAAAGCTAAGGCTGACTCATTATGTTGTGAAATTTTCAGTGATTTTTATGAATCAAAATGTCATATTTATGCTATGGTGATAACAAGTAGAAAGATTTTGGTACTGCAAAAAAGTGCCTATGCCTCCCCGATTGAACACCATATTTCCTAATTACTGACAGTCACTGATCGGTTTGTCATACCTGTATAGGATTCTCTTTTTAACAATTTTATTTCAAAGCCATATGATAAATTCTGTTTTTTAAGGTCTACTTCAAGTTAAGATTTATCTAAACATTTCCATGGGTTGAAAGCTCTTTAAAATAACATTATTTGTATTTATTGTATCACAGACTGTTTATTTATTTATATGCTGAAGGCCACGCTGGTCATTTCAAGCTGGGTTCACTGTGTATAGAGCTGCTATAATTCATTAGTGCACGGTTTCAGGGGGACATGTATTTTCAACTCATCGAGGCAACCACCTGGGAGCATGTTTCAGGATAAAATGGTAAAGCAATGAGAGGCTTTGTAAGAAACTGTCTGATTGTCTCTCAAAGTAGCTGAACCACTTTACATTCCAGCAATTGAGTCACGAGAATCCCTTGTCCTGTGCTCACTTGCGAGAAAATGACTTTGTAAGGTTTGGAGATGGAAAACATTTTATTTATTAGGTCAGTAAAATCATCTTCTTGTTTCATTTTGAATTTTCCAAAATGAAATTATTTGAATTTGAGTAATATGCCCATGTATTTATTTTTAGTTAAATTCTTCTTGGTTTGCATATTTGATCAGATATTCTGGATATTTTATTTTTATTTTTAAAACGTATTTACATAAAAATAATTTGCCATATTAAATTAAAGTTAATTGACATAGATTCTGCAAACCTTTACCAAGTATGTTGCATGCTTTTCATTCTCTTTTAAGGGACTTTTTTCGCCACAGTTAGAATTTTTTAAATCTTGATCTACCCTCGTGATCAATCTTTTATTATGTGTCCATGTTCTCATTGTGATGTATCTAAAAAAAACCCTCTCATTACCAAGTGTAAACTCATTCATATTTTCTAATTTTATAGTCTTATTTACATTTTGGTCAGTAGTCCATATTATTTTATTAGTATTATTGCTATTGTTATTATAGATGCTGTGAGGTATGTGCAGGACCTCATATTGTTGTTGGACTGGAAAGGGTGTGGGGCAGGCTGTCATAAGCAGAGACCAGGTTGATTTGAGACATTCTAGGTTTATTCCTGTTAGGGCTTACAGAAGGAAACGCCCAGTGGACTGCTTCACAAATCCAGTGAGAATGAAACAAGTTATAGACCCCAAACTTCCTTTCAGGTTGCAGTGGGGGTTGGTTTACAAGTTTACAGTCATCAGAGGATAAAACGGAGCAAAGTTCACAGAAAGAATTTACATTTCCCCAAGGGATTACGACAGCATCAATTTCTGTCTTCATTACTCCAGGGACTGTCACACCATTACCCTCTAAGGTTTCAGTCTCCTTGCTCCTCTAAATGGTCATGCTTCCCCTTCCTGAATTAGGAGTATCTGGAATAATGAACAGGCTTTTAACTAAGTTTAAAAGGAATTTAATGGAGGGGAAGGAGCTGTTATGTTCTTGATCCCTTTTAACAAACTAAATCTCAACCAATTATGATACATTTTCACTGTTGATTAACAACATGCTACCACTTCCCCTTTCCTATATCAAGAGGGATTTAATTGCTCCAACTGTTCCATTCAGGAGAAGATGTGGAAGAGTGCGTATGCTCATTGTGCCTCATTTTGTACCCAAACCATTATACCACAATTGCATTGAGTTCAGTGTGTATTTAGTGATAATAATGTCAACCCAGGTATTCTGTCATGACCTTACTAAGAAATTAATCCTGCTTTTAAAACACAGAACCTGTAATTCATTTTCTGATAAAGTGATATTATGCCTTTTATTATTCACCTCTATGTCATTTTAATGCTCTCCCTGGTAATTAACATATCTAAAGTGCACAAGTGAATTTGTATAGCTCAATGCATTTTAGCTCTGTATACACATAAGCTTTCTACTCCTATGAAGTGTTACAGTCTTGGAAACTCACAGGGGAAGTTCCACCTTGTCCCATTGGGTCACTATGAGACAAAATTGACTCAATGACAGGGAGTTATTTTTTTGTAAGCATGTATACAGTTCAGTACACACGGTCCCCATGCGTGTTTGACCACTCTCCACAACCTTACCCCATCCTGATTATCTTCATCTGATAATGATATTAACCAAGCTCAGGGTGGAGTTACCTCACCTTACCACCTGTGGCAATGACCAGGTCACAACCCATGGGTGGATGATCTACATGAGCACCCCTAGCTGGCCACACCGGGGGATCCCTCTTCTTACTTGTGAACTTTTGAGCAGAAGGAAGAACATTAACAAGGGTAGAAAATCGAATTAACCCAGAATTCTATTGAAGTTGAAGATGTTTGCTAATTTTCAAACACAACCTGTGAGTGGAACTCAGAGTGAGCCCAACACAAAGTTCCCATGCAGACAGGGCAAGTCTGGAGGGTGTTTAGGATGCTTGAAGTATAGGAACCCACCTAACCAAGGGTGCAGATGCAAGGTCACTATTATTGTTCATTGAAACAGGGTTATTCTCACATAGCGGGGATTAACATAGAGCAGTGATTCCATTCCTATTTATTCCTTGAGTTTTCATAACTTGTAATCAATGATATTGCATTCCATTTTATTAATTAAGATACCGTGCTTTCTCAAGCAAAACAATATTCTGGTTGTTAGTTTTCATTAAATCGGTTGTGAATAATAGTCTCTCTGTACAATACACTGAAACAGCGGTTTGTCCAGCACCATCCTCATAGTCTTTCCCATGTGTGAGAGCATTGTTGTAATCACAGTCAATCCATCTTGATGGCCCTGTCCTTTCCCAATATTAGTGCCTCCTGATAATATATCCAAAGTTTGTGTGACAAACTTGTCATCTTAACTTCCAATGAGAATTCCGGATGTGCTGCTTCTGAGACAGGCTTTTTTTAAATGATAGAAAATGAACTCTGATCATATGAGAAGGCTGCTTTGTAAAAAGAGGGACACACCTTGCTCCTTCCCCTGCTCCCTTCAGAAATATACTATTTAACATGCTCATTGTTGTATGAATCTTACCATACAGATTGGCGACACTTTTGAAGACATTGGAGTCTATGGTATTCTGTTTAGCATGCTAATCCAGAGACCAGAAATATGGGTTTATTTACAAGTTCAGCCCCTTTGCATGCCTGGGAATACTTAACAGTCTGACTTTAGGCGAACACAAGGGGGTGATGATTCTGCTAGCATATACATATAACTTATATTAGGTTCGTTTAAATAATAAAATTAAAAACCATGAAAGGAAGGTCATCAGATGCCCCAATACTCTCAATATATCTTCAATTCTTTTTTTTCATTCATCTACATTCCTTGTATGAATATACGGTATTATACTGTGCCAGAATTTTGTATGGATTTTTGTAAGTATAAGTTTTCCAAGATGTTGTCTCCTGGGTATTATGTGTGTTGTAGTTGTTGTTTTATTGTTAGGTGCTGTTCATTCAGGTCCAACTCATAACAATCATAGACACAAAAGAACAAAACACTGCCCAATTATGTGTCATCCTCAATATAATTCTTAAGTTTGACCCCATTATTACAGCCACTATGTCAGGCCATCTCAACGAGGGCCTTACTTTTTATCACTGTCCTCTACTTTGCCAAGTATGATATGTTATCTCACTCCCTTTTCCAAGGACTGGGTTCTCTTGATATCATGTGCAAAGGGAGTGAGGTAACATATCGCCATCCTTGTTTCTAAGGAGCATTCTTGATTCATTCTTCCATGAAAGATTTATTGGTTTCTTTGGCCAAATCAAAAGCAAACTCACTGCCATCATGTTAATGCTGACTCATAGCAAGTCCCTGTGGGTCCCTGTGGATATCCAAGACTGTAACTCTTTATAGGAGTAGAAAGTCCAGTCTTTCTCTTAAGGAGCCATTGCTGGTGGTGCAGGCGCACTGGTTAAGCATTAGGCTAAGATCACATGGTCGGTTCCTTTGACAGACCATGGTAATGCCAATATTCCTTGACAGCACCACAATTCAAATGCAATGTTTATAAATCCTATTTAGTCAACGTTCAATTTTCATATGCATATGAAGCAATTGAAAATACCAAATACCATCATCTGAGTTATTCTTGGTATGATGATACCTAGCAGTAAATTTGTTTTTGGCAAAGACATGTTTACCAAATATAGTAATATTTTTGGTCATTTGGAGGTTGTGTGACAACAATGGTATATTCACATGTGTAAATATAGACTAATGTAGGTGTCATGAATCAGAAGAGTTATGGCCTGGTTTGTAGTGAATATTTTAATTTATTATCTATTTATATACCTATTTATCCTCCTGTGGGTCCTACATGGTTTGTCTATCTCTCCCTCTCTTTGGATATCTCTATCTATCTATCACTGGAAATAAGAGTCCTTGATCTGTGGCTGCATAACGCTCCCTGAACAGAATGTATCCGGGTGAAACAAAGAGCTCAGGGAGAGGAAGTTATCATAAGGGCACTGCCAGCATCATTGTTTGAGTGAGAGGAGCAGGCCTAGGGACCTCACTTTATCCTGTAGGCCTTTATGTACAAATGCACTTCCCACATGCAAATACCTCTTAGGCAGCCAGATGAAACCACAGCATGAACACACTTAAATTCTGACTCCTTCTCACCCTGGTGCGTGTTCCCTGGGTATCATGGATCTTATGGACATGAAGGTCAATCATGTGTGGGTTCTCCTATTTATCGTGGCAACTCCGGAAGGTGAGTGCTTCAGGGACTCATACATGAAGTCTGGGGATGCAGCATCTGACACATGACTCACTGGGATTCTCTTTATCCCCAGGTGTCCTGGCCCAGGTGCAGCTACAAGAGTCAGGCCCTGGACTGGTGAAGCCCTCACAGACCCTGTCTCTCACCTCTGTTGTCTCTGGATTTTCCTTAACAAGCAATGCAGTGAACTGGATCCGCCAGGCTCCAGGAAAGGGACTGGAGTGGGTCGGTGATATATGGAGTGGTGGGAGCACACAGTATAATCCAGCTCTCCAGTCCCGAGTCAGCATCACCAGGGAAACCTCCAAAGGCCATGTTTATTTAAAACTGAGCTCCGTGGATCCTGAGGAAACAGCCATGTATTACTGTGCTAGAGACACAGTGATGGGAAGTCAGTGTGAGCCCAGACACAAACCTCCTTGCAACAGGCCATGGTTTCTGCAGATGCAGGCAAATGAAGTGTTTTTCTCAGGATGCTTTCCTCTCAGAAGCTGTGGTTTCCCCACCTTGTCAGCACCTCTCTTGGAATCCCCATGCACAGTGATTCTAGGGAACCTTCATATATCTGGACATGCCTTCTCTTCATTGGAATGGGCTTTGTCTATCTTTGAACATCTATCCAAAATCAGAGTGCACAGTAATATGGCTTGATGATATCTATTTTCAATTGACTGTATTAACCAGTATCATTTATTATCAAAGCTAAAAATATTCCAAATATCAAAACTCATTATTCCTCTGTGGGTTTCTGAGACTGTAACTGTTACAGGAGTTAAAAGCCCCTTCTTTCTTCTGTGGTGCAGCTGGTGGTTTCTAACTGCTGACATGCAGCCCTCATCCCAAAGCATAACCACTATATCACCAGTGATCCTTGTGGAAATATTAATGCAGGAAAATATTCTCATGTGAATCCAGATTTTTCTCCAAGCCATCAGATAGCTGGCCAATGTATCATTCCAGGGAATGCTCACGAATACACATTTACGTAACAATCTTAACTTAGAACTAGATACTCTTGCCCATGTTGGTATTGTTTGGTACCCTTGAGTTGGTTTCAACTCCCAGAGAGCCTATGTACCACAGGATGAAATACTGCCCAGAAGTGCACTATCCTCACAGTCATTCCTCTGTTGCACCCATCATTGCAGCCTGAGTGACAATCCACTTCCTTGAAAGTCTCTCCCTTGTTCATTGTCATTCTGCTTTACCAAGCACAAGACCATTCTCTGGGTACCAGGTCCTCATGATGACATCCCGCAATAAGTGAGATAAAGTCTTACGTGAATGCAAGAAATATTCAAGATGTGCTTAATCCAAGACAGACCTGCTTGTGCTTTAGGCAGCCCGTGATATATTTAATATTATTCTCTAACACCATTACCCAAACGAACCAATTCTTGGATATTGCTAATAGGGTGTTTGGCCATTATTGGAGTCACTCTTAGTTTCCACAACCACGGAAGGTGTTTCTGGTATTACAGACAGTGCCCTGGGTTGCTATTAAAATTTCACATCCAGGATTACTTTGAGTCTCTAACAGCCATCCTGTGCCCTAACCTTGGATGCTTACAGCTCTATAAATAGGTGACAAGACTTTTACTACCAATAATTAGCCAAGACATAGAGAACTTCAACATAAGAACGCTGATAAAAACAGTGTATTATGATATACATTTCCTTTTGCTAGGTGTGTTTCCCTCATAAAACATATACCCTAACCCCTTGCACTGTCATTCCACCTGGGAAGAATGCCATGTGTTATTTATTCATTTTTGATGGTGTTAAGTGATTCAGTTCTCGGTGATTCAATGGAGAACAGAACTAAATAATACCTAGTTCAGCCACATAATCACCATTAATATTTTGAGCTCCTTATTACAGCCACTGAGTCAATACATCTCATGATGTGCCTCCTTCGTCACTGATTCCCCTGCTTTATCGTGGATGAAGTCTTTCTCAAGGGACTGGTGTCATGATAGCATGTCCGAAGTACAGGAAACAAGATCTCACTGTCCTTAATTCTGAGGGACTCTCTGCCTCTACTCCCTTCACAACAGATCTGTGTGTTTTATTGTCAGCCCACCCAGGCACTTTCAACATTCTTTGCAAGCACCATAAGTCAAAAGCCACCATTGTTTTCTATGGCCCTTATTATTCTTATTCCAGAGTTTATATTCATATAATAATATGGAAAACATCATGATGTGGGTTCTCAAAGTTATATTAAAAAAACCTGTCATGTACGACTCTTGGTGTAGAAATAGAAAGAGACGTGATGCTGTGGCGGAAAAAGTATTATGTTGCTCAACACAAGATCCGGGATTCAATCCAGGCAATGGTTCCTCCTGAGTCAGATGAGGTTGTCTACTCCTGTAAATATTTCCAGTCAGAGAAAGCCTAAGGAGCAGTTCTAATGAGCCTTAGAGGGGTCCTGTGAGTCACAGTAGATGCACTTGCAGTGAGTTTCACTTTTGAGGATAAGACTGCCCATATTTCTATCTCAATTGCTTGATTTACTAATTTTCCCTCAGTGTTGAAGAATATGTGGTCTGTTAATAGCTCTCAGACCTCACAATGAATAAATTAATGTGTGAATTAGTGGATGCATTTGTTCAAATTAAACAATGCAGGCACACTTTAACCTTGGTGATTTTATTATTGCAAATGTTGGATTCTGGGGAGGCTACAAATTCAATGTATAACCTGTGGGTCAGACACATCACTCCCATCTTTGACATCTGAGTGTCATCAAACTTGTTCAAGTACAGTCTTTGGGGTCTCTTCCTTGTGGACCCGTGGATCATGCCCATTAACATGCTATTCAGTCCCCACCTCTTATACACCCCCTTTTGCCCCCAAATCACGGGATCAGAGCCTACTGAATCAGGGAATCTTTGCCACAGAAATGTCTGCCTCTTTTCTCCTTTACCTTCTGATGATGCCGAGTGTCCCATCTGGCTGTGTCCTAAAGTTTCAATCCATTAATTTGCAAAGGGACAATATTTTTGAAATTATCTTCTGAGATCTTCGACCTTGGATTAATTAAGTAGACTCTGTTGTCTGACCATTGACTGTGTATATAGATAAATCCATTCTGGTATCTTCTCTTGAAACTGGCTAATTCACACCCAGAAAACCTAAAACATAAGTGAGTCTTTGTTCTGGTGGACATATCTGGAGGAGTGTCTTAGGGATTCAGAGACAAAAGTCTAGAGATAATCCACTTGAAAATATGGCTTAGGATGATTGTCCTTTGTCCCATAGATTGATCTCAGGTGCAGTTATAGGGACTTCCCTCCCATGCCACCAGTTCTCAAACATTCAACTTCCTGCTGATGAGTCGATTAAGATTCATAGCAGCCACCCAGGACAAATCATAACTGTCCCTTTGGATTTCGGAGAATACAACTTTTCAGGATAAGAAAGCTGCATCTGTCTCCAGAGGAGTAGATGGTTGTCTTGAACTGTAGAACTTGCAATTAATAGTGTACTGTGCAATCCCCTACACAACAGTATCTCCAAGATATGGAGGGGTAGTTTTGACTGTGCTTATTCTGAGTCTATTTCATTTCTTTTAAAACTTGATGGGCAATTTATTTGAAAACTTAGAGAGTAATTACTATGTACTTAAAGAAAGGTGCTGGGATCTGAACCAGAATTTCATCACAATTATGGATCACTTTGGGTGTGTTTTTTTTCTCTCACAAAGTTAAGAATTCCTGTTCATGAACATGACCCCTTTTTCTAATTAGGTGTGTATCTTTTGGTATCTTATAGTACTGCTTTTTTAATAGTTCTATTTGTACAATATTCTTGCTTCTATGCTTAGGTTTATTCCTATTTATTTTACTTATAGTTGGCTATTGTAAATGGTAGCATTCTTGATATCCCTTTGAGAGCTTTCTCTATAGGTATGTGGGAATCAAACTTATTTTTCTTTTTTTTTTCTTTTTTCTTTAAACAATTTATTGGGGCTGATACAATTCTTTTCACAGTTCATACATATACATACATCAATTGTATAAAGCACATCTGTACAGTCTTTGCCCTAATCATTTTTTTCTCTTTTCTTCTTTTACATTTTATTAGGGACTCAAACAACTCTTACCACAATCCATACATATACATACATCAATTGTATAAAGCACATCCATACATTCCCTGCCTCAATCATTCTCAAGGCATTTGCTCTCCACTTAAGCCCCTTGCATCAGGTCCTCTTTTTTCCCCCCTCCCTCCCCTTTCCCCCCTCCCTCATATGCCCTTGGTAATTTATACCTCGTTATTTTGTCATATCTTGCCCTATCCGGAGTCTCCCTTCCCCCCTTCTCTGCTGTCCCTCTCCCAGGGAAGAGGTCACATGTGGATCCTTGTAATCAGTTCCCCCTTTCCAACCCACTCACCCTCCATTCTCCCAGCATCGTCCCTCACACCCTTGGTCCTGAAGGTATCATCCACCCTGGATTCCCTGTACCTCCAGCCCTCATATGTATCAGTGTACAGCCTCTGTCCTACCCAGCCCTGCAAGGTAGAATTCGGATCATGGTAGTTGGGGGGAGGAAGCATCCAGGATCTGGGGGAAAGCTGTGTTCTTCATCGATACTACCTCACACCCTAATTAACCCATCTCCTCTCCTAAGCCCCTCTATGAGGGGATCTCCATTGGCCGACACTTGGGCCTTGGGTCTCCACTCTGCACTTCCCCCTTTATTTAATATGATATATATGTACACATACATATATACATATACACATATATACACATACATACACACACTTATATCTTTTTTTTTTGCATGATGCCTTATATCTGGTCCCTTGGGCACCTCGTGATTGCACTGGCCGGTGTGCTTCTTCCATGTGGGCTTTTTTGCTTCTGAGCGAGATGGCCGCTTGTTCACCTTCAAGCCTTTAAGACCCCAGACACTATCTCTTTTGATACCCGGAAACCATCAGCTTTCTTCACCACATTTGCTTGTGCACCCATTTGTCTTCAGCGATCCTATCATGGAGGTGTGCAGTCAATGATATGATTTTTTGTTCTTTGATGGCTGGTAACTGATCCCTTTGGGACCACTCGATCACACAGGCTGGTGTGTTCTTCCATGTGGACTTTGTTGCTTCTGAGCTAGATGGCCGCTTGTTTATCTTCAAGCCTTTAAGACCCCAGTCACTATCTCTTTTGATAGCCGGGCACCATCAGCTTTCTTCACCACATTTACTTGTTCACCCACTTTGGTTCCAGCCGTTGTGTCGGGAGATTGAGCATCATAGAGTTCCAATTTAATAAAAGAAGGTATTCATGCATTGAGGGAGTGTTTGAGTAGAGGCCCAAGGTCCTTCCGCCACCTTAATACTTGACCTATAAATATAGACACATAGATCTATTTCCCCATCCTCCTGTATATATTTGCATGAACATGTCTTTGTCTAGACCTCCATGAATGCCCTTTGACTCCTAGCTCTTTCCTCCATCTCCCTTGACCTTCCTCCTGCCCTACTACCATGCTTCATCGCCACCTGGGCTAGAGTATACCTCTTCTCTAAGCAACCTTACCCTTGATCATTTCCCACCAGGCCTGCCACTCCCCCTTCTCTACCATTTGGGGTCCCATGTTTTTCCCTTGTCCCTGGGTTTGTTAACACCACTTCCTTACCCCCCCTACCCCCCCACCCCAAGTCCCCCCGGAACTGTCGGTCCCATTGTTTTTCTTCCAGATAGTTCATCCTGCCTGTCCTATTCAGACAGACCTCTGGAGTCACTAACATGCACGAAAACTAGACAGAGGAACACAAAGCAACAGTATACAACCAGACAACAAAACAACCAAAACAAACCACTGTAAAAGAACAGAACAAAACAGTTCACAAGAGAAAAGCTTGTAGTTAGTTCAGGGATCGTTTGCTGGCCCTTAGGAGCGTTTTCCAGTCCAGTCTGTTGGGGCACCACACCCTGGCCCCAAAGTCCACTTTCAGCATTCCCTGGGGACCTTGCCACTCCATTCCCTTGCTGTTCCGCTGCACTCCCCCAGTGATTTGCCTCGGTGTGGTGGGATCATGTCAGGTGCAATTCCCACACTGTGTCTCCGGTGCTGTCCCCTGTATCGCCCTTAGTCACTGAGGGGCATCATGTCTCATAGTAGGGCCAGCCATGTTGTTCTCTCTGTGGACTGGCTGCTCTACTCAGGAACATCATCATCACGGCCTGGTGGGCCAGGCTGTGCTCCACTCTCTCCTCCTGCCCCTTCATCTGCTCCCGTGTGCTCTGATCAAATATGTCCATCTCCTATAGCTGCAGAGTCAATGTCGTCCTTTGGAACAAATTCTTTTCGGGGGAGGGGCAGGAATCCACTTAATTTATGGTGCTGGGGCCAGCCTCCCAGACCTCTCCACCGGTTCCCTCCTCCACGCCGGGATATTGAATTCACACCTTGCGACACTGGGTTGAAGTCTGGTCCCACTTTCCCTGTGGAGATATAAACCATACCCTCCCCTTGGGTGGATTAATGCCCCATTTCTGTCATGCTGATTGTACTTACCTCAGGGGACTCATGTTGTACCTGTCCCTTTGGGTCTGGCTTACCTCGCTTAACATAATTCCTTCCAGCTCTTCCCATGAAATAACGTGTTTCATGTGCTCATCGGTGCTTTTCAGTGCTGCATAATACTCCATTGTGTGTATGTGCCAAAGTTTGCTAATCCACTCGTCTATCGATGGAAACTTAGGCTGTTTCCAAGTCTTTGCTATTGTGAATTGTGCCGCAATAAACATTGGAGCGCATATGACTGGTCGTGTTTTATTTGCTGCTTCAACCGGGTATATGCCCAGTAGAGGGATGGCTGGGTCGTAAGGTAGATCAATTTCCATTTTCTTTAGGTATCGCCAGATTGCTTTCCACAGTGTCTGTACAAATCTGCACGACCACCAGCAGTGCAGGAGGGTTCCTACTTCACCACAGCCCCTCCAACACTTGTTGCTCTCTGATTTACTGATCTGGGCTAGCCTCAGGGGTTTTAGGTGGTATCTCATGGTTGTTTTGATTTGCATTTCTCTTATGGCAAGGGACTTCAAGCACTTTCTCATATATTTATTGGCCATATTGATCTCCTCTCTAGTGAAAGTTCTTCTCATTTCTTTTGCCCACTTCCTTAGGGGGTTAACTGTTTTCCTCTTTTTGCAGGTCATGATGGTGTTGTAGATTTTAGTAATGAGCCCTTTGTCTGACGTGTCATTACTAAAAATCTTCTCCCAGTCTGTGGGTTGCCTTGTCACCCTCTTGGCAAAGTCTTTCGAGGTGCACAGGTGTTTTATTCTTATTAGATCCCATTTGTCGATTTCCAGATCACCTGTGTGTGTCCCCTTCCCTGTTGCAGTGAGCCTATGTGCTCCCTGGGCCAGTGCTCTGAGATTAGTCCCGATTCCCTCCTTAATGGTCCTGATGGTTTGGGGTTTGACTTCTAGATCTGTGATCCACCTTGAGTGTATTCTTGTGCATGGGGTGAGGTAGACGTCTTGTTTCAACTTTCTACATGTGGATATCCATAGTTTCCAGCACCACTTATTAAAGAGGGCATCTGCTTCCCACTTGATGTTTTTGGGACCCTTGTCGAAGATCAGTTGTCTATATGCTGAAGATTTTACTCCTGGGCTTTCTATTCTTTTCCACTGGTCTGAGTGTCTATCATTGTGCCAGTACCATGCTGTTTTGACCACTGTAGCTGTGTAGTAGGCATTAAAATGGTAGGGCGAGTCCTCCAATTGTGTCCTTCTTCTTGAGGAGTTCTCTGCTAATTCTGGGTTTCTTCCCTCTCCATATGAAGTTGGTGGTCAGTTTTTCCAATTCTTTGAAGAAGGTTGATGGTAATTGGATTGGTATAGCATTGAACTTGTAGAGTGCTTTAGGAAGAACTGTCATCTTTACTATGTTCAGCCTACCTAACCATGAGCAGGGGAGCTTCATCCATTTGTGAAGGTCACTTTTGGTTTCCTGTAATAGGGTTTTATAATTATGCTTATAAAGGTCTTTAGTATTTTTTGTTAACTATATTCCTAGGTATTTCAGTTTGTTCTTGGCTACTGTGAAGGGTACTTCCCTCTTAATCGCCTCTTCCATGGCCCTGTCCGATGTGTATAGAAACCCTACCGACGTCTGTTTATTGATCTTGTATCCTGCTACTCTTCCGTATTCCTCTATTGCTGTAAGTATTCCAACTGTGGAGTTTTAGGGGTCTTCAATGTATAGGATCATGTCATCTGCAAATAACGATAGTTTCACCTCCTCCTCTCCCAACTGGATCCCTTTGATGTCCTTCCGCTGTCTTATGTTGTTAGCCAGAACCTCCAAAACGATATTGAATAGAAGAGGGAACAGGGGGCATCCTTGTCTTGTACCCTTTTTCAGTGGTATTGTTCTTGTCTTTTCTCCATTGACTATGATGTTGGCTGTTGGTCTTTCATAGATAGCTTGTATGAGCTTGAGGAACTTACCTTCCAATCCTATCTTCATGAGTGTTTTGATTAGGAATGGATGCTGGATGTTGTCAAATGCTTTTTCTGCATCTATGGATATTATCACATGGTTTTTATCCTTTTTCTTCTCGATGTGGTGTATGATATTGATGGATTTTCGGATGTTAAACCATCCCTGCATCGCTGGGATGAATCCTACTTGGTCGTGGTGAATGATATGTTTGATGTTCCTTTGTATTCTATTGGTCAATATTTTGTTAAGGATTTTTGCATCTATGTTCATTAGAGATATTGGTCTATAATTCTCTACACCTGTGGGGTCTTTTCCCTGTTTGGGTATCAAAGTAATGCTGGCTTCGTAAAATGAGTTTGGGAGCTTGCCGTTCTTTTCTATGTTATGGAATACTTTGTGGAGGATCGGTGTCAGCTCTTCCCTGAATGTTTGGTAAAATTCTGCTGTGTAGCCATCTGGCCCTGGGGCCTTTTTCCTTGGTAGGTTTTTGATGACACTCTCTATTTCTTCCTTCGCTATGGGTTTGTTGAGGTTCTTGATCTCTGTCTCAGATAATCTAGGGATAGATTGTTTTTCTAAATATTTATCCATGTCTTCCAGGTTTCTGAATTCATTAGAATACAAACCTTCATAGTACTTTGTGATTATCCTTTTTATCTCATTGGGGTCTGTTGTTATTGCCCCTGATTCATCCCTCATCCTGGCTATTGATGATTGCTCCTTTCTATCTTTGGTAAGCTTTGCCAGGGGAGTGTCAATTTTATTAATTCGTTCATAAAACCAGCTTCTAGTTGCGTTAATCCTTTGCATTGTTCTTTTGTCTTCCCACTGGCTTAACTCCGCCCTGATTTTTATTATTTCTTTTCTCTTGCTATTGGAGGGGTAGTTCTGTTGACTCTGTTCTAGTTGTTGGAGGTTTTGTGTTAACATATCTGTCATACGCCTTTCTTCTTTTTTCATGTATGCATTCAGTGATATCAAGCTACCTCTGATAACTGCCTTTGCAGTGTCCCATAAGTTTTGATATGTTGTATGCTCGTTCTCATTAGTTTCTAGAAATTTCCTGATATCCTCTCTGATCTGGACCTTAACCCATTCATGTCGCAGGAGATCGTTGTTTATTCTCCAATTGGTGGCCCTTGCTTTTCTGGGTGCCCTCCTATTAATCTCCAGCTTTATGGCATGGTGGTCTGAGAAAGACGTCTGGATAATATCTATGTGTTTGAATTTACTCAGGCTGGCCTTGTGCCCCAGTATGTGATCTATTCTTGAGAAAGATCCGTGTGGATTGGAGAAGAATGTGAAACCTTTTGCTTTTGGATGAAAGGCTCTATAGATGTCTATCAGGCCCTGTTGCCTAATTACATTGTTTAGCTCTCTGGCCTCTTTGCTGAGCTTCTTTCCCTGTGACCTGTCTTTCTCTGATAGTGGAGTGTTGAAGTCCCCCACTATTATTGTTGTTTCCGTGATTTCTTCTGTCATTTTTTTAATAGTTTGTTTGACGCAATTTGCCGCACCATTATTAGGAGCGTAAATATTCAGTATGCTTATTGCTTCCTGGTTTACTGAGCCTTTGAGCATTATGTAATGTCCCTCTTTGTCCCTTTTTATGTTTTGGATCTTGAGATCCATTTTGTCGGAGATTAAGATAGCCACTCCTGCCTTCTTGGAGTTACCATTTGCTTGGTAAACTTTCTGCCAGCCCTTTATTCTCAGCATATGCTTGTCTGCTTGCTTAAGGTGTGTCTCTTGCAGGCAGCAGATTGATGGGTTATGTTTTCTAATCCAATCCTCCAGCCGCTTTCTTTTAACATATGAATTGAGCCCATTTGTATTCAGAGTGATTATTACAATCTCTGGCTTCATGGTTGCCATATTCTGTTTTGTGTTTTGGGTCTTTACCTATCTTCCTTCATATCAGTGTACAGCGTTTGAGTGGAGGGTTTCTATCCTGTCCTCTTTTCCATCTGAGACCGTGTTGTCCTGGTACGTGTTGCTGGCATGTTGGCTTCTAGATGGAGATGGGCTATATGGTGGTCTCCTGGTGGTTCTAGTTGGAGCTTGATCTTCTGGCCATAGTGAGTCAGCCAGTATGTTCTGCAGGGTCGGGTGACTTGCAGTATATTTTTTGAGTTCTTCCTTGTCCTGGAAGACCCTTATCTTACCCTCTATCTTAATGGATAACTTGGCAGGGTATAGGATTCTGGGGGAGGCATTTTTATCTTTCAGTTTTTGGAAGATGTTGCTCCATTCTCTCCTCCTCTGCATGGTTTCTGCTGATAAGTCTGAGCATATTCTTACCTGCGCTCCTTTGTATGTGACTGTCTTCCTTTCTCTTGATGCTCGTAGAATTTTCTCTTTTTCTTCTAAGTTGGATAATTTTACAATTATATATCTTGGCGTGTTCTTCTTGGTGTTTAGCTTAGCCGGCGTCCTCTCTGCTTCCTGTATGAGAGTCGGATTCTCCTTTGTTAGGTTGGGGAAATTTTCTTCCAGGAATTCCTTTGCTATCTTGGCGGTCGATTTGTGTGTTATGTTGTGTTCCGGTAGACCGATTATTCAAATATTATTCCTCTTCATAGCATCTGTCATTGATCTCAGGCTTTCTTCTGTTTCTTTAATTTTCCTATCTGATTGTTTTTCTCGCTTGCTTCGTTTGGTTTGAGCGTCCTCGAGTTCACTGATACGGTTCTCAGCCTCCTCAAGCCTAGATATAGCTTCTGTGACCTTTTGTGTGGCCTCTGCTACCTCCTCTGTTAGTTTCTGCAGTTCCTTTTGGTGGATAGTATTCATCCCCTCTATTGTGGACTTCATCCCCTCTATTGTGCATTCCATCCCTTCTATCGTTGCATCCTTATTTTGGTTTGCTTCTCTTAGCTCCTGTATTACTGCAAGCAGAGTTCTGAAGATTTCCTTTTGTGGCTGATCTTTATCTGTTTCTTCTATGAGTGACGTTAGGTCTGTTAAAGAGCCTCGTTTCTCTGATTTTTTTGTTGGGAGTGATGTGGTCTGTTGATTTTTCCTTGATCCTTTAATAGGCCCCATGCTTCTGGGAGACAGGAGTAACCTTATTGTGTGGAGGCTCAGGCCACTGTGCCATTTCCTGGGGTGGCTGGGGCGGGCTGTGGCAGGCTTAGGGCTGGCACTGGGGACCCAACAGGGCCCCAGGTGGTGAGAGCTGGCTGGAGCTCACTGACGGCTCCTCAGGGACTGCAAAGCCGAGACCCAGGCTCCACTGCAGGTGGAATGTTTGATCTGCCCGGGCTGTGAGCGGGCGCGGGGAGGCCCCTCGGATAGCTGCGCAGGCAGCTGCGCGACACTTCAGGGAACAATGGTGTTCGCTCTCCGCCCTTTTGGCGCGAAACTGCAGGGGGCAATGGCGCCCTTCCTCCGCTCAGGCTCAGAGTCGCCTCTGCCGGGGTCCCTGCAGCACCCTGGGGAGGGCACCTACTCTTGTGCCTTGCGCAGGGAGGGGCCCTTGGTGGGCAGACTCAGCAGCGTGGGGCGCGGCGCTCCGCGGAAGCTCAGGGTCCGGGACAGGCGCGGGTTGGGCTATGGCTCCTGTTGGCGGGAAGTGCTCAGCGCAGGGTCCCCGCCAGGAGTGGAGCTGGCGCTAGGCTGCCAGGGGCTGGCGGGGGCGGGCGGGGGTGGGAGGCCGGAGCACGGAGTGCAGGTGGAGAGGTCCGCGGCAGCGGTGCGGGTGGATGGTCCCCCGTGGGGGTCGCCAGACAACCCGCGGGTCCGCTCCCCTGAGCTTGGATGAATGGAGGGAGGGACGTGGGCCCGAGGGCAGATCGCTGCCCTGCGGGGAGAGGGGAACTGCGGGAGAGGAAAGCTTCTCTCCCAGTGGGGATCCGCGAGTGGGGAGTGGGCCGCTGGAGTAGGGGAGCGTGACCTGCTGCTCCTGTCTAGGCAGGGCAGGCAAGCGGCTCTGGGCTGGCGTCCGGTTTGGGGATGGAGCCTAGGCCGGTCGCCAGTGAGCTCATGGCAGCTTAGTGGCCAGAGATGTCCCACTAGTCCGGTCCTCTTTCACCTAGACCCCTGCTCAGGACAAATACGTGGGGTGCTGTCCCAGGGGGATATTTCACTCACCAAACTCTTACTATTCAGCTACCTGGTCGCCAATCCCGCTTTGTTTGGAGGAGCTCTCAGAGTATGCCGGTGTCCCTGTCGGCCATCTTCCCCAGCTCCCAAACTTATTTTTCTATGCTGACCTTATAACCTGTGAAATTGCTTAACCTTTCAATTAGTTCCAATAATTTTCTACTAGGACTTTTGGGTTTTCTATGTTTAGAGTAATATAGCCAGCAATTATAGAGAGTTTTACTTCTTTGCTGTCATTTTGAATGCCTTTATTTTACATTATATGATTGATAGCTATAGTTAAGGGATATAGCACCATGTGAAACAAGATTGGTATTAAATGGTATCCTTATATGGTTCCAATTTGAAAGGTGAATGCTTTTGTTTCCTCTCCATTGAGTGAAATGTTTGTCATTGACATTTCACTTTGCTGTTTTGAGTCCGATTAAATCTGTCTGAAATCACAGCAACACTAGATAAAACAGAAAGGAGCATAGATCTTACTTCATCCTCACAGTTGTCATGTATGAGGCCTTTGTTACAGTTACTGTGCCATTCTATGATGTTAAAGGTCATCCTTATGCATTATCAAGCACAATATCTGGAAACATGTTAAAAGTCTTGAGATGAAGTAATCACACTCTTACTAGTTAGAATTAAGCATTATAATGTCAAACATTACGCTCACTGTCATGGGATTGGAATATCATGGCTTTCACACTCAGAGATGGAGGTGAGCTGGACTAGTGTGCAGCTGCATCATGATGTGAAACTTAAATTGGTCTGCTAACCTCCAGTAATGAGATAACTTTGTTCTGGAATGATCATGCTCAAGTAATGCCATACCCATCTGCATGCAAAACTGAACTAATTCAAGGAATTCCCATGGCAAAATATTAGCTTGTCATGTGCTTGAATTCCTGGATCATATGGAAAATCAAGAATCATTTTTGAAAAAGCTTATTCTCCTCAGCAAATTCTGGCCCAGAGAGGTCAAGTGACCACCAACTTGTGCTTGAATTTCCCCATTGACATATGCAGTTTAACCATACAGTAAATGACTGGTGTCAACTCTAAGAATGGAGAAAAATGTTTGTGATCTTTGATATCAATGAGAACAAAATCTGAATGGGCATAACATTTTTAACATGTATAACTAGAGATAGTGCTAGTGATTTTATGGGCAATAATATGAAAAATATTCCAAATTCAGAAAATATGTGAGTGTTGGTAATAAATTCAAGGTTGTGATCCCTGAGCAGTTTGTGGGGAATCATAAGTAAAGCATAAATAGAGAGGAAGACTTTGGTTGTATGTGCTCAAATTTCAGGTGACCCAGAGTCCTCTGGGTAAGGGACATTTAAAAATGTCTGTGCTTATTCCACAAATTTTGAGGACCTGTATGGACTTCATTTAATCCAGAGTGCCTTTAGGTCTCAACTCAACATATTTTGGTTCAAGATATGAAATACTGTCCTTGGCTCATATCCTTACTTTGCCCTATTAAACAATTATTTCCCACTCCCTTCTCTGATGTAACTTTTTACTTTAAGTCACGGCACTTGACAGGTTTTACACTCTTTGGAATGCTCTCTGCCAAACAAAGGGTTTCTCTTCAGAATCTTGCAGTTCTTATAGAGTACAGAGTTACAACCTTGTCTTTTCTGGGGCTCAACTTTTCTGGGTAGCAGCTTCTTCTTACACTGAGGTTTTCCTTAGCCATCAGGTAGTGGGATGTAGTGATAGTGGTGCTTGTAAGAGCGGTGGGGTTTGTGATGATCATGGCCCAAATCTGGAAAAGACCGTGCTGATTCACATCAGTAGGAGGCCAATGCCTACTGGAGACATCCTGCCAGAGCCTCAGGGCATCTGTGCCTTAATAAAATACAGAGTCCGAAGTGGAGGACATCTTGTAGACCCCACATCTGACTTATGACCACCTGACCTTAGGGATATGGACTGAAGTACACCCACCAACACTTGAGCATTTCCTCAAGCATTCAAGGGGTTTTGTTGGATGTTGTTGCAATTTACATTCAAGAAACACAAGGAAATATATGTAGGCAAGGAATAGGTGGGAAATGGTGCTGAATGACATCATGGAAGAGTTGGATATTTGAGGCATCATCAACCCCCAACTCCTTGGAATTGGTCTGGTATTAATATTACTAAAACATATTATTACCACATAGGAAAATTACCAAGGACTTTGAGGAGGTTGATTAAAAGTCATCCGTGCATAAAGAAAAATTGGGTTTTGGAGAGTGTGAGGTAATGGGAGATACTCTGGGGTGTACCTGCTGGTTCCAAGGAACCCTATACTGCCCAATCTCCAATGTACAGGATATATAAGAGCCTCAGTCAGGGCAGGAGCAATGAAGGGCTGAAGGGAGAGAATACTGGGCTCAGAAATGCTGGGCTTTCCTTTGTACATTCGCACATACCTTTTAGGTGAAGTGCTCTCTCATTGCAGACTAACACACAGATGAGTTCAAAAGAAGAATTACCCTACAATGGCTCAGAAGAAAAAAAGGAGCCTCTATTCATAAGCATAAGTCTCCCTGCTATGCAAATCATTCTTCAGGCACACGGTTAAAATCCCACAACTTGGGCACTGAAAGCTACCAGTTCTCTTCTGACAGGGCTGTCTATCTCTTGGGAAAGCACAGCTGAGGCCTAAAGATGCTGTTGCTATGTGTTCTCCTGTGCCTGGTGACAGTTCCCCAAGGTGAGGGTCTCAGATGTCGGTGTTGAGTCTATGTGGATGGTTGTGACTGCAAGTGACTGACAGAGATCAATTATCTTTATTTACAGAAGTTCTATCAGAGATGCAGCTTCAGGATTCAGGTCCAGGACTGGTGAAGCCCTCCCAGAAGCTGTCCCTCATTTGCACTGTCTCTGGTGTCTCCATCACAAGTAGGAGTTATGACTCGAGCTGGATCCACCAGACTCCTGGGAAGGGGCTGCAGTGGATGGGAAGCTTATGGTACAATGGTGGTACAAAATATAACCCGTCCTTCCAAAGCTGACTCTCCATCACCAGAGACACATCGAAGAATCAGTTCTTCCTGCAGCTGAGTTCTGTGACTGCTGAGGACATGGCCCTTTATTACTGTACAAGGAACACAGTGAAGTGAAGTCAGTGTGAGCCCAAACACAAAACTCCCCTGCAGGGAAGACACTGGGCAGTAGGGGGCGTGCAGGACCCACTGAACATGGACACCCAGCCCTAGAGAAGCAGGCAGAGGTGAATGAAGGAGGATTTCCTGTTGGAATTAGGGTTTCCTCGCTCAGCTTTCAGCATCCCCAGAACAGGTTTCTCTTTTTTTCCCCCTAAGTGTTCTTCTCACTGCAGGCTTCGAAAGAGGAACTAGAATTCTCTGTTTGCAGTACAAATATTAAAAGTGACAATGATCCTCCATTGTCATCCTATGTGATTCATTTTCCTTCTTGACAAGCAGATTATCGTGGTCATTCTCACCCTGTTAGTCAAAGTATGTTGACGATGAAATACAGACATTTATAGATTCATGAGTAAAATGCATGATTTTAAAAGGCCTGAGCTCATTGCTCTATTAAAACCCAGGATAACACATCTCTGGATGTGTCTCTCTGCAATGTGCACTGTGGATACTGATTGATTAATATTCTTATGTCTGAGAAAATAATTGCAGTGACTTCTGATGCTAAACTTGTGACATGACTTTTGTGAAATTGCTCTTTGGGGTCATAATGAAGCGAACTCAATGGAAGGACAACTTTGATTCCAAAATAAAATAGAAGATGTGTCACAAGAAGAGGAAATGGCAGACCAGTATCTCAGAATGCTCTTTAGAATTGAGAATAATGAGACTTCTCACATATTTTGAATATGTTTTCAGGGCAACCAGTTCCTAGAGAAGAACATCCTCTATTGTAGAGTGTCAGCAAAATAGAAGAATACCCTGAATTAGATGCACAGACGGGGGTGGCTGCAAAAATGGTCTCAGACTTAGGATCAAATGAGGACGGTTCAGGACTTCTCAGTTTATGTATTTGTGCTGTTGTACACGGAGGCACGGAGCATTAAACTTACTCAAATGTAATCAGCAACATCCCTGATAATGAGTTGCAGGAATTGAGATTAATTCTGTTAACCAAGTGTGAATACCTAAAATATTACTATAATACACCTTTTCATATTTACTATTTAACATTTGATACATATACCATTCCTTATTAAGTTTACCTATACGTAGTTTAATATTTCCATTTTGATACACTTTTGCTTATTCTGGGTTTTAATACTTTCTGGATTTTTTTTTTCATGTAGGGGTTTATACCTGTTGTATTTTGTCATTGTTGGTAGCCTTTTTGATTCCCTCTTATGTCTTTTTCTGTTTTTTGATTTATGAAACCCAAGATGGGGAAATCTACAGAGATAATAACTAGAATAAGGGTTCCTGGGGCCACAGTAAGGGAAATGGTGGTAAAATGGAATGTGATTGGTAGATTTATGTGCCAACCTGGCCAATAGGAACATGTGGTATTAATAAGGTTGCAGTTTGATTGGAGAGCAAAGAGATAAATGGCTCAGAAAGGTCACTGGTATCTCTCTTGCTCTCTGATAATCAGACCAGTGTGTGGCTGCCTTAGCTTGTTCTCTTCCTCAACTCCTAAGCTACACTGCCTGTGGGGCTGACAACCTGTAGATCATGTCGCTAGAGCTTGAGTTTCCTTTGAGACTAGCTTCGCCACGTTGCTGTTGTAGACATCACTTGAGCTTGGGACTGTTGGAACTTGTCATCCTGATGATTGTTGTTCACCCACCCTGCTGTTTGCTGCCTGTGGCCAGACTGTCTGCATTGCTCTATGGAAGACTCAGCTCTCTGCTTCCTTGATCCTGGACCCAGTGGTCATTGTGAGTTAAAGGCCTTCCAGTATATTATTTTTCCCATGGAAATGAATTGAACTGAGCCCTCTAGGCTGCTGTGTGGCCTAATTAACTGTTATATTCATACACACACACACAATCATAAGTATCCTGGTTTTGTTTATCTAGAGAACCCTGTCTAACACAGGGAGCTAATGTAAAGGATTTCAAGAAGAAAGAAAATGTTTTCAAACAGGTTGTGGTAGGAATTGTGAACACAGCTTGATAAGACTGAATGACAGAATGGTATGATGTCTAGATTTGATTCTAATAAAATGGTTTGAATGAGGGGAAAAAAAGAAAAGGTTTAAGGATCTTATTTGCTGACAAAATGATTTAAAAGGTTTTTATTTTGTATACTTCTGAAAATAACTTCTTAAAATATTTCATATGAAAAATGTACTTAATATTGATAACATGCTGTTTCTAATACATATTTCATAATAAATTTTGCCAATTTCTCAGTTTAAAAAAGGCAGTGTCTGAAAATGAGGAGCAGCTCTATTCTGTCCTAGAGGGTCGCTATGAGTCAGAATTCACTTGCTGCTAGTGTGTTATGGTAATTGAGTTTCTCAATTTGTATCTTATTTTGGTTGCTGATCTCCATTAATTTTTTTTCTGTGTATTCTGTATTTTATCTAATCATAGTTAATATTATTGTCAGGAATTGCTCAATTCTTTCCATTATCCTGGTCTCCAAAGAAATTATTACATTCTGTTTTTATTTTAATTATGCCCTTTTTTTCTGTAACATCATTTATACTATTATGTATAATATTTTAATAACATGTTAATGGTTTTCCTTTTAAATATACATTTTATTGGTTGTTCTTCAATTTTCTATGTAACTTTATACAAATAAACTTATTTATCCTTCCAGTTGATTTATTCCTTTTTATATATCATTTTATTGGGGTCTTGAACAGCTCTTATAACAATCTATACATATATCCATTGTGTCAAGCACCTTTGTCCATATATTGCCATCATCATTTTCAAAACATATTCTTTCTACTTGAGCCTTTGGTATCAGCTCATTTCCCACCCACTCCCACCCTCCCTCATGAAAACTTGATAGTTTATAATATTTTTTCATGCCTTACACCAAACGCTGTCTCCCTTCACCCACTTTTCTGCTTTTCGTCCCCCTGGGAGGGGATTATATGTAGATCATTGTGATCATTCCCTCTTTCTCCGCCCCACCTCCCTGCTATCCTCCTTTATCCCTACTCTTATTATTGGTCCTGAGGGTTTTATCTGTCTTGGATTCCCTGTGTTGTGAGCTCTTATCTGTAGCAGTGTACATGTTTTGGTCTACCAGGATTTGTAAGGTAGAATTGGGGTCATAATAGTGGGAGGGGAGAGCATTAAATAACTAGAGGAAAGTTCTATGTTTCATCGGAGCTATACTGCACCCTGACTGGGTCATCTCTTCCTTGTGAACCTGTGAGGGGATGTCCAATCTGTAGACAACTGGACATTCCCTTATTTTGTAGTGTAAGGTCATCATAACATTATATTTCTGTTGAACCAATTGAGAAGTCGCCAGCAAAACACAGTTTACACAGAAGCGTTGGATGCAACAGCAGTTTGCTCTCACAGAGAAGAGATAGAGCTAGCTCCTCATCAGGAGTGGGCACAAATCTCCACAGTCAGTGGTTTCAACCTGGGGCCAGTGCGGGGATGGGGGTTTGCAAGTATCCCTCTTTTGTGCTGCAGTTGAAGAACTGTGTTCCCTCCACAACAGCAAAGATAAAGAAATGGGTTTATGCTATGAGCTCAAATCTGCAGGAAATAGTGAGTTTGTTTTGTTGTTGCTGCTGTTTTGTGTGTTCCATGTAATGTGCATAACAATCAGTTTGGGGACTGTTAGCATGGGTTCAGCCGAAGGTAGAGGGGGTAGGCTGTAGGACACCAGACACTAAGGAGTGTTTTTGAATACAGAAGCCCTGGAAAGGCAGTCATTCAGCAAGGTCATCATACCCCAGTAGCCAGACTGACAATTTGATGCTAATCATGTCTGGTTCTGTCATGGACTCCAGAGAAGGAGGCAACAGATTGTCAGCTTCCCCAATTTCCAATTCCTATTGGAGTTTATCTCAGGTATATTTTGTTGTTGCAGGTAACACTCTTGAATTTTTGTTTTATGTTTTTCTGTTTTACAGTAGATAAAACTTGGGATTGATAAACATATAGAGAAAGCAAGTAGATTAAGGGTTTCGGTGGGTGGTGGCATGGGAGGACATAAACGGGAACTGAAGTCAAGGAATTCAAGAAGGAAGATGATGTTTTGAAACTGATTGTGGTAGCAATTGTACAATACTGCTTGATGTGAGTGAACTGTGGAATGATATGATATCTCTATTAGTACCCAATAAAATGGTTAGGGGGAAAATTAAATAAAGATTATTTATTCCATTGCTAGAAGTTTTTTGTAAATTCAAGTTCCTGGCTTATATCAAAATCTCTTTTACTGTTCATTATTTAAATGTTTGTTTGTTTTTTGAATGTTGTTATACTGGGATGAATTTCCATCAGTTTATAATTATGTGTGACTATCTGTCACTTATTTTTTCATGATACATATATGTAACAAAAGGCCATTTGAAAAATTTTTCTCATGCATAATTCAGTAACATTAGATTATCATTGTGTTAAACAATTACCAATATTTGCAAAGTTCCCTATCATACGTATAACACAAACCCAGACAAAAGAATTCTGGCTTGATAATTTCCTCCTTAACATGGAATAAATAGCTATAAATCTAATACTTCAATTACTTTGAATAAAAGTCTGCTTCAAAAACTTTCGCTCCACCTTTGGAAAGAATAAAGCCTAAACTCTGTTCAATGTCTTTCAGTCAGATATATTTTTTAATGAATACTTTGTTGTGGCATATCAAATCTAATATAAATATCATTATCTATAGATCATACTTCCTTCCACTACAACCAACTCAACCAATTCAGAGTGCTTGCAACCTTCAGTCCTCCACAAAGCTTTCACTGTGTGGGAGAGTCAGTGTGAGACCGGGCCTAAAACTAACCTCAAGAAGAAAGCTGTCCTGCAGGGGTGTTAGAGACCCACCCCCTCCTGGAGCAAGTGAAGAAAGAAGTGAGGACAGGAGCCTGGGTAAGGACTGCAGTGGCTGGTCAGCGAAAACTGCTGTGCTGAGCACTTTGGTAGCTCTACTGCCCATGGCAGGAAACCAGCCGAGAGAACTCCAGGGAACACCTCTGACAATGAGCACGAATGCTTTGGATCAGAGAAAATGTTTCTCTGTGGTCCCCAAAAGGTGGAAGACAGTGTAAGCTCATCGAATACCTCTCCTGTATGTGTGATGGGATGCTGTCAGCAGGGGGCTCTCAGAACACATTGAGCCCAACATACACCTGGGTACTACCATATATACTCGTCTATAAGCTGAGATTTTCAGCACAAAAATGTGCTGAAAACCTGGAGTTCGGCATATACATGGGTCAGTGGTACCCCAGTGAGGTGTAACATTTCGCTGCACCCTTCACCCCCTGGTAACGGGATGAGCGCCCGTTATCTTGTGGGTGATTGCCGTTTGTCCACTGTTCATTCAAAGTCGCGTTGACACTGCAGGTCTTTGAATGTTTGTTTACTCACATTTAACCAATCACAGCCGTCCTAAGATATGGACAGCTCCAATTGGCAGAAGCACCCATACTGATTCACTTTCGCTGGCAGCTGAACTGGTAAGGATGTTTCTGTGGCTGTGCTTTGTCTCTCCCCTCTGGTGTCTATGCTAATTTACATCCTGCATGCCCCATCTACACAGACTCCCTCCTGCCCCTCCTACCATCTAACGCATCATGTAGGGGGTGGGGGGCAATACCATGGAAAATCTTTTTCAAAGTCTTATTTTTTTATCCTATTAGATATGGATACTCTTCAACCAAAACAAAAACGCCAGTCATATGAGCCTGGTTTCAAAATGAAGGTTGTGTGAGGAGCAGAAGAGGGCAATAACAGTATTGCAAGTAGTGAATTCTATGTTGATGAAAAGCAAGTAAGGGAATGGAGGAAAATGAAGGCTGACTTGAAACAGATTCCAAAGCTAAAAAAAGCTCATTGTGGTTTAATTTCTTTTTGTGGGGCTCTAGAGAGTGAATTGCATAAATGGATTATGGAGTATCATCAAAATAGTTACTGTGTAACACGCATGGGAATCCACATACGTGTTCTACAGATGGCTAAGGATGACAAATATAAAGCACCAGGCATTGAAAAATTTGTTGCATCAGAAGGATGGTGTACCCACTTCATGAATAGGTTTGGCCTACTATGTTTGAGACAAAGAACAAAGATTTCCCAGAAATTGTCACAAGACCTTGAAGAAAAAATTATGTCATTCCAGTCATTTATTATAAAACAAAGAAGGATTTATAACTTTGACCTGGCAGATATTGGGAATGTGGATGAAACTGCCATAACTTTTTATCTTCCAAGCAACAGAACTGTGGCAAGTTTAGGAGAAAAAAAGACATTTTTCTCAAAACCACAGGAAATGAAAAAAACAAACAAACACTTTACAGTTGTTCTATCATGTTTGGCTAATGGAACTAAGCTCCACCCTGTCATTATTTTTAAAAGGAAGACTTTGCCTAAGAAGATCAATTTCCCACCAAGAATTACTGTGCATGCACATGTTAAAGGCTGGATGGATGAAGACGGAACAAAAAAAAAATGGCTGTAAGAAATTTGGAACCGATGACCAGGAGCAGCCTTAAAGAAAAAGCCATCACTACTTGTTTGGGATATGTTCAGAGCCCAACTGTCGGATGACATTAAAAAAAAATGGCAAAATCTATTAAAGTTACTTTAGCCGTTATTCCAGGTGGGCTTACATCTGTACTGCAGCCTCTGGATGTATCTTTGAATAAGCCTTTTAAAAACCATGTGTGAAGGATGTGGCATGAATGGATGTCATCTGGCCAAACCTGACTAACAAAAGGAGGAAATCTCATGAAGCCTGACAGAGTTAAAAGCAAAGTGGTTTCTAGATGCATGGGAAGACATTCCAGAAGATATGTTGTGATGTGCCTTCCAGAAATGTAGTATTAGTAATGCTAATGGCAGTGAAGACTGTGTTTTGTGTGAAAATGACAGCAGTGATGGTGATGACGGCGATCTCAGTGAGGACAGCATCTATGATGACCTCACACCAGCTGAAGCTCTGCATTAGGATACGGATGATGATGAGGAATCCAGTTTTGAAGGATTTTACTCTTTACATTTTAGCTAGGTTGCTGATTGAACTCAGGGAATAGTACCCTTAAGGTATCATTGTTCATACCTTATTGTTTTTGTTGAACCTATTTTCCACTTACTGTGTTGGTTTACTAATGTTAAATGACTTGTTGTCCTTTTATTTGTTTTTTATTTAAAATAAATATTTGAATACATTACCCCCACTGATGTCTCAATTTTTAGTAATTTTATTTTCACTTGTTTTGATTATTGAAACTCACCAATAGCTTCTGCATTTTCCAGCCTAGGCTTATACTCGAGTCAATCAGTTTTTCTGGTTTCCCAGGTAATAATTAGGTACCTCGGCTTATACTCGGGTCAGCTTATATTCGAGTATATACAGTAATTTTTCCTTTGGGGAGGAAAAATTACTGTATTTCTGTGGTTTCTTTTAACACCATAAACAACCTTGTTGTTATGGTTTTTTGTTTGTTTTAATTCAATCTCTAATTCTGGATGAAAACGTCGAAGTACCCTTTACTCCTTTCCAAATATTCTGCAATATCCTAGGGGAAAGGAGCTTTAGGGATGACAGATAAGTGTTTCCCTTTGTGCTCAGATGTGTGACGAGATTCAGGAAAGCCCGGCCGTGATTCCATTATGTTGTGATTATGTTAGAAAGGGTTCTCTAGATGAAAAAACAAACAAACCAGAACATATGATTATACATCAATATCTATCAATTTCTCTCTATTTATATAACATAAGAAATAAACAGTTAATCTATAAAGCAGTGCAAATGGCTCAGTGCAACTCACTTCCCTACTGGCAGTCCTTCAGGTCTTGAGGGCCACAGGGTAGTCCTCTGTAGAGCAATTCAGATTATCTTGGCACAGGCAGCAAACAGCAAGGCAGTTGACAGGATCCAACAGTCCCAAGCTCAAGCGATATTACTCCAGTAGTGTGGTGAAGCAGTTTTGAAGGAAACTCAAACTACAGCAACACAGTCCATGGGTTAGGTGTCCCATAGGTAGTGTAGTTTGTAAATTGAAGCAGAGAGCAAGCTATGGCAACCACACACTGATCTGATCATTACAAAGCAAGAGACAAGAAAGGTGAGGCTCACCAAGCCATTTACCTCTCTGCCCTTCAATTAATCCCACGTGTGTTCATTGGCCATGTTGGCACAATAAACCTACCTATCACAATGAGGATATTCTCTATAATTTCACCATAGCATCTGGGTAATTATGATAGTAATGGATGTAAAGCAACATTAAACATAAAATATGAACAAATGTTCATATGATTGGTAAAGTGAAAACCTGAGAGAGAGGACTATGTTCTCCCAAAGACAACATCCCCATCACCATGTAATTCCCAGAGCCAGGGGCCTCCATTGATCCCTTTTCAACTTTACATAACTATGTGCCTCCCACATGCAAATACATAATATGCAGCCATGTGAAACCACAGCACATGTACTTAAATTCGTATTCTTTCTCACCCTGGAGAGCATTTTCTGGGCGTCATGAATCTTATCCACATGAACATGAATTATGTGTGGACTTTCCTTTTTCTGGTGGAGACTCTGGGTGGTGAGTGCTTCAGGGATTCACACAGGAAGTCTGGGGATGCAGCATCTGAACACATGACCTACTGTTGCTCTTTTTATCTACAGTTGTCCTGGCTCAGGTCTAGTGACAAGAGTCAGACCCTGGACTGGTGAAGCCTTCACAGGCACTGGCTGTCACTTGTGCTGTCTCCAGATTCTCTTTAACCAGCTCCGATGTCAGCTGGATCCGCCATGATTCAGGAAAGGGACTGGAATGGGTTGGTGATATACAGAGGGGTGCTAGCACACACTATAATCCAGCTCTCCAGTCTCAAGTCAGCATAACCAGGGACACCTCCAAAAGTAAAGTTTATTTAAAACTGAGCTCTGTGAATCCTGAGAACACAGCCGTGTATTACTGTACTAGAGGCACAGTGATGGGAATTCAGTGTGAGCCCAGACACAAACCTCCCAGCAACAGGCCATGGTTTCAGTAGATGCAAGGGCTGAGGTCAGTGATGTTTTCCTCTCAGAAGCTGTGGTTTCCCCACCTTGTCAGCACCTCTCTAGGGACACCATGCACAGACTCAAGAGAAGCTTCATGCCTCTGAACATGATTTATTTTCCTTGGAATGGGCTTTGTCTCTCTTTCACCATCTTCCAAAGACAGATTTCACAGTAATAGTAATTGATGAGATATCACTTTACAACTAGTTAGTTCAGGCAGGTGTCCTCAAACTACAGCCCGCAGGCCACATGTGGCCCACCGAGGACATTTATCTGGCCCGCCAGGTGTTTTTACCCAATTTGTTTTTTACTTCAAAATAAGATATGTGCAGTGTGCATGGGAATTTGTTCTTTTTTTTTTTTTTTAAACTATGGTCCGGCCCTCCAACGGGTCTGAGGGACAGTGAACTGGCACCTTGTTTAAAAAGTTTGAGGACTCCTGTTTCAGGGTACCAACTAGTGCCATTTGTTGTCAAAGCTATAAATATTTCATGTAGAAAAAAATTCTCATGTGGAGTCCCAAATTGTCTCTATACCCTCAGATTTATCTTGAACCTTCTTGTAATAAATAATCACAAATGTAGTTTTTTTTTTCACTGCCACCAGCAGCACTTTGCAGTTTTATTAACCATTCAAGTACAGAAGCATCTGGTAAAATCGGGACAGAACTGGGATTTAAAAGCAAACAGATATTCAGCATCTAACAGTTTTGAGAAGCCACTACATACTCTTTCACAAACATGTTTCCACGGGGCCAATACAGTGCTAGCCATTCACCCAGCGCACTGAGTGCACCGAAGTAGAAAAGAGGCAACAAGAAAAATAGCTACGTTAGAAACACTCCAACACTTTAGAAAAAAAGAGTCAAACACTTTTTGTTTCTCCCCTTTAGCCCCTAAAACAACATCACATGGTCTGGATCTACCTATTTACGTCCTACGTTGGCTTCTAGTCTTTGTCAGGAGGGAAATAGTAATAGTAGTAAAATGACACTGGCCAGCACGGTCTTTGGATCTTGAGGAGGGAGGGGAGAAAGTCAGTCCTCAGGACAAGCTAGTTGGCTGCAGTCTCATCAGCGGGGTCTTTGCATTCCTTGTTCTTCCGCACTTCTTCCACGTGCTTGTCCTTTTCTCGCAAGCGCTCCAGCTTGGCCACCATTTGTGCTTCTCGGTTCTCTTTGTTGGCTTCCATTTTGTGGGTCAGCTTCTCCTCGGCCATCTTGCTGAAGTTGTTGTTCTCCTCGATTGCTTTCTGCAGCACCTCCTTCTCGTGCTCCCGCTTCCCGGCCAGCTGCTTCAGGACCTCCGCTTCATGGGACTTGCGTCTTTCTTCTGCAGCTTCTAATTTCTTCTGAATTTCCTCCAGGGAAAGGTCCTTCTTCTTTGGAGGAGAAAGAGGGAATTCTGGGACGGCCTCTTTTGAACGGGGGCTGAGTATCAGCTCAAAGGCCTGGCCAGAGGCCCGCTTCTCCAGTTCTTTCACCTGGATATCAGAAGAAGCCATGGTGAACAGAAGACAAGAGACTGGCAGTGTACGCTCTGCAATCCACTGGGAAGGAAAGCCCTGCTCGGTCCGAGCCGCCTGGCCACACTCTCACAAATGTAGTTTTATGCAATCATTTTGGCTTAGAAGGCCCTAGAAAATATTGTCTATCCAAATATTGTTGTTTGAAAGCAAATAATTATTAAGAAGATCCTCAAAAAAATAAAATAAACTCACCCAAAAGTGAAAGACCGCATACAAAGTATATATATATATATATATATATATATATATATATATATATATATATATATATATATATATAAACATATATACACACATTCTAATATGACACAAGGATGGTGATACTTTATTCACATACTTTGGACATATTGCCCAGAGAGGCCAGTCCCTGGAGAAGGCCATCACGAGGGCAGTGACAAGGAGGAAGGCCCTCCAGGAGATGGATTAACAATGGCTGCAACAATGAGATCAAATGTAAGAACAGTTGTGAGGACAGTGCAGGACTGGGCAGTGTTCTGTTCTTTTGTGCTTAGGGATGCTTTGAGTAGGAACCAACTTGATGGCACCTATCAACAACAAATTCATAAACTGTGCTAAGTACTCTAGAATGTCCACCTTTTTTAGATTTTAAATAGAGAGGCTATCTACAGAGAAATCCATCTACTATAAAGATCGATAGACTGTCAAAATCCTATACAGGGTTGCTATGAGTTGGAGTATACATTAGGGCAGTGGGTTAGATGTAAAAATATTGATAGACTGCCTTTTCCACTGAAAAGTAAATGTTATTTATTGAAAATCTATTAGGAGCCAGGTAATATTCTAGGCACCCTAGTCATCCAGGATGAAACAATAAGTAAGGAGTAAAAAACTTCCTTTCCTCATGGATTGCCCATTGTAAATGCTCTTTATCACACTGAATATTATCAGTCCACTATACAGCACTCTAAGCTGCATAAAGTCTTAATTTTCAACCCAAATAAATTACTCAAGTTTGAAAAACAAAACAAGAACAAATTATAAACCTAATATTTCCTGACAGTGTCCATTTATGTCTATGTAAGTCTCAAGTCAGTGTTTTCCTTTTTCGAACACTTTCTGAGGTACTCAAATCACATTCTTTTAAATGTCCTTTGCATTTGGGAGACAAAAGTAAGACTGAAGGAGTATATCAGGGGTGCAGAGTGCGTGAAGTAAGCTTTCCTTACTTGCAGTCATTGGTACTTTCAATATCCTACCCCCAAGCCATCATTTTCAGGTCATCGATTTTCCTGCAAACTTCCTACTCATTGTCTAGCTTTCACAGGCATATGAGGCAGTTGATCCTCAAGTGACATCACACAATATGTAACATAGGTTCTCAGAGCAGATGTATATATAAAGAAGACTTGGTGGTGAGTGGACTAAGCATTAGTTGCTAAACAAAAGGTTAGCGGTTCAAACCCAGCAGCTACTCCTTGGGAGTAAGTTTAAGTATTGTGTGCCGATAAATATGGAAAGCTCTGGAAACCTAAAGAACAGTTATATTCAGTTCTACGGGTTTGCTATGAGTCTGAATTGACCCAATGGCGGTAGATTTACACTTTGAGGCAGAAGTTGTGTGTTTGCTTGATTGCTTGTGTGATTCATTCAGTGATTGCTTATTTTTTCTCCAGTACAGAAAGTAATGGCATCCACCCTGATTCTCCTACCAACGATATCCCAGGTAAACACAGGCTAGATATTGTACATTTCTACTTGGTCTAGCATTTTAACTCAAGTAAATCAACCAACAAAAATGTGTAAGAATAAAAATTAATAAATCTCCAATGTGAAATGTGAAGGCCCAAAGGTACACTAGTAGTGAATTTGCAGAAGGTCCTAAGTTGCTCTGGGTTTGGATCTTTGGTTTTCTTCTAGAATCACGTCCATGTGAAACACTGATATATGAGGTGCTAAAATCTGGAGGTCCGTGGTCTTTAAAAAGCCTGGTCTGCAAAAGCAAAGTGGAGGAGAAATTAAAAAGTTGACGAAGAACGCTGAGGTCAGATGCCAACAAAGATGAAAAAAAAAACACACGATGAGTGAGACACATGCCAGTGGAGTGAAACAAAGAGGCAGCAGAAAGAAGGGTATGGAATGAACTGTTTTTTTTTGGAACAAAAGGCCAGGCAGGCGGGTCAGGAGGATCTGAAGCATGTACATGCAGTGAGTGTCTCATCCAGATCAGGGGTCCCACATCGCCGCTCTACAAAGTGCCTTCAGCAGGTCAGGCACTCGGTGAGCATATTTTCACCGAATGAAACAGGAAAACTATAGTCCACGTGCTTTTGTGATACTCAAGAGCTACCAAGGCATTTGGAAAGGGAGACAAAGTGCCATTCCATTGCAACGTTGTAAAATGAAAAAAGAACACAGATGGTCACAGTAATGGGTGAGGGCTTGCAGGACAATATGACTTCTCTCCCGTTGTGCATGCGCATATGGCTCTAACTCTACATTTTCCACTAGAAATATCGGACTACAGTGGATCTGATGCCACCCATCAATGCTGCATTTTCTGGAATCCAATGAAGCTCCCACTGTCGTTATTCCATGTCAATGCAGAAAAACACATAGTGCCACTGATAAACTTTCCATCAGATTTATTATGTTGCACTTTTATTTTTCAACTTTTAGAAGGTAGAAAACAAAAATACACAGATGCTGCATTAGGCCAACTTGGGTTCAGGTGTTGTACTGTGGGTACACACCTTGTAAAGGGAGAGCAGCTATGACAGAAGGTACTTGCTGACCAGATGTGTTGCCTCAACACACAACTGTGTCTACCTCTCTGGCTCAGCTGGTTCATTCCCATGACCTCTTACCACCACGTTAGTGAGGTAGCATGACTTCTTCACTCTCACTGCTCCCTTCAAAAACCCAGAACCCCTGAAAGTGCTCTCTTTCTGAAAGACATCTGCCTCAAGGACGCATGGTCCAAAGAGTTACAAATTATTGCAACGAGGAGAACTTGGAGTAACTAAAGTCACCTTACAGTATTTATAAACACAAGGGGCACATCAGTTACTTATGTTATAATTGTAGTGATTGCCTACTACCCCCTGAATCCTCTTCATTGTCATCCGATGAGTCATCCGATGAGCCACCAGTTAGGCTGCTGTAACTGGTCCTACTGCGCCACAGCAGGTTACACTGCTCCCATGCAGCAGCCTCTTGGTTCTTTCCATGTGTTTTTGATTCCAATGACTTTAACCTTGTTAACTTGGCCAATGTGTTTGTTACTGGACTGCCAATATCCGGGCCAGCCAGTTGAAGGAAGATCATGCAGTGGTTGGTGGAGTCACTCTCATACACTTGGCCTGTGGTTGGCTTTTTACTCTCCGTGGATACTAACTGAAACTCAGAAGAACCCCTTCTCGGTTCCATCAATGAGTAAGGCATTGAAGAAAGAACTGTACAGTCTACAACACCATCTTTTGGAACTCAGGGGCTCAGTTTTACAGAGCCATCTCCCTCCTTTACTATCTCTTGTTTGGATGATCTGAGTAGCACTTCAGATTCCAGGAAGTCTTGGACTTTCCTGCACTGCCTCCTCCATCTTCACTTCAGAATTGAGTTACATCGTAGAGCAGAGTCCAGGGAACTACAAAAAAGATGCAACAGGAAAGCCACCTGCTCTTTGCTCTGGCATTGCCCTGTCTCTTCTGCACAGAACTGCCCCTTTGGGGTAAGAACTACCGCCCTGGTCTCAATTCTCTTGGCTACAGTGACCAGAGACTGGACTTGGAGGCCACCTTTATGTTCTCTTCCTTTGCAGATTCCCCTGTAGTGAGCGAGGAACACCATCGGAGCCTGCCAAAGAAAATCCTGCCACCTCCACTGACTTCACCACCACCAAGTCTCTTCACTCATCCACTCCGTCTGGAGAAATGTTCGTCATGGATTTTGTCTTCCTTGTATCCACAATCAAAGCTCATGGAAGCAGCAGTCAAGAGATCAAAAGATATATTAAATGTGGTGAATATTCAATATTCTTCAGAGTATTGAAGAGCCAGAACCTCACTTTAAAGACTAGGTCCACCTGAACTCCCCCAAAAGATTAGATAAAATAACTAATTCAGCATTCTATTGAAGTTGAAGTACATGTGATAATTCTTCAAACACCACTAGTGAATATTATTCAGGGTGAACCTAATACTCACCTTCCATGAAGAAGGGCCAAGTCTGTAGGGAGTTTTTAGGCTATTAGAAGAAAAAGGAAACCATCTAGCCTCAGGTGCAGTGAACAATTGTTGATTGCTCATGGAAAGTCATGGTAACCACTCACATAACAAGGGTTGACCTAGAGCAGTGATTCAATTCAATTGCTCCTCCAGGACTTCATTTCTGAATCTTCTTCTTTTTTTTTTTTTTTTCAAAATACCTACCAGTAACCTTTCATGACAGTCTTATTGATTAGGACTCACATTTCCTCAATACAAATGCTATTGTTACTATTGCCAGGTTTCATTGGTTTGGTCTTAAATCATCGTGTTGCCATGTACAATAGAATAACACACTGCCTATTCCTGTGTCATCCTCACAGTCCTTGCTATACTCGATCTCATTGCTGCAATCACGGTGACAAGCCATCTAACAGTTAGAATCTGTATGCTACAGAGCAGGCTGGGTTTTTCTGTGTGCATTTGTCTATTGGTGTTAGAGCCTCCCGTGGGTTTCTCAAAATAGCCTGTTACGAATGGGTGTCTACTCTTTGTCCTCACTGCCTGTTTACTATTTCCCTGTCCCTAGTTGTTCTGCTCCATTCCAGCTGCAGGAAGCCCTCTGAGGAGTGGCGAAACCTCCCAGATCCTCTCCCTAACCTGTACCGACTTCTCCACACACACCACGAACACTTAGTATTACTGGAGCTGGACCAGCCAATACCTTTTGAAGGAGTCAGACTGACTGTTAACAATAGACCTTGGTTGTCGGAAGAAACTTCACTTCATTCCTGAAGAATTGACCTTCGATCTCCAGGAGTGAGCCCACAAACTCCTTCTCTCTATAGTTAAAGTCTGTGACCACTGAAGACAAGACACTTTTACTGTATGGGATAGCGGAAGTCAGTGGTATCCAGACACAGACTACTGTAAGGAATAGGGCAGGGCTGTACCAGAAAGGTGTGTGTACAACGCACAGGACAAGTGACTCCCCTATGGCAGAAATAAGAGAGGAGATGTCACTTTGTAGTGAATGGGTGACTGGGTGCTAAAAAGTTAAAGATGACATTCTTTTTTTTAACATTTTATTAGGGGCTCATACAACTCTTATCACAGTCCATACATATATATACATCAATTGTATAAAGCACATCTGTACAGTCTTTGCCCTAATCATTTTAAAGATGGCATTCTTAATGAACAACTCTGTAAAAAAATTCATCAATGTCAAATAAAGGAGGACATATCTTGGAAGACAATGATAAGGATAATAATGTTCACCAACAAGAAACAGACACCAGAGCTATCTATCATCATGTTCACATGAGGAGTAACCATCTGTGCGTCCACACTGAGGATGAAGGATACATTCTGAACTCTCATGCCACAGAGGTTCTCTTTTATGTATAATAGTGTTTAAAAATTTAAAACATTGATATCAAACATTGATAGCTTTTAACTATAGCAGCAGCAGTGCTTCTGTATCACGTGTATAAGCAGCCTTTATAAAAACCTCCATTTTCCTGTGAGGGTGTGTCTGTTTCTTGGGTCATAAGGAGAACCCCAACACAGGTAGTCCACTCCTCTGCTACTAAGTGGAGGGCCACATGCTAATACAGCTCTCTCTGTGTGCCAGTGAAACCTGTCCTGCTCCTTTCCTGGGAGCTCTGGGCATGAAGCCCCAGTACATTGGGCCTCAGCTATTTCCATTTTCAGCTAACTCAGAGGACACATCATGAATTTTGGACAAAGTTGTGTTTATGTTTTGGCCATTCTACGTGGTAATAATTGAGGAAAATGCTGTGTGGCTGTGTGTAGAATATTGGATGGGGTAGGCAGGGCAGTGACCTTATCACACTGTCTTTGTGATTGCAGGTGTCCAGTGTAAAGTGCAGCTGGTGAAATCTGGAGGTGACCTGAGAAAGCCTGGGGAATCTCTGAGACGCTCCTGTGCAACTTCTAGATTCACCTTCAGTGACTATTATATTAGTTGGATCCAGCAGTGTCCAGGACAGAGACTGGAACAGGTTGGTTTTATTAAAACTGCAACCAATGGTCAAACAACGGAGGATGCTTCATCTGTGAAAGGCAGATGATTCACTGTTTCTCCCCCCGCTCCCCCCCCCCGATGATAGCATGTGCACCTCAGCCTCACTTGGTCTTCCACAGGGAGAGAGAGAGACCAGAGTTAAGGAGAGAAGGGAGGGGAAGGATGAAAAGGGGAAGGGGAACAGGGGAGTGAGGACCAGGGGAGGGGAAGGGGGAGCAGAGAGAGCTTTTTTATTGCTAATCAAGTCTTATATATCTTTGGGGACATGCAAGCCTCCTAATTGCAGGTAAAGACATATGTCACAGGAAGGGATTGCACTAATTGGACTACAGTAATGAATCGGGGGGACGATCTAGGGGTAGCCACAAAATACGACAGGGAGGTATTGGGAGTACACATGTGACAAGATGGGTGGATCTTAGATTCAGAGAACCAGCTTAATTTTGGTTATCACTGAGCCAGTTTGACCTGTTCTCTTGCTCACTATTGAAACCATTATCAGTGGGGTGTGAACCCCACCAACAATGGAGCAGACTGCCTTCAGGGGGAATATCTCTGAGCATCTGACCTCCCACCATATGCTGGAAAATAGCCTCTAATGTTTGGCTTTCCAACTGAAGAGAATAAATGACAATTTATGAAAATGATACTTATGACACACTACCTTGACCAAATCAAACTAGAACCCTTAACATTTTATAAATACATAGATGGTATTAATAAATGCACAGTTGTATTTGTCCACACATTCATACATATTTTAGTGTAGCCAAGAAGAGGTATAGTTTATACAAGTGTTAGTAAAATAAATTCCACATTCATGTGTTTATTCCAAATAAAACATGCTTAAACATGTTTCTGCTATCACTGGCTGTCTGTTGGCCATATTTTCTCAGTAACACACTTAACTTGGTTTCATTGGGTTGACTTAAAATACATCTGTTTCTGTGAGTCAGGAAACAAAGAAAGAAAGAGAAAGAAAGAATGTAGGCCAACAGAAATTCTCTCTTCTGCACACTAGACATTTTTTAATTGGATCAAGCATCATAAAGAATATACTGAAAACTTCACAGGTGAGTCAAAGAGGGGGAAAAGTCAACTGGTACAAATGAAGAATCTGGATGACATGAAGTACTGGTGGAAGAAGTCTGTCGAGTTGCCATTGAGGAGATAACTAAGGAAGTTGGAATTTCACATGGTTCAGCATTTTCAATTATTATGTCACAATTTTGGTTTCTTGATTGGTGCCAAAAAGCAATGCACAGGGATTGATGAGCTAAAAAATTGCTCCTGAAGAGCTGCTTTGTAGGAAATTGAAGTTAATGAAGCCAGTTTTGTGGAATGAAACTTAAGTATTGATAATTCTTGAATGTATCAAAATGATCCAGAGAGAGAGATCCAATGAAAACAGTTAGATCTGTAGGAATCATCTAGGTTGATATTCAAAGAATAACGGTCAATTCAGAATGTATGAAAGTGATTTTGTGGATTCTAAATGGCTAGTCTGGAATGAAATTCTCATAGGACAGAGAAAATCAAAAAGTATTATTATGAATAAGCTTCAAGAAAATGTAACATGGTATTAGTGAGAAAATGTCCTAGAATGTTGCACAAAGGATCTGTTTTTCTCTCTATCATGACAATACACCAGCTCATTCTTCAAGAGTAAGAATGGTTGTCCATTGAGGATTTTGTTTAGAAACCTTAACAGTGGTTCTCAACTTTCTTAATGCCATGACCCTTTAATATAGTTCCTCACATTGTAGTGATCCCCCAACCATAAAATTATTTTCGTTTTTACTTCATAACTATAACTTTGCTACTCTTATGAATCGGCTGACCCCTATGAAAGGTCGCCCAACCCCAAAGGGATCCCGACACACAGCTTGAGAAATGCTGCCTTACACCATCCACATTAAAGAGCTGATCTTCCCCCTGCATATTTCTGTATTTTCCCATAAGTCAGAGAACATTCCTTGAGTATTGTGGAATTTTCAGTCTGACGTTCTGTAAATCAAGGAGCATAGAATATTTGGGGGAAGGTTCATAACAATAGCTTTACATTTTGATTATTTTTTGTTTAGTGAAAACATCTAAGACAGTGGAGAAATGTATTTAACTACATTTGTATATATGCATATATATGTATGCAATACCTATATCTTGGAGGAAGAACAAGATGGTGACCAAGCAGTACACATGGGAAGGACTCCACAAAGACCAGCGGAAAAGAACCAGGAGAGGGATATGCTACACTTCCAGAATGCAGGATTTTCAGCAGAAAGTTACATAACACAAATTTAATAAAATATCAGCAACATTTGCTGATAGACTCCCCTTTGTCACCGGCCCTCAACAATAACCAACTGTTTGAAGATTCCCAAATTGCTAGACTTAATTTTCCTAGTCCAGGAGCTAGCTAGGATGGTGGAACTGCTGAGCTTCAGAAACATAGCTCTATGGAACTAGCTTGAGACCAACATAAGCACAAGTAGACTTGGCTTTCAACACAAGTCAATGGAGGTCTAGCCGGATGCCCTAGAAGCCCTAAATCCCCAATAACCAAGATAGCACAACCTAACAGTGTAGTTACATAATCTGATGTCACCTGTAGTCTAATAAGAGGAAAGAGGTGGAATTTAGCTTGTCGAATATGTCTCAGTTTGATGTCCTCATTTGGAGGGGCTATGGAGATAAACAGCTCACTAGAGGCCAGACACACTCTCTGCTTTGTCTTCCTGCAAGCAAGACATATGGAACCATGCTGATGGAGCAAGAGCGCTGAAGCTGGAGAAGCCACGTGGAGACCCATGCCAGTGCTGAGATGCTTCCACCACCATTGGATCCACAAGAATTTCCACCCACTGGCCTGGGATCTTCCTGCATTCAGTAACATTGCATGGATTCATAAGTCTAAAGAGGAATTTATGGACTAGTACTAAAATATGGGTTAATATCAGACTTATGGACATGTTCTGAACTGGGCGGGAATGTTTTCTTAATGTACAATTGCTCTTTGATATAAAATTCTCTCTTACATGCATAGGAATGCCTCTGGATTTGTTTCTCTAGTCAACCCGGACTAACACAATACCCAAGAAGTGTGGCAATAACTCTACAGGGCAGCCTGCAATAGTCATAGATAGTGAATAGACTAACTCTCAGAAGCTGGGGAAGTTACAACTATTCCTCTTTCCAGGAGATACTGCTCTGCCCCTCCCTCCCCATCTTAAGATGCCGACCAAAAAAGCATGGATTAAAAAAAATATTTCTATAGCAGTTAATACACACCTGGTTGATTAACAAGGTATTGTCCTCACAATACAAACAGAAATTGCAACAGTGGGTTTTAAAAGTATGGGCAGGGAATTTGGGCATATGACAAAGACTAAAAGGTTTAGGGCCAAGAAACTTCTCCTTGTTCACATACCAAGCTATTCATCAGTTGTCCCATAACTCCATCCCTGGTCAGCACCCCAAGCCACTCAGATAAACAACCTGCCCTTTGATTCGGTGTGGTAGTTATATAACCTGGTGTCAATTTTGTACTTGAGAGTATTAAGAGGGAAGGGTGGATTCTAGTCTGCCTAACATTTCATAGCCAATGAGGCCTCTGTGTGGGCAAGGCCTTCTCCTGAGGATTCTGGGAACTCCTGGATATCATCTTTGAAGATGGGAGACATTCTCTCTCTCTTCACTCCCTGGGAAACAGCAACTGACAAGATACATGGAACTATGCTAGTGCCCTATGCTGCAGAAGCCGTGTGGACACTCGTGCCAGTTGAGAGATTCTCACAATGTCATTGAACCCGCAAGATTTCACACCCACTGGCCTGTGATCTTCTTGCATTCGGCATCATTACATGTGTTTCCCGAGTCTGAAGAGGACGTTATAGACTGGTATCTGACATATGGGCTAATGTTGGACTTATGTACTTATTCTGAACTGGGTTAAACCTCTCTCTTATACACATATGAGTGTCTATAAATTTGTTTCTTTAGTCTACCTGGATGAAAACAGTAGGCTATTGCTTCATTCCTCCATACTAGACCAGCTAAGCAGGTGGAGGGTATAAAAGGCCCCCAAATGGATTTTTTTAAGCTATGTATTTAATTTAAAAAATTTTTACAAAACAACCTTATCACCTTCAAACTACTTGCCATTACACTTAATATATTTGTCAAATCTGTGATTCCATTTTTGGAAATACTTTTCAAATTTGTCCGTTGGGATTTCTGATACACCTCCCTCATTTTTTTCTTCACCTCTTCTATGTCATCAAATCGCTGCCCTCCTCAACTACCAACTAGGATTTTTTCCCCTTGGGATCACATGTTATGCAATCTTTTCAAAACCTCTAAATAGAAAAGGTAATTAAAGTCTGACCTGTTGGAATGAACTCCAAATGCACTATCCGCCTCACAGTAAACAACAACAACAACAACAAATTTGATTTCACTTGATGAGCATTCTTTGGTGTCTTCCACTGGTTCATATATCCTGATCAGGAAACATAATTTCAAAGCCACACACTGTACTCTTAAATTGGCCATCACAAATTCGAGGTTCAAGCAAAATTGCTTTCACGACAAAACTCACTGTGATCAGAAGGAATCTTCCCAGGAGACATCACTGGGTGAACTAACTCAATGCTTGCCTAATGGGAAAAAAAGTGCATATTACAAAAACTTTTCCCAGTGGAGCTTTTCCCGTTTCTTTTGGTTGTGTTTTTTTGGGGGGGGAGGTACCCCCACAGACCCGTTCTTCCAGTCCTATTTAGTCACGTCCATCATCCAGAAAAGAGAGAACCCCAACTCCTCTGACCTTGTTTACTAGAGGTCTGTCATCTTTAGATATTTAACCTAAATCATAAAAATTCAGGAGTCTCAGCCATACCAGGTACCAAAACCATTCCACTAGTCTTAATATCAACCCTACTCTTACATGTTATAAAATCATCACACTACCAGACACTGTCCCCAACTGCTCAAAAACTCCTGATCCACACACCCTTAGCTTCCCCAAGGACAAGGTTTAGACAGCAGATGTTCTTTTGCTGGCATTGTTGTTGCTCTGTGTTCTATCATTCCTATAATCCCTCCATATCTAAAACAAATTGTGCACTCTTCTTATAATTCATCCTTAATCAGGACTTCATTATGTGCTGGTATACGTAAGAACTGGGGGGTGGGGGGTAATGTTAATTTACTTTTTTTGCATTCACTTAAATTTGTTTTCCAGTTTTTGAACCCATCATCAATCCAGAAGTTAACACCCACATCAGAGACAATGCTCCTGGGCAAAACTTAGAGCCAAAACAAACATATATAAAGAGCTCTCACGATTCTTACTCTAGTATCATTTTTTCTATTATTTTTTAAAACTTTACGTTTACCCTTTCCTTCTTTAATATTTAAAGGTTGATTTCTTATCCCTTTTAACCTATCTTTTATTTGTCCCCTTCTTTTATTCTCTTCCAACATTTTCTTTCTATCTCATTCTAATGAAAATAAAATCTAACACTATTCTTAAAATTTATTATCTTTTCCCCTGATCTATTAGCATTACCCATTTTCTGGTCATAGCAACAAGTACATTTGGGAGACCTAATTTCCTTTCATTTAACATACAAAATAACACTACAGGATCTCTCACTTTTTTTGCTTACTTTTTCTTTGTTTCTCCCTCCTCCAACACTTCGTCTTCTACTTTTTAATCTACCCAAATAAAACCTAATCTAACACTCTCCCTCATACAGTTCATACTGTCCACTGCCCCCTCTACTGTACTATCTAACAGAGTTAAACACACACACACACACACACACACACACACACACACACGAAAGAGAAACAAACAACCAAATTCCAAACAGAACTAAATGCAATGTCTGAAACTGAACAGGCTATGGAATTACCAGAGAAATATATTAAAAGAATAATGATAGCACTCATACAACAGATGAAGGGAGAGACGTAGAGGAAAAGTAAAACAATAGAAAAAAGCTGGTAAGTTCACTATATGCCACAGAATAAAAAATTAAACAATACAATAGCAGCATTACAAAACACTCTAAAAAGGAAGCAGAAGAGAAGAGAGAGAAACCTGAGTTAGTGGGCTTGAAGATAAATCTGTCGACTCCAAGTAAAATAAAATGCAAAAGAGAAATAGAAAAACTTTAAGAACAATGTAGGATGCAATCAAGAGGAACAACATATCTAATGGGAATCCAGAACAGGAAGGAAAAAAATACATACAAACAAGGAATAGTATTAGAATTCTCTTAAGAAAAATTTCCTCAATGTCTAAGGATGAAATGATAATTATTCAGGAAGCCAAAAGAATTACAATCAGGAGAAACCCCAAATGGAAAACTACCCTGCACAACGTATTCACTATGTCTAATATCAATTGGTAAGGGAAGAAAATGTAAGTGAAGATAGCAACAACAACAAAAAAGAACAATTATATACAATGGGTCAAAATAGCATAACTTCAGATTTCTCAATGGAAACTATGCAGGCAAGAAGAAAATAGAGTGAATTACACAGAACACTGGAAGAAAAAACTGTGAACTTACAATATTTTACCAGCAAAAATATCACTCAAAGATGATGGAGAAATAAAAGCATTGTAAGAGAAGAAGAAATTCAAAAATTCACATATAGATTGTGATAAGAGTTGTATGAATCCCTAATAAAATGATTTTTAACAGAATTTAAAAGAATTCACAAGAACAAGACCACCACTCTGTTAAAAAAAAAAACAAACCCAAAATCCAGTGAAATACTATGGCCATCAATAACACCATCACATTTATTTGAAACCAACATAAAGACAATTCCTAAGAAAAATAAACATACCCAGAGCGACACTGAAAGCAATAAATTAATATAGGAAAAACAATGAAACTATGAAAATACACATTAAAGACTCACACAAAACATTAACAAATGTAAAGAAAAATGTCGGTAACAAATATATACCTGTCAAGAATCTCACTGAATGTCAATGGACTAAATTCACCCATAAATGCATGTAAAACCCAAAGCTATCCACATCATCGATGAGAAAGCTGTAACAAATATAAGTATTCTATCGCAGCTCATGCAGAGACCACTAAGTACAATGAAAGAGGAACACACAGAGGAAGACAAGATAGATGACTAGAACATCTAGAATTACATCACTTATGCAAAGTGAAATATTTTATCAGCAGATTAAAATGAGAGCCCACAAACTGGCATGGGGGTAGGGGGTTACCAACAACATATCACACAAAGATCTAATCTTCAAAATGTACAGAACTCTACAACAACTCAATAAGAAAATGACAAACTAACTAATTAAGAAGAGGGGAAAAGACATAAGCAAACATTTCTCCAAAATGAAGTACAGATGCTAACAAACATAAAAAATGGTTGTGATGACTAGTCATCAGGAAGATGCAAATTAAAACCTCAACAAGATAGCACTTCATACCCATAATACTAGCCCAATTAAACAACAACAAAACAAAACCCACAGGAAACAACAAATGCTGGAGAAGATGTGTAGACGTTGGAACTAGTATTCAGTATAGTGGACTAGTAAATAAAGCACCATGGAAAATGATATGGCAGTACATACACAACTGGGAACAGAAATTCCATATGCCCCATCAATACTACTATTAAGTTTATACCCCAACGAAATGAGACACAATATGTGTAATTGTATGCTTTCCCATATTCAAAGCAGCACAATTCACAATAGCAAAAACTGGAAGCAGACAAATGTCCCATAGTGGAAGCATGAATTAAGAAACTATGGTGTGTACACATAATGGAAAACAATGCATTCCTAAAAACAACAAAAACCATGAACCATGCATCATCTCCCTTGTGTGCACTTTGTAAGAATCACCTCAAACAAGGAGACCTCACATTGGCTGGGTCACTCTGTCAAGAAAGGGGAAAAGGGGAAAGACTTTCCATTTGATGCTGTACAACAGTGAGAGAAGGCTCTGACAAATGAGCAGCCCCCCCCCCCCCACAGGAATGAAGGGAGAACCTTACTGGAACATCAAAGTAAGACCAGGGGACGGGGGCAACTACATTTGAAAGGAGGTGTTGATATTTTTGTTGCTGGGTTTGGTTGGTAAATGAGGAGGAGCAACCTCACTTCGTGAGGGATGCTAAACAATAATTGTTGGGAACCTAAGTGGTCAATAAACTGATTTTATGTTCCAGGGTTGACACTAATAATATGTTTCTACCCAACCCTGGATGAACTATGCTATGGAGTAAACACTATGATGACTGTAGATGTTGGCCTTACAGGCCAAGGGCCACATCAGGAGGACACAGAGTAGAAGCCCTACTGAATGCACTGAGCAATACACCAAATCTACCTGTACCCTTGATTAAGGATTGAACTATTTTTAAGGCAGGGGAGGGAAAAACTGTGGAAATGTTGGTCATTGGACATCCCTGGCTTAGTGGGTGTCCAATGCAGTGACACTGAGAACCACCAAATATTTAATACCTCAATGCGTTCCTTGCAATAATATGAACAGTTTTAATCTGATAGGCAAGTACCTGCACTTGTAACAACTGATAAAAGTAAATTTTCCCTAACACCAAGAACCATGCTCAGTGTAAGCAGAGGTCATTCAATTAAGAAATCTTTCTGTACAAAGCAACAACTCGTGGATTGCACCTCAAAGTTATATACTTGCATAAACCCCTCATATCAACAGTATCTTAAATTCTATGTCATTGGATAAATTATTGATGCTATCAATGCAATCACATCTGAGGGGGCTTTGTTTTACGCCTTTTTGTTGTTGCTGCTGCTGTTGTTGTTGTTGTTGTTGTTGGTGGTGGTGGTGGTCTTTTTGTCATAATATGACCACCAAAGTAAACCAGAGCAGATGGATTATAGGCTCCCACTTAACTCTATTCCCAATCCAAGAACAGTTAGTTCTGATAACAGGGCCTGCTCAATACTGACCTTAATGAAACAATCACTGAAGGTAAGGGAGCTACAGCAGTGTGGTGAAGAAAGCACATGGCGCCCCGCTAACAATTGGAATAGTGTCTGGGGTCTTAACGGTTTGTATTCAAACAGTCACTAATCTAAGTGAGGTGTCAACTAAGTCCACATGGATGAAGCACATGTGTGATGCAAAGATAACAAAATCCAAATATGGTGAGGGAAAAATAGCAAAGTTTAATTGTGAAAAACAAAACAAAAAAATTTATAGGAAAGTATGTAGGACAGTGGGGACCCCAAATCCATCTGGAAACCATCTAGTGAGAGTAAATCTCTGGCATATCCTCTTTAAACACAGGAAAGGGTCTAGAACAGCTTTACTATCAGCCAGAGATCATTGTAATCCTGATTATGTTCAATCACACCATAGTATAATATGATACTTTTTCAGTTAACCTCTCTCTTGACTCAACATGAATTTGCTGTAGCTTCAAGTATTCCTCACTTTATCCACTACAGTAATTTCTTCTCTGGCTTTTAAGATTTTTTTGGGGGGGAGGGGCTTTTAAGATATTGTTTGTGGTATTTTCTTTATTAATCTTTATTTTTATCTTTATATTCTTATTTTCTTCTTCTTGCCGGTTTGTTTTGGTTTCTGTTGGGTTTCCCAGACTGTGAAGCACAGGAGTAGATGCATAGAAACAATAGGTAAGGCAATGATTTAGGGGGGATGTGTGAAGGGGAGGCGGGGACAGTGAGGGAATTGGGGGAGCATACAGTAAGTACAGGAGGGGGAAGAAGCACTTGTAATGATTGTGATGATGTCTATGCAACTCATTTTAAAAGCAATTTATCTCTACATAGAAGCGTGTGATATTTGAATACTGTATGAAGAATATTGCTACTAAAACAAACAAATAGAAGCCAAAGTTGACCAATGATTACCGTGGTTGAAGGAGAAAGCACTGTTGCTTAGGGATCATTGAGTTTGATGGTTGTGGATGAATTTGGAAAAGGATACGAATAATCATTGTACAACATGAAACATTTTAATTAATGGCACTGAATTATACATGTAGAAGTTGTGTAATTGGAGAATGTTTTGTTGTGTATATTTTTTGCTACAATTACAAAACTTAATTCATGAATAATAATGACTACAAGGAAGAAGAAAATGTTCTAAAATTGAAAACGGTGATAACTTCACAACTATTCTTGACATGATTGAATTATTGAATTGTATGACATGTGGATGACATACTAATAAAACTGTTAGAATATTTATCCCTATCAATATCTGTCATATCTATCTATCTCTCATTTATCTATCACTATCAGTATGGTAGTTACACAATTTCAGGTCAAATTGAAAATATATAATGTGGTAAAATCTAGCCTGTCACTGAGGTCACAGATTGATGGTACCTCCTTGTGGGCATGGTTTTCTCATAAGGAGGAACATTGGAACCCACTCCCACCCCCAACTCTGTGTCTTCATCTTTATGCTGTAGAGACATTGGATCCACAAGAGTTTGTACCTACCATCATGTGATATTCCTGCATTCGGCATCATTGCATGTGGCTTCATGAGTCCAAAGAAGAACTATGGAATAGTATCGTACTCATGGACTTGAGTTGGACTGGGCTGGGATGTTTCTGTCAATATGTAATTACTTCTTCATATAAAGCTATTTCTTACACATATTTGAGTGACTGGTTTGAATTCTCTAGACAACCAGGCCTAACACAAGCAATCTCTCTGTCAATCTGTCAATCTATCGTCTATCTACCTAGCACTTATGCCTTAACAGAAAAAACAAGTGTGCACCATACTGTTAGAGATTACGGGAATCAAGAACATTACAAAGATTATAAATGATAGGTAATCATCACAGCAACCAAATAGCTTCAACATTAAAAATAGTACCTAAAAACAAGTAGTCTCCTGTCACTTTTATTTATTGAGTTTTAAGAACTTGGTTCATATTTTGTATATAAGGCCATTATCTCAGTTGGTTTCTACAAATATACCCTTTCCATGACTTTTGCTTTATATTTCTTAGAAGTGTCTTTCATAGAGCCCATAACAAAATGTCATTGAGTCTCTCCTGACTCATAGCCATGCTCTACAAATTTTTTGACTGTAAATATTTATGGGAAGAGAACAGAAAAACTTGATTAATTCACACGGACAGTTTTTCAGTTAGCAGTCCAATGACTATGACACACAGATGACACCAATATGTAGAGATATTGAGCACTCACTGATGGATACAAATGATTAGAGCCTTCAATGTGGTTTATATTTCATTATATAGAAATATTTAGTCCTCTCAAGTGGTTCCAAAAAATGTCATGAAAAAAACAAGAAAATACTGCAGTCACAGAATTCATTTCACCTAAATTCACAATCAATATCAATATAAGAAGCAGGCAATAAATACAAGGTAAAAGAAATTTCTTTAAAAAATCATTAAATATTTTAATGTCATTGTTGGGACTACGGTATGGCTTACCCCAGCCATGTCATTCTCTATCACCTAATATGGAAAAGAAATCTTGACAATGAATTTAAAAAGACCAATGAAAACTTAATGTATATTTGAATGATGGTATAGGCAAAGATTACTGAATACACCATAAGTTTCAAGAACTAACAAATCTGTTTTGTACTCCTGAGAATTTCCATAGAAGTAAAGATGAAGATAATTTGTTTGGTTTACTTTTGTTTTAGAGGAATAGGGTCCCCAATTTTTTTTACATAATTTATAGACCTGTGGAGATAAAACTATCTGCTTTTATGACTCCCATGTTCACAGCTCAAGATGGTGAATTTAGGTCACATAGTTCAACAACTAATCGTTTCCCTTATGTCAATAGTTCTATCATTTTAAGTAGATTATAAAGGTATAGAGAGTATATATACACAGGCACACACACTTAGTCTAATTCTTCGGAAATCTTCTGGTATGTGACATTTCTTAATAGTTCATCAGCTTCTATTGCAAGTTGGCACTTCAGAGAACACAAAGGTCAGTTTGAGAAACTATTTAAACACTGAAATTCGTGCGTGTAGTATAGTTTAAATGAAATATATATCATTTAAACAATGTATATAATTTAAACTAACTTTCATTTTGTTCCTTGGCTTTCTCAAGGAGCACAGAAGCTACATTGGGAGGACACTCAGGAGAAAAAGCAGTGATCCAGGTGTGCTGGAACAAGATTTTTGGCTTTAGTTATCACTTAGCTCTCATGCTACAGCCTCGAGTAGCAAGAGAGGTGAATGTATGAGAGTACCATCTTCACTCACCCATTAGATTCCCATGGAGACATTGAATGTGGACACGGATGAGACTGTCTTCTTCACATAATGTCTTAATCACAGTCATGAAATAACTAAGCAGGTATAATTTTAAGCTGTAAAGAATTATTTATGATTTCTCTACAATAGTAGAAAAGTGGAATAAATATGATTGCCCTTTCATTGGGCCCATATTACTCTACAAATTCCAAATTGGAAAGTACTGAGAGCAACTGGATTAAATGACTGACCAAATATCACCCTGTGGCTTGGGACATGGGAAAGAAATCCATGCCATTGAGTGTAAAGCTCAAGGTGTTGATTTCCATAGTCCGGGGAGAACTTTTCAGCTTATTAAGAATATTTGTAGCCCCCAGAGTAATTCATTTCAGTGGACAGCACTGAAGCTGCAGCTCAAGAAGGACATGTCTGAGTAGAGAACATAGGAGCAAATTAAGGGGGAGGAAGAGAGATAGTGGAACACATCCTGGCCCACCAGGACTGGAGGACAATATTCCCGTTCAGAGCAGCCAATCCACAGAGAAGACCATATGTCTGGCCCCATTATGAGACACAACATCCCGCACAGACTCATAGCCCTACAGGGGACAACACTGGAGACACAGTGTGGGAATTTCACCCAATCTGGTCCCCCAACAAACGGAGGCAAAAAACAAGAAGGTTGTGCAACAGAACAGCAAGGGGAACAGAGCAACAAAGTGCCCAGGGAATACCAAAAACAGACTTTGGGGTCAGGGCTTGGCACCCCATCAGACTTGACCAGAAAATACTCCTAAAGGCCAACAAACAGTCCTTGAATTAACCATAGGCTTTCCTTTGTTGTTGTTTTGTCATTGGATATTTTATTGTTGTTGTTGTTGTTTGTTTTTTTGTTACTTTGTTTTGCTTTGTCTTGTTTTTGTGCACATGTGTGTCTAAATAAGATAGGCAGGATGAACAATCTGGTGGAGAAAACAATGGGACTGACAGTTCTGGGGGGACATGGAAGACGTGGAGGTGGGGGGAAAGGTATTGGGGTTAACAAATCCAGGGCAAAGGGAACAACAAAGTGATCCAAATTGGTGGTGAGGAGGGTGTCGGAAGCCTGGTAAGGCATGATTAAGGGTAATGTGGCTGAGAGGAATTACTGAAACCCAAATGAAGGCTGAGCATGATAGTGGGACAGGAGGAAAGTTAAAGAAAATAGAGGAAAGAGCTAGGAGGCCACTTAGAGGTCTAAATAAAGGCACATGCATATGTAAATATATTTTTATATGAGGATAGGAAATTACATCTATGTGCATATATTTATAGGTTTAGTATTAAGGTAGCAGATGGACATTGGGGCCTACACTCAAGTACTTCCTCACTGCAAGAATACTATGTTCTGTTAAACTGGCATTCCGTGATGCTCACCTTCTTGATATGATCACTGAAGACAAAGCAGGTGAATAAAAAAATGTGGTGAAGAAAGCTGATGGAGCACGGCTATAAAAACATATAGCATCCAGGGTCTTAAAGACTTGGAGGTAAACAATCAGCCATCAAGATCAGAAGCAACAAAGCCCACATGTAAGAAGCACCTCAGCCTGTATGATCATGAAGTGCCAAAGGGATCAGGTATCAGATATCAAAGAACAAAAAATCATACCACTGGGTGCTTACCTTCCCAGTATGATCACTGAAGACAAATGGGTGCATAAGCAAAAGTGGTGAAGAAAGATGATGGTGTCCATTTATCACAAGACACAGAATCTAGGCTCTTAAAGGCTTGAAAGTAAACAAGCTGCCATCTAGCTCAAAAGCAACAAAGCCCACATACAAGAAGCACACAAGCCTGTGTTATCACTAGGTGTCGAAGGGATCAGTTATCAGGCATCATCGGAACAAAAAAATCATATCATTATGAATGAGGGGGAGAGCGGAGTGGAAACCCAAAACCTATCTGTAGGCAATTGAACATCCCCTTATGGAAGGGTCACAGGGAGGAGATGAGCCAGTCAGGGTGCAGTGTAGTAACGATGAAACATACAACTTTCCTCTAGTTCCTAAAAGCTTCCTTCCCCTACTCCCCTACCCCCACTATCATGATTCCAATTCTACCTTACAAATCTGGCTAGACCAGAGGATATACACTGGTACAGATAGGAATTACAAACACAGGGAATCCAGGACAGTTAATCCCTTCAGGACCAGTGTTGAGAGGTGATACTGGGAGGGTGGAGGGAAGGTGGGATGGAAAGGATTACAAGGATCTACATGTAACCTCCTCCCTGGTGACTAACAACCCTAACATAGGGAGATATCAGACAGTGTAATATATGACTAAATAATTATAATTTACAAATTATTAAGGGTTCATGAGGGAGGGGGTAGCAGAGAGGGAGGGGAACAAAATGAGGAGCTGATACCAAGGGCTCAAGCAGAAAGCAAATGTCTTGAGAATGATGATGGCAACATATGTACAATGTGATTGAAACAATGGATAGATGTATGGGTTGCTATAAGAGTTGTATTAGCCCCCAATAAAATGACTAAAATAAATAAATTAAATGTAATTAGGAAAAAAAAGAGTATTTTTAGCATGCGTAATAAAAACATTCAATTCAGAGGGATACTGTCATTAGATTTACACTTCAGATTTCATGATCTCTGTCATGAACTTATCTGAGACAATCATGATCATCACATTTAGAGATGAAGGTGACCTGGACTAGTCGGCAGATACACATACTCTGGGATTTAAGGTGGTCAGACAACCCCCAGCAGCAGATGGCATAAGATGGCACTTTGTTGAAAAGACCAGTATCAAGTGATGCCATTCCAGCCTATATGTGAAAAAAGAACCAAGCCTGCAATGTCTAAATGACACACACAAATATGACTGTGTTTAAGTATCTGGAAATTGATAAAATCTATGGCTCTTTCTGTCAAAGCAGTTACTTATTCCCCTCAACAGCATCTGGCTCAGAGAAGTCCAGGTGAATTTGGTTTAAATTTGGTTAGTTGTGATATAATACAGTGGTTATAAGCAAGCAGAAAACGAGTTAGGGAGACCAACTCTAACTCTAGACCATTTTTGAGACCTAGGATATGAAAAAGAGAAATGAAAAGGGAACCACTGTTGGAAATTAGCTTTAAAACGCTTGTTTTGAGTTGCTACTTCTTAATTGTCAATAATATGAACAATTTTCCATAAAGCTCAATCTGTGAGTTTGGGTAAGCAGCAATTAGAGTGCTGTGTCCAGAGCATAAATGGAGATACTGAATTTGGGGATGCTGACATTTCAGATGTACCAGCGTCACTTGGGTAAAGGGCATTTAAAACAGTTTCCACAGTCATTCTCCAAATGCTGAGGCCCTGTTGCCTGTGGGAAGCGCAGGCCTACATTAGAATCCAGAGTCTCTATTCAGTCTTTAGCAGGTGTCTTTCCATTGAAGATGTGACTTACTGCTTTGGGTCCTCATTCCTACTCTGCCCCTTCTGAGAGAGATGCTGGCCGCAGTACCCTCCTCCTATGAAGGCATGAAAGGGCTGGGGTCACACAGGGTGCTGACGGAGATTCCAGCTGGAACACCTGCCTCCTATGCTGGCTACAAGGGCTGGGGGGGGCAGGCTTAAAAGCTGGCACTGGCGACCGCACAGGGCACCCCAATGCTGAGATTGGAGAGATGGCTCTTGTGGGGATCCCAAAGCCGTGTCCTAGTCTCCCTAGGAGGAGGGAACAGTGATCTTTTGAGCTGCAGGCACTGTGAACAGCACAGGCTCCACAGCAATGTGGGGCTAGCCTGAAAGGGCAGCAGTGGCTCCAACAGGACACAGAGGGCAATGGTGCCCACCTTCCACACTGGGAGTAGAGCGCCGCAGCAGGCAGGCTCAGAGTTCCCAGCTGCTGGCACTGCAAACCCCACAGTGCACAGGGGTGGACAAAGTCGGCTCTGCTGGGAACACAAAGTCATGTAGCTACCCGTCCTAATAGGCAGGAACTTTGGCCAGCACTATGAACAGTGTAGGGTCCGGGCTCAGAGGAACACGCCTTGGTGGGCAGGTTTAGCACTCCCAGGGGTTGGTACTGGATACCCCATGGTGCACCATGGCAGAAAGGGCTGGCTCTGACACAGGGTCCGGGCTATGGTGGCAGCCCACTGTACTGGGAGGAAAGCACTGAGGTGAGGCAGGCTTAGCGCTCCAGGACAGAGGCACAAGGCTCTGCAGTGCTGGGAGCCAGCCTGAAGTAGCTCCCCTGGAAAGGCAATGCAGTAAGCAGAAGTGAGATTGCCTCCAGCCATGGGCTCATACCTGCGGGAAGTGCTTCCCAAGCAGGGAGTGGAGAGACAGTTAAGTTGATGGATGGGCAAATGGGGTGCTGGTGGAGAGGTTTAAGGCAGCAATGGGGGTGAATCATCCACTGCGGAGGTTGTCCAGGCAGCCATTGGAAGAATGCAGGTGAATTAAGGGCCTTGGGTGAATGGAGGGAGGGACCCCAGCTCAAGGGCAAATCACTGCCACATGGAGAGAGGGAAACTGTGGGAAAGGCAAACTTCTCTCCTAGTGGGGTCCCATGAGTAGGCAACTGCTATAGGGGGTCCCACCACAGCTGCGTGTCTTGGCAGAGCAGCCAAGCGATTCTAGGTGTGGAGTCCAGTTCTGGGGGTGGAGTGAGGCTACAGCTGGTCTCTGCCACTGTGGAGGAGCCCTGATGACTTGAGATGTCCCAAGAATGGAATGCTGACTAACCGAGGCCCTGGCTCAGAACAAATGCATGGGTTGGGGGTACAGTTCTGTACCAGGGGGATCTTTCACTCACCTACTCTTTCCACTCGGCTACCTGGAAAACAAACCCACCTTTTTCAAAAGAGCCCTCAGAGTGTGTGGCTCACCTGGTCCGCCATCATCCCTCTCCTAATCATGTACATTTGAGAAGCAGAAATGAGGTGACGTTCACAGCATGAAAACAAAGAAAAGCATTAAACAAAGGCAACAGGTAACTGTGGAACCAGAAATGCTTTGTCACGTTGGTTCTTTCAATGTGTTGGCAATGCTCCAAAAGCAATTGGCAAGTAAATTCAACCTTAAGATTAAAAGGAGCAGTATCACATGTACCATAACTTGTAATACGAAAATCAAATTTAAAAGGAAGTAGACACAAGACCGATATAACATTAATAATTTGATGGATTTTCTTTTTCTTTAATCCTTCATGAACATAGGTTTATTATGCCTACAAGTAACAAATAATCAAGGGCAGGCATGCAGAATTGTCTTCTTAGTTAAATGAGACTTTTTCTAACAAATGTATCAAATGCAGTTTCTTCCATAACAGTGGAATGTGTGCAATGCTTTCTGGACACAGTGGGCCTGGATGACTGTTCTGCACTCTCCCGCGGCATTTCTCTTACTACTCTGAGAGAACGAAATAGGTCTTACCAACATTGCACCCATAACAGACAAAAAGAAAGCCTAGTGAACATTTTCCTGACACTGATTAAATACTTTGATTATCAAGATCTCTGAATTATTTGCAGGCATGAATTATTTTCAAAATAACTATTTCCCTGAAATGTTTAGTTAACACAGTACGGCCCTGTGACATAGATGGTACACATTGCGCCGCGGACTGCAACATCAGCAGTTTGATATCAATCCAGCTTAGCGGGAGAAAGAAGAGGCTTTGAATATCTTTTAATCATCAAGACTCTTCTCCTGGCACTATATTAGATAACACTCCATTATGATTCACATTTGTCAGTTTATATTCCGGAAGTGGGAAAAATCTTCATTACTGCTAATCTGCTGAGTTTTAAAGTTCCACAGATACCTGTTCACCAGGGGGTAATACTGGTAGTAATTGAAATACTTGTTGGGTAGACTGTAATATGTAAAAATTTGTGATCATGGGAAACCTACAATATAATTGTCCCAGAGAGAAAATTAACTGAATTGTCATATTTAACGAGGTATTCCTCCTATCCCTTTTCCTATTGACTGGACAACAACTGGGTATATTTGGTAAATAAGGAATTTATTTGGAATAATGAAGCTTTTCTTAGCAACTATAGCTAAGTTTGTGAAGGTCTCCACCATCACATCTCTGTAGAGTTGCTTCTGAGAATCATCCAGCAATGCTCATTCTTCTGGGGTAAAATCCACAGCCACATTCTCAACAGTCACTGAATCCTAAAGTAACCCACAGGATCTCCTTCATTTGAGGAATAAGCAGTCAAATATGTGTGAACAGAAAAATGAGGCATCTAATCCTGAGAAATTTTCTTTATATTGTGATTTGACACATGGTTATGGGTTCTATAATGTCTACCGTAGGGTTTACCCATTATTCTAGCCATATATATTCACTTCTCCAAAAGTTTCATCTCATCCCATAGACTTATCAATATGAAGAACCTTCAATATTTTAATGAAAACCTTACATTACCTTTAATTCCATTTTTTCATACTCACTGTGTAAAGTCTCAAGTTTTTAAAATAATAAGCTTATCACTGCTCACATGGACTTCTCAAATCCAGGCTACAACCTAACTTTAAGAGTTTATAATATTTCAGCAATTCTCCACTGTAAACAACATATTCCATAACATCTCTCTCTTTCTATTTCTCTCCATCTCTCTCTGTGGTATGTGGGTATATGAGAGATGGGTGGGGGTATATTTATGGAGAGGAGGTGAAACACCTTCCACAGTGATATCTCTCTCTATTTATATATATCTATATACATATATTTATATAAAATAAGTGAATGTTGAAATATTAACAATTAATAAATACTTCAAGACTGGTATCTTATGGGTTTGCCAGTTTTTTTTGGTTTTTTTTTTTTTTTGCTTCCCATTAACCACTTCATGAAATAGCATATGATTAACAACTGAAAGACTTCAATATATAATTCAAATGTGCTCTGAAGTATTCCAGATAAACATGTCTTGAGTAATTGCCTGAATACCAATGAATATGTTTAATCAAACACATGCAAATCTTGAAATGGTCTATGCTCTCAAATTTGGGAAACAAGTGTTTGTCCATAGACTGCTGGTTATCCATATTGTTGTGCATTCAAAAAAAGGAGATATTTAAATAGACGTGAAATTTTTCAAACAATATTTTATGATACACATGCAAAATTCTGCTGAAACTAATACAAAATAGAGCTGCAATACTCGATCAACAGAACTGCTTGGCACTCAAGTAAATGGAAAATAACTTCTGGAATTAGAACTTCTGATATTATGGGTGATATCAAATGGTTCCAGTAAAAGATTGGATTAAGAGAGTACCATAACAATATTCCCCTGTCTTCTTGTCTTTATGGTAATTGTTGCAGTAGGGAAAAAAGGAAGCTATTCAAACAGAAAAATGGGATGCTTCAAATTTTTAAATCATGAAATGTACAGTATATGTTTAATATATTTTTGGGAAAAAAATCATCTGAAACATTAAACATATGGATAGGAGAAAATCATTTTAAAAAGCTGTGAAGTAGAAACTGATCTTTCTGGTTGAAAGTGAGGAGAATCTGAAGAAATAACTAATGAAGATCAAAGATTATAACATTGAGCATCACTATAACAACACACACAATTGAATTAATCAGCAACCCCAGCAGAGTTTGAGCATGATTTGAAATCAAGATTTATATATTACTGAATCCATCATCATTATCCTTGGAACCAGCTATCAAGAACTCAAAGCACCTATTAAATTGGGCAATCTTCTGCCAAGGGCCTACTTAAAGTGCAGAAAGCAAAGGTGCCATTTTAGGACTAAGGTGAGCTTGGCTCAATCCATGATATTTTCATCACCCCATATGCATGTTTTCAAATGGGCAATCAATCAGAAAAAATGTAAATTAATTCATGTGAATTTTATGATATTGGTGCAGAATGTTGAGTATACCACAGACAGCAAGAAGAATAAACAAACCTATCATGGACAATGGAGCAATGGTAGTACAGTGAGCTAACTGCTGGGTCAGTCCTTTGAAAGTATCAGTCATTTCACTGGAGGAAGTCAAAGTTTCTATGCCCATACATAGTTACAGTGCAAGTAACCTCCAGGGCAGTTCTGCCCACAATTTTAAAGCTACTCTGTTTTGGAATCACTTTTTTGGCAGTGAGTTTGTATTTTTTTATTTTGGTCTCTAGGAATAAGTACAGGACAAATGCTATTAAAAATCAAAGATGATGAGGTATCATCCTCAATACATGGGACATGTTATGAATGGGATCCTCTGAAGAAAGAGACACAATTGTTTAATTTTTGAAAACAGTCAAGAAAAATAAAATCACCTTCAGTGGCTGTGTTTTTAATAATAGCCCAATAATGGTGTTAATTATGTAAGGCAAGGTAAAGACACTGCAAGCCTAGGCAGGATTTCATTCTGTTGTACAAAGGGGCATTACCAGTGAGGAATGTTTTTACAGGGCTTACAATCACCATACATAAATATAAAGAATAGGAATTCTGGCTTATTGACCAAATGGACACATTTCATTCAGACTCATTCTTTTGATGAGGCTATGAGAAGATATGTGCAACAGTGTAAGAGCCAAATCTACCATCTCTAAAAAATCTAAAGAAAATATTTCACTGACTGATGGAGAAAAGAAAACTATAGTGAAGAAGCAATGGTGACTTTAAATGTGCTAAGAAAGCATGTCTTTGGTCGACCTGTATATCTAGACTTACTCAGGAAGTTTATCATCACTGTTATCCAGTGTTTGGAACCACATATGCATTTGATAGCAATAGACTGCATCATACAGCTCCATCCCTTGTCCCCCACCCATCACACTTTTGCCTTTGAATCTAACCTCGGGTTTCAGTGATTCTTATCTGACCTTACTCTGTATAATGAAAATAACCTAGGTTTCTGTAGTACTCACCATTTTGTAGTACAGCTCCTGGAAGAAAAATCAATGCACTCTCTAAATAGCAAGCAGAGACACTAGGAAATTTGGAGTCAGGTGAATGGATTTGGTTCACAGCCATCCAGAAGTTCAAATCCTTGTGATGCTTAAGTGTGCAAGACAGCAGTCCCACGTTTCTGGCTCCCTAGACTGGACTGTATTTTGTTATGTGTGGCCAATCTGCAACCTGAAACTGAAGAGGAGTGATCACTTAGGTATGTCAGTGTTGGCCTGAACTTCTTGCCCTAAGAGAGACCACCCTGAGCCACTGAGCTGAAGATTAGGATCCAAACAGAAGTATTTGTTGTAAAGACAGGGCCCACGCTATGCTAATAAAGTCCATTCTTCTCTTCATCAGGTCCCCTTCATTGACATTTCTGTAATAGAAGCAGGTATTTCCTAGTCTCAGAGGATTAATGGATTCCAGGTGTTCCCGAAAGGCAATTATGACCCTGGATTACTGTATAGCCTTGGGAGTTCAATGCTTAAGTTGAGTGTTGACCTAGGTTTTGAATGGTTGACTTCGAAGAGGAACCCTTCACACTTTAATTTGTTATCAAAATAGGTGAATTTTCAGGAAGAATCTGTTTTCAAGCCAAGTCAATATACTCATTGCTACAATATTCTTATGCTAGTTTTATTGCTATAAAAATATTTACACGACTTCCGGGAAGATGGCGATGGAGTGACACACACCAGAGGGACTCCACAGAATCCAGGCCAGGAGAGTTGCTCAGAGTGAAATTCAACACCACTGGATCGCAGGAGGTGCATCATAAAGATAAATAGGCACAGATCCACGGGGTTTGAGGGGCTGGGGGCTTTTGGCTTACCTCAGTGGAAGCCGGCTGGGCCTCGACCCTAGTCAAGCTGCCGGATCTGCCCAAGCTGGGACCATTTGGAGCCTGTAGCAGGGCTTGGTCTCAGCACAGCCACAGTTTTCCCCTACCTGCCTCAGGGCAGGGACAGGACGCTTGCGGCTCCACTGGCAGGGATCGGGGTTCAACTACATTGTTGCTTCTGTTTGCTTGTCTGCTCTATATTCCCACACAGCCTTGGAGGGCTGTGCAGGGGCTTTTTCAAGGCACAGCCGCAGCCGCGCCGCATAGTCTGAGCAGGGACTAAACCCAAACCCCCACAGCTCCATAGGCAGGGATTAAGCTTCAGCTACACTGTGGCGTCTGTTAACATCTCTGCTCTCTGTCCCCCCACTTCTCTGGGGGCTGCTCAACAGTTTTCTTGTGACCCTTCTTGGGGCTCAGCTGCAGACTACCGCTGTGGCTTGGGGCAGGGAGTAAGCCCTTTAAGATCCACAGGCAGGGAATGGGACTCAGCTACATAGTTTCTTTTGCTTATCTCGCTTCCCTGTACCCTTGCACAGTCTAGTATCACTTTTTGATTTTTCTCCCCCCACCCTTGTTCCTGCCCTGCTCTCTCACACTCCATTGCGGACTTACGGGGCACTCCCATTGCCCTAGGGCATTTGCGCCTGGGTCACACCCAGCTAAGTGAGCTCCACCCTGCATAGATATCCCAAGGCTAGGGTAAGGCCTGCTTGCTCTCCACGGGATACTCCTCAGACTTCTCACCAGGTAGTTCCTGCCTGTGTACCTGGGGACATAAGGCAGCTCAGGCAACACTTATCAATATTCAAACCAATAGCGGGAACTTCAGCCCAGCCTCTGCATCACTGGGGCAGGCACTCGACCTGACATCTGGGGCACTCCCCTGATAGGGAAGCCACAGGAAGATAAAGTGGTAGGTTAATCCCATAGCAAAAACAGCTGTAGGTTAATCCCATAGCAAAATCAGCTGTAGGCAAATCGAAGAAGCATTCCTATAAGTCTTCCAGAGAGAGACTAGAAAATGGCACCTGGTCCCTAAAAACAACTCAACGCAAACAGCCATCACCCACAACGACCTCAATGAAAAAACAGGAGAAACAAAAGACCAACGCAGAAGATGTCCTGAACATAGCAACCTACATAGAAGAAGCAGACATTGGGATGCCATACAATGACACTCTCAGAATGCTGCTTGGAGCCATGCAGGATATGAAGGAAATAATACAGAAAAAGGATGAACGGATAGAGGAGATAAAAGACATACAACAAAGGGAAATACAGGAGCTTAAGGAGCAGATAACGAAAAACAATAGCAGAATCGTGTTCCTTGAGAATCGATTGGAGGAATCAGAGAACCGCATCAGTGTTGTGGAGGACAGCCAAGCAGACTGTAATAAACGTGAACAAAAATCTAATAAGAGCATCAGAGAAGCCGAAGAAAACCTAAGAGCTATGTCTGATGCTATGAAGCGGAACAACATTAGAATAATTGGCCTACCGGAGGAAGACACAACAAAGAAGTCATCTGAAACAATAGCGAGAGAATTCTTGGAGGAAAACTTCCCCAGCCTAATGAATGAAAACCAAGCAACCATCCAGGAGGCTGAAAGAACACCAGCACGTCGGGACCCCAAGAAGAAATCACCAAGGCACATAATAGTTAAAGTATCCAACTTTGAGGAAAAGGAGAAAATCATGAGAGCAGCTAGGGAAAAGCAAGCAATCACATATAAAGGTTCCCACATAAGGATATGCTCAGAACTATCAGCAGAAACTATGAAAAAAAGGAGAGAGTGGAGTAACATATTCCAAAAATTGAAAGAAAACAACGCAAATCCAAGAATATTCTACCCAGCCAAATTATCGATCAAGATCTATGGAGAAGTAAAAGTCTTCCCAGACAAGGAAAAACTCAAAAAAATACGTTACAACAAACGCAGCCTTACAAAAGATCCTCGCCGACTCGGTATGGGCAGAAGAACAACACTCACCAAGCACAAATAAGAGACCAACACATAGAACAACCTCACCCAGAGCACAACAAAGAGAAAACAGACCCCAAGATAGCAATGGCTTAAAGATGGAAAGAAGTCAAGAATGATACACACACACTAATGAGAAAGGAAAGTAGGAAAACTCCCAACACAAAAGGTATAAAATGGCATCACAGAGTCTGCACATTGAGATAATAACCCTGAATATCAATGGCCTGAACTCAGGCATTAAAAGACTGGGACTAGCATAATGGCTTAGAAAACACAACCCATCAATTTGCTGCCTACAGGAGACACATCTCAAGGCTACAGACAAAAACAGGCTGAGAATCAAAGGCTGGAGAAGGACCTACCAAGCAAACAGCAATACAAAAAAAGCAGGGGTTGCAATCCTTATCTTGGATAAAATTGACCTCAAAGTGCAAACCATAAAAAGAGATAAGGAGGGACACTATATAATGCTCAAGGGAATGATAGACAATGAACCACTAAGCATTGTAAACATATATTCCCCGAATGAGAGACCAGCTCAATACGTCAACCAAACATTCCAAAAGATTAAGAAAGAAATCACAGACTCAACAATTATACTGGGCGACTTCAACTCACCACTCACTGAGAAAGATAGATCACAGGGAAAGAAACTCAACAAGGAGACTAGAGAACTAAACTCCACAATTAGACAATTTGACCTAATAGATATTTACAGAGCTTTTCATTCAGATAAAAAAATTTTCACATTCTTTTCAAGTCTATTCGAAGATAGACCACATGCTGGGGCATAAGGCAAATCTACATAAATTTAAGCACATTGAAATAATACAGACCTCTCTCTCTGACCACCGTGCCATAAGACTGGAAATCAGCAAAAGGAAGACAAAGAAAATAAGAGCAAATAATTGGAGGATGAATAACACTCTACTGCAAAAGGAGAGCATACTGGTGCAGATCAGAGACGAAATCAGGAAATTTCTAGAAACCAACGAAAATGAGCACACGACATACCAAAACTTATGGGACACAGCAAAGGCAGTCATCAGAGGAAGGTTCATAGCAATACAAGCACACCTAAGAAAAGAAGAGAGACTCATGACGGATACACTGATGCGAAATTTACAAAAACTAGAGCTGAGTCAGCAGGACAACCCTACTAATAGCAAAAGAAAAGAAATTACAAAAATCAGGGCTGAGATTCAGGAGAGGGAAAATAAAAAAACTATGGAAAAAATTAATATCGCTAAAAGTTGGTTCTTTGAAAGGATAAACAGGATCGATAGACCATTGGCAAACCTAACCAAAGAAAGGAGGGAACAAATCTCAATAGCAAGAATAAGGGATGAAAGAGGGGTCATTACAACAGACATGAAATCAAAAGGATAGTTACACAATACTATGAAGGATTGTACTCCAATGAATTCAACAATTTGGAAGACATGGACAAATTCCTGGAAAAACAATCCCTCCCTAGACTATCCTCGGTGGACATCAAGAATCTCAACAGACCCATAGCAATAGAAGAAATAGAAAAGGTTATCAAGGGATTACCAACAAATAAATCCCCTGGACCAGATGAATACACTGGAGAATTCTATCAAGCATTCAGGGAAGAACTAATACCAATCCTACACAAACTTTTCCAGAACATAGAAAAAGATGGCAAACTCCCAAACTCCTTCTATGAAGCTAGTATAACTCTGATACCCAAACCGGGCAAGAATCCCACAAGAATCGAGAACTACAGACCGATATCCCTAATGAACATTGTTGCAAAATTCCTTAACAAAATACTAGCCAACAGAATACAAAAGTATATAAAACAAATAATTCACCATGACCAAGTGGGATTCATACCAGGGATGCAGGGATGGTACAACATACGAAAGACCATTAGTATTATTCGTCACATTGACATGAAAAAGTATAAGAATCACATGATTATATCAATAGACGCAGAAAAAGCATTCGACAACATCCAACACCAATTCCTGTTTAAGACACTAGCGAAGATAGGAATGGAAGGAAAGTTCCTCAAGACAATACAAGCTATATATGAAAAACCAACAGCCAAAGTCATAGTCAATGGAGAAAAGACTAACACAATCCCACTGAAAAAGGGGACCAGACAAGGATGCCTTGTCTCCACTCCTATTTAATATTGTGCTGGAGGTTTTAGCTAACAGCATAAGGCAAAGTAGTGACATCAAAGGTATTCGTCTGGGGAAGGAAGAGGTGAAACTATCGTTATTTGCAGATGATATGATTTTATATATGGAAATTCCCAAAAGTTCCACAAGGGGAGTACTAGAAGCAATAGAGGAGTTTGGCAGAGTGGCAGGATACAAGATCAACAAACAGAAGTCCATCGGACTGTTATACACATCAGATAAGACCAGAAGAAGAGATCAAAAAGGTGGTACCCTTCACAATAGCCAAACACAAATTGAAATATCTAGGGATACACCTGACTGACAAAAAAAAAGATCTATATAGGGAAAACTATGGACACTATTATAAGAAACTAAGAGTGACCTCAACAAATGGAAGAATATTCCATGCTCTTGGATTGGGAGACTTAATATAGTTAAGATGTCAGTTCTGCCAAAAGCACTATATAAGTTTAATGCTATCCCGATACAATTACCATCATCTTTCTTCAAAGAAATGGAAAAACTCATTACCAACTTCATATGGAGAGGGAAGAAGCCCAGAAGTAGCAGAGAACTCCTCAAGAACAAGGACACCATGGGAGGGCTTGCTTTACCTGACTTTGGCGCATACTATGCAGCCACAGTTCTCAAAACTGCATGGTATTGGTACAATGACAGATACTCAGACCAATGGAAGAGAACTGAAAATCCAGAAATAAAAGCATCAGCATACACACAGCTGATCTTTGACAAGGGCCCCAAAAATATCAAATGGGAAGCAGATGCCCTCTTTAACAAGTGGTGCTGGAAAAAATGGATATCAACATGCAGAAAAATGAAGCAAGACCCTTATCTCACTCCATGCACAAGAATAAACTCAAGGTGGATCACAGACCTTGAAGTTAAACCCCAAACTATTAGGGCCATCAATGAGGGATTTGGGACCAACTTGAGAACTTTGGCGCAGGGAATACACAGGCTATCAGAAATAGGGAAGGACACAAACACAGAGGAGGCACAAATTGACAAATGGGATATACTGAAGATAAAACACTTGTGTACATCCAAAGAATTCACCAAGAGAGTAATAAGAGAGTCCACAGACTGGGAAAACATCTTTAGCAATGACACATCAGACAAAGGCCTTATTACTAAAATTTATAATATTCTGCTAGATTCCAAAAAGAAAAAAACCAATAGCCCACTTGAAAGGTGGGCAAAAGACTTGAACCGAAATTTTACAGGGACAGAAATCTGAATGGCCAACAAACATATGAGAAAATGTTCCCGATCTTTAGCCATAAGAGAAATGCAAATTAAAACAACAATGAGGTACCACCTGACACCCTCAAAGGTAGCCCAATTCAAAAAATCAGAAAGCAACAAGTGTTGGAGGGGCTGTGGGGAGACAGTAACTCTCATCCACTGCTGGTTTGACTGTAAGTATGTACAGCCACTATGGAAATCAATGTGGCGATACCTAAAACAGATGGAAATAGAGTTACCATATGACCCAGCAATCCCCCTACTGGGCATATACCCAGAAGAGGCAAGAAACAAACCAAGACCAGACATCTGTGCTCCAATGCTCATTGCAGCACAGTTCACAATTGCAAGGAGTTGGAAGCAACCCAAATTTCCATCAACTGACGATTGGATTAAAAGACTGTGGTATATACTTACAATGGAGTACTACGCATCACTAAAAAGCAGTAATGAACGTATGAGGCATATAGTGGAATGGGAAGAACTGGAGGAAATCGTGCTAAGCAAGGTAAGTCAGGCACAAAAGCACAAGTACAACATGAGCCCGCTGAGGTGAGAATTAAAATTTTTTTAAAAAAAGCAAAAGTGGCATAGGGGAAAAACTACTGTATACAAACATTTTAGGGGTGAAGACTGTGTAGTATGGAAGGGACCAGACCAAAACCAGGGATGTACATGGTAGACAATGGTGGAGGAAGGGGGGAGAGGAAAACAAAAGGATGAATATAAGGAAGAAAAGGGGAGCAGGGGCATGGGCATTAATCCACCCAAGGGGAGGGTATTGTTTATATCTCCACAGGGAAAGTGGGACCAGACTTCAACCCAGTGCCACAAGGTGTGAATGCAATATCCCGGCGTGGAGTAGGCAACCAGTGGAGAGGTCTGGGAGGCTGGCCTCAGCACCATAAATTTAGTGGATTCCTGCCCCTCCCCCCAAAATAATTTGTTCCAAAGGATGACATTGACTCTGCAGCTCCGGGAGATGAACATATCTGATCAGAGCACACGGGAGCAGATGAAGGGGCAGGAGGAGAGAGTGGAGCACAACCTGGCCCACCAGGCCATGAGGATGATGTTCCTGAGTAGAGCAGCCAGTCCATAGAGAGAACAACATGGCTGGCCCCACTATGAGAAATGATGCCCCTCATTGGCTAAGGGCGATACAGGGGACTGTACCGGAGACACAGTGTGGGAATTGCACCTGACCTGATCCCACCACACCGAGGCAAATCAATGGGGGAGTGCAGCAGAACAGCAAGGGAATGGAGTGGCAAGGTCCCCAGGGAATGCTGAAAGTGGACTTCTGGGCCAGGGCGTGATGCCCCAACAGACTGGACTGGAAAACGCTCCTAAGGGCCAGCAAACAATCCCTGAACTAACTACAAGCTTTTCTCTTGTGAACTGTTTTGTTCTGTTCTTTGTCAGTGGTTTGTTTTTGTTGTTTTGTTGTCTGGTTGTATACTGTTGCTTTGTTTTCCTCTGTCTTGTTTTCGTGCATGTTAGTGTCTCCACAGGTCTGTCTGAATAGGACAGGCTGGATGAACTATCTGGAGGAAAAACAACGGGACCGACAGTTCCGGGGGACTTGTGGTGGGGGGTTAGGGGGGTAAGGAAGTGGTGTTAACAAACACAGGGACAAGGGAAAAACATGGGACCCCAAATGGTAGAGAGGGGGGAGTGGCAGGTCTGGTGGGGAATGATCAAGGGTAAGGTTGCTTAGAGAAGAGGTATACTCTAGCCCAGGTGGCGACGAAGCATGGTAGTAGGGCAGTAGGAAAGTCAAGGGAGATGGAGGAAAGAGCTAGGAGTCAAAGGGCATTTATGGAGGTATAGACAAAGACATGTACATGCAAATATTTATATAGGAGGATGGGGAAATAGATCTATGTGTCTATATTTATAGATTAAGTATTAAGGTGGCGGAAGGACCTTGGGCCTCTACTCAATCAAGAGAAACAACATTGCATTCATCATCAAAAGGACATTTTAAGATCTATTTTAATGTACAATGTTATCTTTGATAGGATGCTATCTAGCCCCCTTCAAGGAGAACCAGTCAATACAACTATTGTTCAAATTTATGCACCAACCACCCAAAGCCGGTGATGCAGAAATTGAATAATTCTACCACCATATTCAGTCCCAAATTTGTCAGACTTGCTATCAAAATGCTATTGGAATGCAAAAGTTGAAAACAAAGAGGAAGGATCAGTAGTTGAAAAATATGGTCTTGGTGATAGAAACCAAGCTGGAGATCGCATGACAGAGTTTGCAAGACCAATAAATTGCTGATAGCATATACTATATTTTCTAACTTCTGTTCTTTCCTCTTTGGTTCCAACATTTGCACTCCAATCACCAATAATTACCAATTTATCTTGATTGTATGTTAGAATTTTGCATGATTAATGATTTCTTCAAACATTTGATCAACAACAAAAAAGGTGACCATAAATGTGGACTTCTCCAGATGGAATACATGGAAATCAAATTGACTACACCTGTGGGAAGAGACAATAAAAGAAGCTCAATATCAGCAACTGAAACCAGTCCAGGGACTGATTGTGGAACAGATCAGCAATTGTTCATATGTGAGCTCAAGTTGAAGTTCAAGAAAATGCAAACAAGTACACGAGAGTCAATATACAACCTTGATAATAACCCACCAAATTTTGAGAACATCTCTGAATAAAGCACAGTGTCATTTAAAAAAATGGAAATAAAGAAAAGATACAAGTGCATGTCAGAAGAGACTCTGAAACTTACTCTTAATCAGAGAGTAGCTAAGGCAAATGGAAGAAATGATGAAGTAAAGAGCTAAATAGAAAATTTCAAAGGACAACTCGAGAATACAAAGTAAAATATTATCACAAAATGTGCAAAGGCCTAGAGTTAGAAAACCAAAGCAGATCATATTCAGCATATCTTAAACTGAAAGAACTGAAGAAAAATGTCAAGTCTCGAGGTGCAATATTAAAAAATTCTATGGGCAAAATATTGAATGATGAAGGAAACATCTGAGGAAGATGGAAACAATATGGAGTCACTGTATCAAAAAGAATAGACCAACATTCAAACATTTCAGGAGGTAACATATGAGCAAGAACCAATGGTCAGGAAAGAAGAAATTCAAGATGCATGGAAAGCACTAGCCCAAAACAAGATGCCAGGAATTGCTGGAATATCTATTGAAATGTTTCCACAAGCTGATAAAGCACTGGCAGCACTCACACATCTATGTCAGGAAATTTGGAATACAGCTACTTGGCTAACAGACTGGAAGAGATCCATATGTGTATACATACCAAAGAAGGGAGACCAACCGAATGGTCAAATTATGTAACACTATCATTGGCATCACATGTGAGTCAAATTGTACTGAAGCTAATACAACAACAGTTGCATTAATTCATTGACAGAAAGTTACCATATTCAGCATTCAAGAGCCATCGTGGCACAGTGGTTACAGGTTGGATTGCAAACCCCAAGGTCAGAAGTTCAAAACCACCAGTCACTCCGTGGGAGAAAGGCAAGGTTTTCTACTCCCATAATGAGTTACAGTCTCAGAAACTCACAGGGGCAGTTAGTTCTACCCTATACTATAGGGTCAGGATGAGTTGTCATCAACTACAAGGCAGTGAGTTTGGTTTCCCAGAGATTTAAGCCAGATTCAGAAGAGGATGTGGAACAAAGGATATCAGATATCAGATGGATCTTGCCTGAAAGCAGTGAATACCCAAAAGATGTTTACTTATGTTTTATTAACACCCAAGGTATCTGACTGTGTGGATCATAACAAAACATGGATAGTTTTGAGAAGGGAATTCCAGAACACTTTGTCTTGCTCATGTGAAACTTGTACATGGATTAAGAAGCAGTAGCACAAATAGAACAAGGGTAGATTGCACGGTTTAAGAATCAAGAAAGGTGTGCATCCAGGTTGCACCCACCTATTATACTTTTTCAATCTGTATGGTGAGCAAATAATCAGAGAAGCCAAATTATATGAAGAAGAACACAGAATCAGATTTGGAGGAAATATTATTAACAACTTGCTATATGCAGACGACACAGTTTGGTTTGGTGACAAGGATGGGGGACTTGAAGCACTTGCTGGTGAAGATCAAGGATTGCAGCCTTCAATGTGGGATACAACTCAACACAAAGAAAACCAAAATACTCACAACTGAACCAATAGGTAACATGATGATAAATCGAGAAAAACTTGAAGTTGTCAAGGATTTTGTCTTGTCTGGATCCACAAGCAATGCTCCTGGAAGCAGCAGTCAAGAGATGAAAAGATACATTGCACTGGGTAGATCTGCTGCATAAGAGCTCTTTAGAATGTTGAAAAGTTAGGATGTTACTTTAAGCAGGAAGTGCACCTGATCCAAACCATGGTATTTTCATTGGCCTCATCTGCATGTGAAAAGCTTGCCATAGAGTGAAGAAGACCCAGGTAAACTGTATGAATTTGAACCATGGTACTGGCAAAGAATATTGACAGTACCATGGACTGCCAAAAGAACAAACAAAATCTGTCTTGGAAGTACGGCCAGAATTCTCATTAGAAGTAAGGATGGTGAGACTTTGGACATGTTGTCAGTGGAGACCAGTCCCTGGAGAGGCATCATGCTTAGAAAAATGGAAGGGCTGTGAAAAAAGGTTGAAGGCCCTTGAAGAGCTGGATTGACACAGTGACTACAACAAGAGGACTGAGCATAGGAACACTTGGGTGGATGGAGGAGGTGCTGTTACTGTTACATTCTGCTGTGAATAGGTTTGCCATGGACCAGAACCAACTGGATGGCAAACTAACAACAACAACAACAACAACAACAACAACAGGGAGAGACATTAAAAAGCCAAACTCACTGCCATTGAGTTGACATTGATTCAGAACAACCCTGGAGGACAGGGTAGAACTGGCACCCGTGAGTTTCCCGAGAGTGTAACTTTTCACAGGAGGGGAAAGCCTCTTTAAGCTACTACTTAGCAGCCCAGCCCATCACCAGGGCTCCACAAGGATATAGAGAAGCACTGTTAGGGCTGGATAGGGCAGAGGCTGTACACTGGTACATATGAGGGCTGGAGGTACAGGGAATCCAGGGTGGACGATACCTTCAGGACCAAGGGTGTGAGGGGCGATGCTGGGAGAGTGGAGGGTGAGTGGGTTGGAAAGGGGGAACTGATTACAAGGATCCACATGTGACCTCTTCCCTGGGAGAGGGACAGCAGAGAACCGGGGAAGGGAGACTCCGGATAGGGCAAGATATGACAAAATAACGATGTATAAATTACCAATGGCATATGAGGGAGGGGGGAAAGGGGAGGGAGGGGGAAAAAAAGAGGACCTGATGCAAAGGGCTTAAGTGGAGAGCAAATGCTTTGAGAATGATTGGGGTAGGGAATGTATGGATGTGCTTTATACAATTGATGTATGAATATGTATGGATTGTGATAAGAGTTGCATGAGTCCCTAATAAAATGTAAAAAAAGAAAGGAGAAAAGAATGATTAGAGCAAAGACTGTACAGATGTGCTTTATAAAATTGATGTATGTATATGTATGAACTGTGATAAGAGTTGTATGAGCCCCTAATAAATTGTTAAAAAAATGATCCTCAATTCTATCTGAATCCTTGCCATAGCTCCAAGTTGCCTTAATAAACACGAGCAAAAAAAGTACCTCTGGCAGCAGACCGCTCAGGTTCAAATCCAGGCTCTCTAACTTATTGACTATGTGACCTTGGGCAAACCTGGACCTCTCTGTGCTTCCAAAGATTCACTTTCCAAAAGGGAAGTCATAAGCCATCTTTTCTTATTCCTCACTGGGTTGCTTTGAAGATGAAATGAGACATCTGTCTAAAAATTCTTCTGACCATCCCTTGGTTCTCAGAGCTCCTCAAATGCTATGGATTATTGTTATAAGATTATGAATGATTTTTTTCCAAGGGTAGTGCAAAGATTAACATCAGTGCTACTTCTAGCTGACAAAATATAAATCCAAATTTCTAAATAGCAGGGTCTGAACGGATGCGCTGTACAGCATCTTGCTTTTCTCCCATCACTTGTCACAGTAAATCTGATAAGAAATGCTGGGCTAGGGCCTGCAGCCAAGCCCCTCACTGGCAGCGTGCAGGACCTCAGGTTGTTGGCAGGCCAAGGGGCATCACAATGGCAAGAGGAGACTCCACAAAGAGCCCCTGATTCCTCCCCCACGCACCCCTTCCCCACGTTCAGGGTTAAACGTCAAAATACTATTTTTTGTCAGCTGGTGAAATAATGAGCCCCCCATTCCCGTTGCCTTGGTATCATCAGAGCGCAACAGCCACGTGGGGGTAATCACTGTCTCCGTGTTAATGCTGCTCAGTTCAAACATTTTCACAGGCCCTGGCGAAATGAAACCCGTGCTTACTACCTAGGTGGAGTTTCAGGCGATTCAGCCCATTTGCTTCTGCTGAAGAGGCTACCTCAGAAAAACAGGAAATAAAAATATAGAGGGTGCCATTGACATTAGGTTTCTCATTTTCTTCCTTTCTTCCCTACCTTCCTTTCTTCTTCTTGCCCTTCTCTTTCTCTTTTCTTCCTTCCCTCCCTTTGCTCACGTCTTCCTGCCTGCCTTCACCTTCCATCTTCCCTCCCACACTCCTCCATTTCTTCTTCGCTCCTCTCTCCCCACCGCCACCTTTCTCCTTTACTTCCCTGCCTTTTCCCTTCAGCCTCCCAGTCTCCCTCCTTCACTCTCTCCCTTTCCTCCTTCCTTTCCCCACCTTGTTTTGATCCAGTGATTTGTACTCCTTTCTTCCTCTCATCCCACCCATCCCCATTGCAGGAGAAACATCAGTTCCTTGTGGCGCTGGTTTCTTGGCGCCAGACCCTGTTCTTTGGGTGTTCACAAGTCTGCGTCCTGTGTGCAAACATAAGACAGACATATGATCAGGATTGGACAGAAGATGGGATTTGACAGGTGTTCTGCATCCCAAATCTCCAGGAGGCAAAGGTAAAGTCAGGCTCCTGCCTTTAAGGTTATGTCTCCCATTGTAACTGCATCCCACAAAGGCTCCTGCCTCCTGGCCACCTGAGGCCTGCTGCCTGCCTTCCTCTAGCTCCTGGGGAATTGGGGCAGCAGTGGCAAGAACAACAAAAATCCCCAGGAGTTGACAAGAAGGGAAGCTGCCTTGCTCGAGAGACGGCCCCCTCACCCACCTGCATGATGTTGAGATACAGGTTCTCATCCCTGTGGCTGGGCAAGAAACACCCCCTCCCCAAACGCAGTGGCTTCAAACAAGGACCATCATCGTGTGGTTGCTGGGAGGCCACTGGGTCGTGCTTGGAGTCTCCCATGAGTTGGCAGTCACATGGGAGATGGGGCAGGGGCCTCTGGTGACTCCAGTGCCTACACGTGCACTCAGAGGGCTGGCAGCTGAAGCTGGCCGTTAGCTGGGTGCTTAGCTGGGTTGTTGGTTGGAGTGTCTCCACGTGACCTTTCCAGGCGGCTCAGGCTTCTTTCAGCATAGTGTCCGGGTGCTGAGAAGTGTCCTGAGAGGTAGCACGTGGAGGCTGGACATTCTAAGGGTGAGCACTCAAGAAGAAGTCTTTGAAGGGATTTTTCAGAAGCTGTGAAGCACTTTGTGGGAGGGAAGGGGGTTGCCCAAACTAGATGTCACTGTGTCATCTTCTCCATAATCTATTGGTCACAGAGGTCATGAAACATCCCAATTTAAGGGAAAAGGGCATAGACTCTACCTTCCTATAGGTAGCCTGTCAAGGAATTTGGGGGTCACATACGAAGACTGGGAGACCCTGGGTGGCACAAATGGTTAAGGACTCAACGTATCAAGAGGTGGGCAGTTGCACCCCTCAGAAGAAATAACTAATGGCCTGCTTCTAGAAGCCCACAGGCTTGAGAATCCTGTGATGTGTAGTTTCTCCCTGGCACCCAGGGGGTCCTCGGGAACCAGAACCAACATAACAGCAACGGGTTGGGTTTTTGATGGTTTTGTTTGGGCTAATATTAAAACGACTAGTATGAAATTATATATGTATTGTGTTTAACTCTCAGGACTCTGATTATGCTGAAGTTGAACAAAACCGTCTGCCTCTTCTATGAACGCCAGCCGATGGAGGCAAAGGGTGAGGGTCTAGAGGAAGAATGAATGTCCCATTCCCGTCCTTATGTTTCAGTTGTCCTTAAAGGGCACAGGGGACAAACCAGACGTCTTTGATATGATTTTAGCCTAATGATGTGCTAGTATGATGATGAGCAGCCTGAAAAGTGGCTTTAACTAATGTGATCCAATATTTGAAAAGTTGACGATTTCACATCGAATTTTATATTCTCAGCATCTCAGTTACAAACAGAAAATCAGGCCTTAAAATCCTTGCATTTCCCCAAGGCAACAACAGTCTGGAGCTAGAATTTGAATGTCCCCTGTGGATGAGCTGACACGTGCCTGTTAACCACAGTCCCCATCTATCCCTATTGCTCCCAACACAGAGGTTGGCTACAAGTATCCTTTATCTATATGGCTAAATAGGTTAGTTGGTTTGGATTGGGTTGCTAGTTTTTCCTGTTTTGTTTTGCTTACTTTTGATTGTTTTGGGGGGCTAGGAAATGGTGTGTATTTTGGTACCATGTCTTCCAAAGCGAGAAAACCAAACCCAGTAAGCCAAGAAGGTCAAACAGTCTAGATTAATGATGAAAGGAGGAGCCCTGTTGGTGAGGTAGATTACGAGTTGGACTTCTAACTGCAAGATCAGAAGTTCGAAACTCCCCCCACCCCCACTCCACAAGAGAAAGATGAGATTTTCTACTCCTGTAAAGATTTACAGCCTTGGAAACCCACAGGGGCAGTTCTATACTCTGTCCAAAGGGTTGCTATATGTCAGAATTGATTCCAGGGTAGTGAGGTTTTCTTGATTGATATAAATAATTTTTGGTGAGTATTGAGAAAAACAGTCAATATTATTTTTAATACACATCAATGAAGGTCCACATTAATTGTTCACACAACCCTGCCGCCTTCTTTCTTTATTCCCTTGCCTCCCACTCTCCTTTCTTCCTCCCTATGGTCTTTTATCTCATTCGTTTTCTTTCAAGGGTTAGCCAAGGAGTAGGAAAGTCTGACTAATTCTTAACCAAAAGATTAAATTGGTTTTATTGTTCGTGTTATTACTTGGGTTAAATTTTTTTCTTTTCTCTTCTTCTATTGGTTTGTGTCATGTAACCCAGAAAATGGGGAAACATTTGGAACATCAAAACACTATCCTTTCTCAGTAGACTACAAGCATTAAAGGCAATAGAAATAAATACTCCAATAATAACAATAACATACAAGGATAGCTAGATAGATAAATAGATAGATAGAAAAACCACAAAATCTGAGCAGTTGTGGGAAGGAGAATGGGACTAGCCCCGTGAATAAATATAGGTTTGCCAGAGAATAGTTCTATATACATATTAGCATATACTACAAATATGACCATGAATATAATAGTGCATCCAGGAGGCATAGTTATGAAAATGTCTTAGCTAGAACAAAACCCCTTGAGGGAGCGTGTCCTAAATATCGGGGATCAGGAACATAGCTCTGAGAGACCCCAAGGTCAATTGGTACAAACTATCTCACAAAGACAATGTTCTGTATCCATCAGGGAAGTGACTGGGGTCTTCAAAAGCTAGTGAGTAGCAAACTAAAAGTCGGTTCTTGGTCTCACCCTATGTGTTGGACAGGGTTCTCTAGAGAGACAAAACCATATTGCTAGTAATTATATATAAATATATTTATAAAGCTAGATATTCAATACAAGAAATGAACCACTAAATTATATACAGATAGATAACACAAGAAACTAACAGTTAAATTGTAAAACAGTGAGACACTAGCAGTCCTTTAAGGCTGAGAGCCGCCAGTTGCCAGTCCCTTTCTGTAGAGAGAGTTGGGCTATATATACCCAGGCAGCAAACAGCAAGGCAAGTCACCAACTGTCACCAACTGTCGGTCCCCAGCTCCAGAGATGAACATTCCAATCCTGTGGGATTAAATGGACCTCAACTTACAGCGACACAGTCCACAAGCTAGGCATCCCACAGACAGTGTACCCCTTTAAATTGAGGCACAGAACAAGCAAGGTGAGGCTCACGAAGCCATTTATCCCTCTGCCCTTCGATTAATCCTACTTGTGTTTATCGGCCAGGCTGGCACAATAAACTATTGCACCCTGTCTGGAGCAAATAACGTTGAAGAAGCTCAAGATGCCTGGCAACAATTAGTCCAAATCAGCAATGGACTATGCGTACCTCAGCCTCTATGATGCTAAGGTCAGAAGAACTAAATGGTGCCTGCCTATCACAAACAGCTGCTCTGAAAGGGATCATGGTACATGATCCTAGATAGAGTGGGGAGTAATGTGTAAGAAAACTGAAAGTCATACTACTACTACCAATAGTAATAATAATAATGATAAAAGATGAGGTTTATTGGTTAGGTAGACTAGTGAGATCCCCACTACTATGGTCCTTCATCACCCTTCAGGTCTGGAACTGAATTCAACCCCCTGAAAAATAGACAGGTTTATAAAGTGAACCTTATGAGAAAAGATTGCAGCCCTCAGTATGGATTACAACTCAATGTCAAGAAGACACACATCCTCACAACTTGATCAATAGGTACCATGATAAATGGAGAAGTTTGTTGTTTTTTTTACTTGTTGTTATTTGTTGAAGTTGTCACGGATTTTTGTCTTTATGAGGTCTATAATCAATGCTCTTGGAAGCTGCAATCATGAGATCAAATGACGCATTCCATATGGATACATTTGGTGCACAATACGTCTGTAGAGTGCTAAAAAGCAAGGATGTTACTTTGAGGACTAAGGTGCACCTTACCCAAGCCATAGTAATTTAAATTGCCTCATAAGTATGTGAAAGTCAGACATTGAATAAGGAAGGCTGAAGAAGAATTGATATGTCTGAATTGTGGTGCTGGTGAAGAATATTGAAAGTAACATGGACTGCCAAGGGAACAAACAGATCTGTCTTAGAAGAAGTATGGTCAGAGGGCTCCTTTAAGGCAAGGATGGTGAGACTTCCTCTCACATACTTTGGTCATGTTATTAAGAGAGACTCGTCCCTGGAGAAGGACATCATGCCAGGTGAAGTAGAGGGACAGTGAAAGAGAGGAAGCCCCTTAAGGAAATGGATTGACAGTGACTGAAACAAGGGGCTCAAGCTTGGGAACAATTAGGAGAATTATTCAGGGCTAGGTAGTGTTTCTGAATGTTTGGCATAGGGTCAATGTGGGTTGCAACTGGCTCAATGGCACCTGATAAGAACAACTACACCAAAATGAATCATAGCACTGAGGAGCACACATTCCTCAGAACCATCAACCATTCAAAAGCAAATAGGCAGTATTAGCCCAAGGCCAAATTCAAAAGGCAGGCAAGGTTAGGGGAGAAGGGTGAATGAAAACAGAAAGCAGAGTTTCAATGGCATGAGTGATATTACATTGCAGGAGATTGTCATCAATGTCACATAACAAAACGTGTATAAATTGTTACGTGCAAAGCTGATTTTCTCTGTAAATCTTAACCCACCTTACAATAAAAAGTTTCTTTTTTTAAAACAAAGACACCATCGTTCATATAATAGACACAGCCAAAGATCTCCTGGACAATCCTAAAATGATCTCCCAAATGATTTGGGTAGTTAGCCCTCCCCAGGGAGTTCTACCCATTGAAATGCTGGGCGGTTATGGCTGCAATTATATTTCAGGCCAGAAGAGGCAGCAGAGCCCTGGTTGTTCAAATGCTGCAAAACTACCAGACAATGGGCAAACAGTTTCTTTCCACGGACCACTAGCGGCTCTGTCATATCCATGTCTGGTGTTCAACACTTGGCGACAGAATCCAGCCCGCTGGGTTTGGGTGGGGTCTGTTTCTCACCCATGCTTGGCTTGGGATTGTTCTATGGCATCCACAAAGTGGAGTCCTTTCCTTTCTGATGTCCCGAGAAAGCTGTTTTCTCCTTTTTCTCTCTCTGGCCCTCTTCCCAAGAACCCTGGGGTTCACTCTGCTTTCCTCTGGTTGATGTTTCTCAGGCAGTTACTTGACCTCGGTTCATCTACTGCAGGTGACCATTAGCAAGGAACTGTACCGTCCTTGGATGGTATTGTTCATGAGCTAGGCTGTGAACTACGGGTTAAAGGTTTGAGTTCACCCAGAGGTGCCTTCCAAGAAGGGCCTGGTGATATGCCTCTGGAAAAATACCCACCCCAGCCATGGAAAATTCTAGGGACCGGACTTCTTTAACACAGTTGGGCTCTCCATGAGTCCGAGTTGACTCAATGGCAATTGGTTGCTGGTATTCCTGTAAGTACAAGGCAACAATCTTTAAGCAGTCCCTCTTGGATTCATGGGAGGAGGATGGCTTCCTCTGAGAGAACTTCTCAGGGCTCCAAGGGCTCAATGATCTTACAAAAAATGAGAGAAACGATGAGCCTGATGACAGATGATATTGCTATGCAGGCCCCGTTTCAGGATGCTCAAGTTTCCAGGTCTTTCCCTGACTCACAGTGGAGTCCTGTGAGGTTCCAGATAGAAGGGCACCCTTGACCCCAGGACCTGGAGCCTTGTAGCTGAGCAGAGCAGTCATGATGAGAAAGAGGACCCAAGGGGGAAATCAGGGGCTGCTTCACTTGTCTCGTTGTCAAGCAAACAAATGTTTTGGCAGGAAATTTATCTTCAAGAGTGTTCTGATTTCTTGAAGGAAATCTTTTTCTGAACCATTTCCTCAGGGGAAAACCACTCAACTACCTCGGGAAGGAAGATTTTTCTCCTTCCAAGCTTACCAGGCTGTGCTAACTCACAGAGGAGGTGTGACTAGCAGGCAATGAAACTGATTTCCAGACTCCTATGAAAATCAGCAAGTGCTCGGCTGCTAAGTGAAAGGTCGGCAGTTGGAAAACCCCAGCTGCTCTGCAGGAGAAAGTGGTGGCTGACTGTGTCTGACAAGATGACAGCTTTGGAAACCCAATGGGGCAGTTCTCCTCTGTGTTCTACAGTTGCTTTGAGTTGGAGTGGACGTGACAGTGATAGATCTGATCTTTTTCCCCATGAAAATCAGCTTTCACGAATACATGTGCATTCATGGATGTCTGTGTCTGCTTTGGCATGCATGTGCACATATGTGCCTATTTGCACGTGGATGAATACGTCTGTGAATGTGCACATCTCTATTTACTTTGCCATGTGTGTGCACGTGTCTGCCTTTGTCAGTATGCATGCGGGCTCAGGCAGCATAAAGAGATCACAGAGAAACTTGGAGAGAAAGAGAAAAGTAACCTATTTTCTCATGGGTCTCCCATACCTGACAGTCTACTGGCATCCACCGCCACGAAGACCAGAGGTCACTTCATGCCATGTGTCCAGCTGCCCATTGCTGGTTGAGGTCAGTCACCAGGGAGGCAAGTCAGACTGGCCTCGCCAACCTACCACCCACCTGCAGGAGTGATTCCCACCATCTGTCCTGGAGCCCCTCCCACCTTACTCAGCCTCCCTAGACCTTGAGTGAAAGGCGTTTCCAACGTTTTTACATAAAGATTTCTGAGATTGACTGAAGAAATGATTTCATTTGACAAAACAAGAAGCTTTGAATTTAAAGATTTGAGGCAAGTGCCCTCCAGAGAGGGGGACACAGGATGGGGCCATGCTCCCTTCCGGTATGCACAGGGGTTGCTATGAGTTGGAACCAACTTGATGAGCACCTGCCAGCAACAACAACAACCAGAAGTTGTCCAAACTTCTGTGGCCTCAACTCGGAAATGAGAATATTAATATTGCATCCTAGAAAGAACTCAAGGTATGTACAATTGGTTCATAGGCGTTTGGAAAGTGAGTACATTAAGTGGACTGATGACATTGATAAGGCAATAAGAAATTGAGAAGGTCTCACTAACAGGTGCTTTCATATCTGTAAACAGTAGATTTCTTCCTTCTTCATCTCTTGCCATCTTAATCAGCTCCCACACTTTCCAGGCAGCTTGAGGGATTAAATATTCAGTCTGGTCCTATTATAAGCCTCAGCCTCAGAATCAGAGGCTTTACCTCAGGTTTGAGGAGCTATACTGGGAATGAGGGAGAGTAACCTGTCTTTTCTATTGCTCTCCTATCACTCCCTCTTCCCTAGCCCTTCCCTGTCTCTGGGCCTGCCTTTCCTCCCTAGAGCAGTGGCTTCCGGGAGAAGGGGATGGAAACAATTAGCACGATGAGCACATTCCTGACCAGGCCTCTTACCATGCTATGTTCCAACCCTCTCTTGGAAGGGCCTCCACGAAGTCCTCTTATGTCATCTCACAATAACTTGTTAGATACCATTGAGTGAGCTCCTGACTCATAGCAAAAGTACACACAAGAGATTGAAGCACCACCTGGTCCTGCACCGTCCTCACAATGGTCCTTGTGTGTGAGCCCATGGTTGCAGCAATGTGGAGGAGATCCTGTCCAAGAAGGCTGCCAGTGGGTGGGAGGGGCTGCAGCTTTCAGAGACTTTGGAGGATGCCAAGGTGGATAGTTCACGGCGTATCATATGAGGTCAGCCAGCGGGCCTTGGGGGCCCTTCCCATTATCCATAGATATATGAAATAAATGGAGGCCCTCAGCAAGATGGGGTGCAGACACCTCCAGGACTCACTTGATCCTTGGCAAGCTCCCTTAGCCTTAGGACAACACCTGCTGGAACTGTGGCTTTGCTGCCTCTCCTGGCTCTCAACTTGCCTCCTAGAGGACTCCAGCCACCCTTCTCCTTCCAGATCCTTCCAGCAGGAGGCAGATATTGGTCTCTATGCTTTTGCATGGGGCCAGTTTTCTAGGGACAGATCAGCCTCTCCCAAGAATTTGGGTTCACCAGAGTGAGCGTGCCCACAAGCCTGCAGAGCGTACGGCCAGGCCTCTGAAGAGAGAACTGCTGGAAGATTTGCCCCTTTTCAAAAGCGCTAATTCCATAGTTGAGAGCTCATCTCCTGGGGACTCAGCTTGAGTCTCAAGGAGCACATCCCCTTTGACACTGCTGGCAACTCGAGGTGCTGTGGGTCATGTTCTTGCCTTTGAGGAGTGCAAGGGAAATGCTACAATATGTCCCTTCACATGAACCACCAATCCTTATCTGGAGAACTCTCTGAGATGACAGGGATGGGAGGGAGATGTTTCTGGGGCACGCTTCCACCTGCACATCTCTCAGGTGAGTCAAACATTTGACCCCCAAAAGTTGAGTATGATGGTGAGAGTTCAGGCTGGGAGATAGAGTGTCTGGGTTCAAATCAAGAGACTGCACATCTCAACTCCCATGGTTCTCCTGCATAAAACCCAAGCCAAGCAGTTTATCACTTCCCTGCTGAGTATCCTACTGAGGCCAGCTAAACTCATTCTTTGCTGATGACAACGTTGCTTGTACCAAATGGCTTTGCCATGTAGCCCTTAGCAATGGCCAGAAGGGCTGCTCATCAAACCGCAGAGCAGGGCTTCTGGCGCACACGTTAAGAAGGGGGCTATTCACAACAAGGTCAGTAGTTCAGAACCCACTAGCTGTTTCTCTGGAGAAAAACTGTGGCTGTGTGCTTCCATAAAGATGCCCAGCCATGGAACACCCCTGGAGAGGGCCATGATGAGCTGGAGTGAGCTCTACAGGAGTGGGATTTTTTTACTGTGGATGTAATCCCACCTGGGCAGAGATTTTCTTTGTGACATTAAAGAGGTTGTACCTTACACCAAACACTTGGCTGATACAAAAGGATTCAATTCAACACTGAAGCAAACCAACTCCAAGGGAAGAAGGCAGCTGCCATGCAGAGAGCTCCAAGGACCACCAACCATGGAGGTTATTGAAGCCAAAACAAGAATACCGCCCACCAGCCCTCAGCCCCCAGGGATGGACAAAGAGAGCCTGCCCATCAAGCTGGTGCACTGGCATGATGCTGTCAGCCTCCGGTGCTGTGAGAACATTGACTTTGGTGTGTTAAAGGCACCCACTTGCGGTATGTTTGTGATGTCAGCGTGTGGAAACTATGGCAAGCCCCCCTCCCTGCCTCACAGCAGCAAAGCCTCGGCATTAAAACCCCGTGCCTTCTGTGGCGCTTGCCAGCTGTGAGAGGGCAGGAAATGCCCTTGGCTTTTCTGCTCCTTGTTGTGACATCCCTCTGAGGCAGGGAGCAGAGGATGTGAGGTTGGAATCTGTTTTGTTTCATCACTACCCTTTGTCATCTCTCTGAACACTGTCATGTGCTCCTCACCAGTGCTTCGCCCTCTCTATCACCAAGCCATGTGCTCTTTAAAACATGCACACACACACACACACACACACACACACACCTAATGTTCACATTTTGAGGCACATTTGTCTTTAATTCACTAATAATAATAATTATTCAAAGCCACTTTACCATCTGCATACACTTAGATCATGGATGCCAACTGCCTTCTTAAGAACATTTCCCAATGAAATATTCAGCAGCGATTATATTAAGCCTGAAGCTGTTCATCCAGTTTGTGTTAATCAAAACAAAAACAAGAGACGAAGGGATCCAAAAGGACATGTAAGATCATAGACTGAAAGTAGCCCCATCGAGCACCAAAGGCTTGTCCAGAAGGGCAGAGCCACAGGTAAAAGCTACGTCTCTCTGGAGTTGCTGGCATTTAACTAGATGCAAAATGTCAATGCAGGAAATGGTTTGCCCAATGCAAATACTAACAAGGGAGGCATGTGTTCCTGTGTAAATGGAGCTTTAGCCAATCCGGGCCTTCAGGATCCAGCTCCCATCGCAGCATCCACGGGAAGCACCAGGGGAATGTTCCGTTTGCTTATTTTCCCTCTCTTTGCTAAGAAGAAAAAGAGCCTTTGTGGCCTAGTGGCTACAAGTTGGGCTGCTAATTGCTATATCAGCTGTTTGAAACTACCAGCTGCTTTGTGGGAGAAAGATAAGGCATTCTGCTCCCATAAAGAGTTCGAGTCTCAGACACTCACAGGGGCAGTTCTACGCTGCCCTATAAGTTGGCTGTGAGTCAGCATGGATTCGATGGCAGAGAGTTTTCTAAGAGTAAGAAGTATCTAGGGGTGTAAACAGTTAATGAGCTCTGCTATTAAGGGAAAAGTTGTCATTCCCAACCCACTTAGAGGAGCTGTGAAAGAGAAGCCTGGCAATCTTCTTCAGAATCATCGGCCATTGAAAAGTTTATAGAATGTATTGACCTTGGTTGTTGAATAGATCCAGGTATATGGTGGAGCATACAGGGACCAATGTCAAAAATCTCTGAGACAGATGCAAAAACTGTGAGGGAATGAGTTGTTGAGCCTGGGGGATCAGGACCATCGTCTCTGGGATTTTCAAAGTTCCTGAGCAATCAGGAAAGGGGCAACAGTTGGTCTCTCCCCATCCAGAAGACAGCAGAAGAGGAGAACTGATTGGGCACAATGAATCAATGACTAGTGACTCAAGCAACGATCACCCTCCACCACTGGAGACCAGAAGAACTAGATGGTGCCTAGCTCTCACTATCGACTGCTATGAAAGAGATCACATTAGAAGGGCTTGATTAGAGTAGAAGGGAAATGTGGGGCAAAACTCAAAATCATGATAAAACACCAAGCTTACTGTTTGGATAAAGGCTGGTGAAATTGCAAGACTATGGTGCTTAGTTACCATGCAGGTCTGGAACTGAACTCATCATGGCTCGATGTTCAACCAAACAATAGACAGGTCTATAATGGGAACAATGACATTAGAGACATACAAATACCGTAGAATAATAGATCACATGAGATCAAAAGACAGCATTCCCCCAAGAACGAAGTTCAAAAAAGTTGAGAATGAAGGAAGCTTGGAGACAAGAAACAAGAAGATGTGGGGGAAGTGATGGTACATTGTGGGAATTGCTATCAATGACATGAAACAAAATGTGTATGCGTTGCTCAATGGCCAGCTGAGCTGCTCTTTAACCTTCACCCAAATCACAATAACAATGTTTTTAATCAAAGAAAACTTCATGGTTCACTTCTACTCTGACACACACGGGGTGATGAGGAAATAGTGTCAACCGGGTTTGCTGTGGTCCAACCACCAGACATGTGCTTATGGGAGAAAGAGCATGCTGACGCTGGCAATACCGAGCAGGACCAAGATGGTTTTATTTGCCTGCATCATGAAGATGGTAGCCCTGGTGGTGAGATGATTCAGAGCTCAAGTGCTAACCAAGAAGCCACCCAGTTTAAACTCACCCAGCCCTACTGAAGGAGATTTCCCTCCTCAAAGGTGTTGTTGGTTGTTATGTGCCATTGAGGCGATTCTGACTCCCTGTGACGGGAAGGAAAGGCACACTGTGCTATAGTGTAAGGGTTTTCAGCGGCTACTTCCTCTGAAGTGGGCAGTGGAACCCTTCTTTGTATTCTGTTCTTAGCCTGGAAGTTTCCCTGACACCTCTTCACTTCGGGTAACCCTGCTGGCATTTGAAATACCAGTCACGTGGCTTCCAGCATCACAGTAACACACAACTCACCACAGCACCACAAATGGACAGACAACAACAGGATAGGAGTCTTCATGGGAGCAGGCAGTCACGTCTTCACTCTCTCAATGGGGATCAGTGAGTTCAAACTGCCAGTCTCTCTGTTACAGCCGCACATGCAACCACTGTGCTGCTAGGTACATTTCCCTAAAATTCTGCCTAGAAAAATCTGTGGAACAGTTCTTCTCTGTCACAGAGGGTCACTGTGAGCCAGGATGGGCTCTGAGACACACAAATGCAACACCATGAAGCCACCTTACTCTGTCCTGCTCTTATTTAACTCTATTCTTTTCTGAGCTATCTTTTCCATATATTCAGAAGAGACTGGCACTGAGCAGTGTTAATTCCACCATGGCCAGGAAGGAGATCAAAGAGTCACAAAGGACTATCTCTTTGCTCTCATGCCACTGCACTAAGGAGGCTTGGGTGGCAGCTGGAAGCTGCACATTTCACTCCCTGTCCCTACACTCCTGGCTGAGTCTCCTCAGAGTGAGACTGCCCCTTTACCCAGCTCACTGCATTGGCTGTCTTGCTCTGAAAAGAGAATTCGCACATGTGAGTCTGACTGGGTGACAGATGGGAATGTTAATGCTGCTCTTTGGAATATGAAAGGCCTCGGATCAGAGTGCTGCAGGGGAGTGATGTCTGCAGAAGACCTGCTGGTCTCCCAGTTAGAAAGAAGCCTTCCCCTTTGCCTCAGAGGTGCGTTCACTGTGGGTGGCAAGTCAGATCCTTGGGCTGGCACTCTCAGTAAACAGATCATATGGGCACCTTGAGAAGTGCTTGCTCACTGACCCAGTTCCCGAAGGATGTAAATATACCAACCAGGATGACTAAGGACACCAGTGCCTAGAATGATCACATTCTTTGCATGTGTACAAATGAGGTGGGCAGCCACCTGCGCTGATGGTGGCTGCACAGTGTCTGGAATCACACCTGGCTAGGTGGACCATTGAAAGAGTTGGTGACATGATAATAGGGAGTACACCCCCTTGCCAGTAAAGCTGAGGAAATGGCATTTGAGGAAGCAGGGGCAGCTGGGTCACCAGCATGAAGTCAGCGAGAATGTTGCTTGTACCTCCTTTGTTCACTGGTGGCTGCTGGCATCTGGGTAGTGAGGACACCATGGCTACTGCCAGAATTCTCCACGGTCCCTGGTTCCACTCTCAAGTCGCTGGCTTCATCACTACCACTGCCATCGAGTTGATTCTGACTCACAGCAACCCAAAAGGACAGAGTAGAACTGCGGCTGGTGGGTATGGGGGGGGCTGTGGATCATTATGAGAGAATTTCTATCTCGCAGTAGCTAAAGGGTCCAAAATGCTGGCCTTATGGTTAGCAGCCCAACATAACCCACTTGGTCATGAACCTTTGCCAGCTGATCCAGGGAGTCCATTCCCAAGTGCATATCTAAAAGAATGAAAGACGAGTACCCAGATGGATGCTGCACTAATCACTATGGGCAAAAGGTAAACAATAAGCCAACAATACCCATCAGTAGAAGAATAGAGAAAATATGATCTACACAGAATGGGATATACATATAGTCTGCCACAAGAAAACTAAGGCCTTTGATTCAGACAGACTCTGTAACACAGGTGAACGCAAGACATGTAGTGAAAGACGCCAAACACCAAATGCCATGTATTGTGAGTCCATTTAGAGCAAAAATGCTGGACAGGTAAATCCTGTAGAGCCATAGAGTAGATTGGTGGTTTCCCAGGGTGGGGTGGGAGGGGCAATGGGGAATGACTGCTTAATGGCTGCAGGGTCGATGAAAATGTTCTGGAACTGGATGGTGGAAAGCTTTCACAGTGTCCTTAAAACTACTCTTAAAAAGGGGAGAGAAAGAATCTGCAGAAAGCACAGTTCTGATTGACTCACATGAATGCGGTCACCAAGAATTGGAATCCACTAGAATTGGAATAGCAGCTAGACTATTGTTTCCTTGGGAGGTGCCTCCAGGAAGGACCAGTGGAGAAGGGTAATACTGATAGAGCAAAGGGAAGAGGCCGATAAAGAAATGTCATTGAGTAGGTTCCCAGAGACAGTATAAATCCTCTTGTCGTTGTCCCACCCAAAGGCTGAGGGAACTGGAGTGTGGCTCCACCTATCCTCATGTGTCATTGGTTAAAGTGGCATTAGGTCCTGGAGGATGTCAACTCCCCTGTCTGCTCAATGACTGTTCCCTGTGTGGGGAGTTACATGTGCTTCCTGTGAGACCATTGGCATTTATGGGAGTGGTGGGTGCCAAATGCTAATACATGGGCACATTAGCAGCTGCTACAGCAAGTGCTGTACATTTTTAGCTGCTTGAGTGACAGGTGGGCCCTACCTCCTGCCTATATTCAGTGGTAGGGTGTTCAGATGGGGGCATCCGAAAAATAATAAGGCCCTATTCTTTGCAAATAGACATTATTATTATTTTAATCTGTCCCAACCCCCTTTCTTATCTGTCCCTGTGAACTACCTCACTGGCTGAAACATCAGTTCCCTGGGGAAGACATCACATTTCAATACGGTCACAAGGCTGTTTTCATTGGCCCAGTGGAGACACTGACATAAGATGTGTCAACTAGACGCTTTTTCTGGAGCATTTCCAAACAAAAAACGAAAAAGAAAGTCCCGCTTTTGCAAGTGGCCTGGCATCTAAGAAGCATAATTCAGAAGCACATGTCCCGCCACGTGGAGGAGGCAGTCTATGTTGCGAGATTACAGCATGTGCCCTGAGAGACAGACACAAAGAACACAGGAACATGCCAGTGGTGGTCAGGAACCGTCGACAGAGCCAGCTGTCCTCTTGTTCTCCCCACCTTTCCATTTTCCTAGGATTCTCTCTTCCAAGTATTGGTCTCTTTACCTGTTTACAACCATATGAGCCCCAAATAAGATCCAGATCATAGAAATAGAAGGAGGAAGTTGGATGGAGACTGCAGTTCATACTCCCCGGAAGCCATTCAGACTCCCTGAAAGAAGGAGACACTGTGATGGAATTAGCTCTGGATTCCTGACATTTATTGAGGAATGCTCAGGGAATAAGCACCTGTGGGGGGAATCAAGGAAGGGCACAAGAGGGAAATCTCAACAGAGGTCTCAGCCCTGCCTATGGAGAGTGTCATAGTCAGTGTTCCCTAGAGAAACCAAACCAGTTATATAGCTGTAACTGGAGATTTTGATATATCCACCAGGGCTCCTATGGTTAACCACTGCACCGGCCACTCATTGCCATCAAGGTGGACTCAAAGTGACTGTGTAAAACAGTATAGAACTGACATTTGGGCGTTGGAGACTGTAACTCTTCAGGAGATTACGAAACTTCATCTTTCCCTCAAGGAGCCCTTGGTGTTTTCAAACTGATGTCCTTGCTGTTGAATGCCCAAAGGGCCACCCACTACGACACCAGAGCCCCAGAGAGTGAGGCTTATTTCTAGGAATTGGCTCACATAGGGAAATGGCAAGTTCCAAATTCATAGGTCTGGCAACAGCCTAAAGAGCTCTGTAGATGTTCATCCTAAAATCCATAGGTTAGGTGATGGGAAAAGACAAGAATAAGAATGGTCAGAACACACCCTAGGGAAACTCCCTTTCTGCGCTGAAGGCCTTTGGCTGATAGGTTTACTCCTTCCCACATTATGGAAGGTATTCTATTTTGCTTGAGACCAACTCCTTCATAAGAGCAAATAGATGAGGTGAACAAGCGGCCATCTAGCTCAGAAGCAATAAAGCCCACCTGGAAGAAGCACACCAGCCGGTGCGATCATGAGGTGCCAAAGGGACCAGGTATAAGGCATCATGCAAAAAAATAGAATATATATATATATATATATATCTGTGTGTATATGGATATATATACCATAGAGAATGAAGGGGGAAGTGCAGAGTGGAGACCAGAGGCCTAAATGTCGACCACTGGAGATCCCCTCATAGAGGGCTTTAGGAGAGGAGATGGGTCAGTCAGGGTGCGATGTAGTACCAATGAAGAACACAGCTTTCCCCTAGATCCTGGATGCTTCCTCTCCACAACTACCAGGATCCAAATTCTACCTTGCAGGACTGGATAGGGCAGAGGCTGTACACTGGTGAATATGGGAGCTGGAGGCACAGGGAATCCAGGGTGGATGATACCTTCAGGACCAGGGGTATGAGGGGTGATACTGGGAGAGTGGAGGGTGAGTGGGTTGGAAAGGGGGAACTGATTACAAGGATCCACATGTGACCTCCTCCCTGGGAGATGGACGGCAGAGAAGTGGGGAAGGGAGTCTCCGGAAAGGGCAAGAGATGACAAAATAACAATCTGTGGATTATCAAGAGCTCATGAGGGATGGGGAGCGGGGACAAAAAAAGAGGACCTGATGCGGAGGGCTTAAGTGGAGAGCAAATGCTTTGAGAGTGATTAGGGCAAAGAATGTACAGATGTGCTTTATAAAATTGATGTATGTATATGTATGGATTGTGATAAGAGTGGTATGAGCCCCTAATAAAATGTTTAAAAAACAAGAGCAAATAGATGAATGCTTGTTTGACCAAAAAACTGGGCACCATAGCCTCGCCACATTGATATGCAAAAGGAGCCATCACAGGGAGCTCTGTAACTGGGACCTGGCCAAGTGGTGACCCGTAGCCTGGGACTTTGTAGCCTAATGTGTTGCAGCAAATTGCTTACTAGTTCTCCTCTAGCTATAGTCTTTGTAACGCCTACCAATGACAGGGTGGAACTATGCCACCGAGGGAAGTAGATAGCATGCTAATAATATCAGTAAAGTGCATGGCATCCTCAAAGAGGTGAGACCATTCAAATAAGACCTGTAGACCCCTAATGTGGGGATTGGTCGGTATGGTCATCCTGGGTGAGTTAACTCAGAAACAGAAAGTGGAGTTTCAAGAGCACCGAGAAAGACGAGCCAGCAGTGGAGTGAGCTCTTTGGACCCAGGATTATTACTCTGAGCACCACCTCTGTCCAGGAGACAGAGATCCCTGACACTGGATGCATCAGGAGACACTGAAAAACAGTGGCAGATAAATAGCTCATGGAAGCAGAGGCAGCAGCACCAAGACCCCAGAACAGGGAGCTCGCCAGCACACAGAATGAGAAAGCTGAGTGTTTTGGGTCAAGGCTTCCAGACAAAGCGGGCTGCCTCAACGCACCTATCAGCAGAGCTGAAAGAACTTTGCACACGGTCCCAAGCAGAGCAGAGGTCAAGGAGCTGCAGGGCACAGGCCAAGGACCAGAAAAAGTTCTGCCTCTGGACACCACTGGGAAGAGACTGTCCTGACTGAAGAACTATATCCCCAGTCATTTCTGATCCTGAATTGTCACCTGCTAGGTCCCCAATTAACCCCAGAAACATAAGTATTGTTTGCGAGTTCTGTGTGGCCATTGCCACTTAAGGATTATCAAACCCAGCAGAGAAGAAGAGAGTGTCATGGTAGGGATGGTTGGTGTCAGAAACTGTGAAAAGAAAGGAGGGTGGAGGCATTTTGATCTCTGTCTCATAGGAATCAGCCTTGGGCTGTTTATCTTGATTTTCCTCCATTGCCTTTTGTGAAGTTACAGGGGGGTCAAATGCCTCCACTATGCCATTTATACCCCTACATTGACAAGTCGTTGGATGAAGGTTAGTTTGGGAAGGAGCAGACCATGGATGAGCTCTCATCAGCTGAGGCAATCCAGATAGGGGCCTGACAGCTGGGACCTTTTCTATCAGTGGCTCTCTCAGCAGCTGGGGAAATCAGTCTCTTGGCCCTGAGAGGAATCTGGGTGACACACTCATCTATGACAATACCCTGAAGAACAAGCTCCCACAAAAACCTGGCTGAGAACTCTCGCCTAGAACACAGGAGTGCATGCCTAGCTAATAATAGCCATTTACTGAAGGCCCTATGATTGGAACTGTGCTTCATTTACAGATGGAAAACTAGAGGAAGGGATTTAAGGTGGCTAAGTTAATAAGAGACAGAGACAAGATTCAAACAGAAGTTTGAAGCTGGTACTGTTAGCTTTTTTTCCAGGGCTGGGTTTTAGATGAGGCAAATGAGACACTTGTCAGGCACACAAGGTAAAGAGGCCTTCCCTCTCCAGTGTGACTTTCCCCATAAGTCTGAATCATGGGCCTGGTGTGTCTTATTTGCCTTCCCTGAGTCTCAGAACCTGGTCTAGTCTGATTTGCTATTTGGAGGAATAAGCCAGAATGCTCAAGTACTCTGAGTCAAGACCCAATCTCCCCTGGAATTTTTCAGTGGGACTTACCAGCCTCTTCCTTCGTGTTTCACTTTTCTAGAAACCTCCATGGAGGACTAGCTCTCATGAACAGAGCTTCAAAAAGCTCATGGCAAAATTCCATTATTTTTTTCATATCATTTTTCCACACGCTTTTGGATGCTCCCTCCTCATCCCTTTCCACAGTCTTTCTCAAGGAAAGAGACTGTTGCTGGTTGATGTCAGATGCCCGAGTCTGTTTTCTACTCAGAATGCTCTGCACAAACTCTATCAACAAATAACGCAGAGTCAAACGTGCTGTGTGTCTTTAAGTTGATGTCAGCTCATAGTGACCCTACTGGACAGAGTAGAACTGCACCCAAAGGTGTCCTAGGCTGAGATCGTTATGGGACCAGCTCATCAGGTCTTTTCCCCTTTAGAGCCCATGGGTAGGTTCAAACTACCAGCCTTTTGTTTAGCCACCCAGTCCTTAGCCATTGTACCACCAGGGCTCTTTAAAACAGGGATTAGGTTGATTAATTTTATAATCTCCAGGCACATTTGAAAGCTGCTTCCCAGAACACCCTTCCCCAGATTGTTGATTAAGACGGGCATTTGGGGACTCATTTCTTTCTCATTTGTGTAAGTGCACTCTATGAGAGGGGTTTCCCTTCATAGATAGGTGATCACATACTATTTTTCCAAATTGAACCACTCTTGGTGGTATAATGGGTTAAGAGTTGGGCTGCTGCTAATGGCAAAGTTAATGGTTCAAACCCACCAGCTACTCCTTGGGAGAAAGATGAGGGTTTTCTGCTCCAGTAAAGATGTGCAATTCTGAAAATCAGCAGAGCCAGTCTATTGTGCCATATATGAGGTCAACCCCATGGCAGTGGATTTGGTTTTGGTTTTGGTCTGTGGGGGAAGTCCTTAAGTCATTCTTTAGTCACATGGAGGAGTCCCTGGGTAGTGCAGTTGGCTAACATACTGGGCTACTAACTCATAGGTTGGAGCTTCAAGCCCAGCCAGAAGTGTCTCTGAAGAAAGGCCTGGTGCTGCATTTCAAACAACAACAACAAAATCAGTTATAGAAAAAAACAACAGAATGTCGATCTACTCTGGCCCAAAGGAGTCCCTATGAATCAGAGTTAACTTCATGGCAACTGGCATGGGTTTGGTCCATGGGAAAAAAGAACCCTTCATAATTGCCTCCATGCCCAATAGTTCCTTTCCTGTATCCCTAGACCACCCCAGCACCCTCAGCATCTTGCCATATAATTGCCATGGGTCCGTCTGTCTTCCCAATGGGCTAGACCATGATGCAGCCGCTGCCGACACAGAGGGATTGTGCAGTCCCTGCATGATCTACAGTCCTCATGACATATATTTTGAATGAAGATTAAGTGATCCTCTCTAGAGCTTAGCTCAGGTGAATCCACTACCTCAGCTGGAACCGAAGTGGTGCCAGACCAATATCTGTTTTTAAAAGATAGAAGGGCATTCCTAATCTTTGTGGAGAAACAGAGAGGATTTAGTGAAATGTTTCTGCAGTTGAGGCTACAGATGATCTGTTGACATGGTCTAAAAGGTTGTAGGTGGTTTAATGTCTCTCGGTACCATCAACTTTGCATTTTGTCCTGACTTAGCAAATTGGTTGGGATTTCGGCTTACTGACAAGGACCTTCAGAAAGAATGTGGTTGCAGGAGCAAGTTTAAGAAAGGAAAGAGCTTTGAAGCAGCCCTCACTGAGTGCCAATCCAAAACTCTGTAACCCAGCACCTCAGAGGGCTTGACCTGGGATGGACTATGGCAGCAGCACCATGAGCCACTTGCTCCAGTGGCCCTGACTGAAGGCTCAGAACCTGCCTCTGATTGGCAGCTGAGAGATACTAGGACCGTCACCTGCCACATCGAATGTATTTCTCCTGGCAGTAAGAAATCCCCAAAGTACACTATGTTCGGGCAATCTTTCCAGCCTACAAGCAGTTGTTGCTTATCTCTGTTAGCTTTGTGCAGGGGAACAATCAGGCTTTGTAATTGAAAGACTTGCATGCATGTGACCCATGAGGTTAAGAGCCCAACACATAACCACTATATTACCAGGGTTCCTTCCTCTTGAAGGATAGGTAAGCAACAAAAGGACCATTTCTCTTAAAACCTCTGATCTAGAGTGGCACACAACTCCTTCCACTTTTATTCTATTGGCCAAGCCCTTCACTGGCAGGGCAGGGAAGTTTACTCTTTCCTTGGATGACTAGGAAGTGAGTGAAATTTTGTCATCTCATACAAAGGGAAAAGGGAAACATGCTCTATGATCAAATAAGTTTTTCAAAAAGTCAAAATATTCATAGAATCTGCCGAGTGTGGCAAAAGCATGAGCACTCCCATTGTAGAAGAAACACTGCTCTCGGAAACCACACTGTGCCTGGCAAGGGAGGCTGGGAGGATTTATGCTTGCTCACTTTGGCCAATTCATTAAGCAAGGCTGATCAGTAGAAAAGGAAATCGGGTTTGGTGCGGGGATGTGTCATTGGATATGCAGGCGATACTCCTTGAGATGTATTGGCCCACAACTTTGGACTCACAAACAGCAGTGACCATGAAGATGGCATCGGACCTGGCGACATTTCCTTTTCGTATATAGAAAGTTGACACAAGCATCTCCTGGTGGTGTAGTGGGTTACACATTGTGTCCCTAACCTTAAACTCAGCAGTTCGAAAACAGCAGCAATCAGTGAGGTAAAGAGGAGGCTTTCTATTCCTGTCAAGAGTTACAGGCTCAGAAACTCATGGGGGCAATTCTCCCCTGTCCTACAAGGTCGCTATGCATCAGCAGTGACTCGATGGCAGGGAGATTAAGTTGATATTACCTATTTTAGAAAACGGTCCTGGTTATTCAATTAAGTAAGGCAGGTGCAGCCCTGTCACACAGGGTTTGTTTAGATAGCACAGTAGTGTCCACTCACTCATTAGCTCAGTGTGTCTGGAACCCCAATGTGTATTTCCACATAGGACAAGTCAGGTTGAAGACACTGGGGATTCGTGCCTTGTTGAGCAAGCCCTGGAATTGCAAGAGTTATAAAAGGAGGTCAAAGTTCCTGTTTTTATAACTCTCTCTCAGACACACAGACACACACACACACAAGCACACACACACACACACACACAGAAAGTGGTGAACTTCACAGAACGTAGTGGGGACTTCAAAGAAAGGGGGGTTGATAGCCGTGAACAGGGTTGGGATGGGTCTTGTTCTATCCATTTGAAAGTCTCTAGGCTAAACAGAAATGTCCTGGTGGTATAGTAGGTTCGGTGTTGGCCTGCTAACCACGAGGTCAGCAGTTCTGAATCCACCAGTTCCTCCATGGAAAAAAGATGAGGCTTTCTATTTGAGTAAAGAATTATAGTCTCAGAGACTCATTGGGGCATGTTTATTCTTCCCTACAGGGGCGCTGCGAGTCAGAATGAACTCAGTACAGTATGCAAAGAACAAGCTGTGCTAATACCATTCCAGAGAGACAGTGGTGTTCCAGGGACATTGGTTTTGCCTGGCCCCTGACCCTGAGGAAACAGGAGGTCTTCAGGTCCTCTCCTGCTGCTCTTCTTTACCATCCTCCCATATCCTCCTCTGCACTCCCAAGTGGTGGGCATGATTTATACACACAGAAATCCACTTACTCCTTTGGAAAAGTGGTTTACTTCACCCAAAAATTCGGAGAACTGTGTCGTCTCCCTTTCAAAGTAAATTATACGATGAACATACAATATTGATTGCAGGCATGTGGATTCTTAATCCTCAAGTTCCCATGAAACCCTGCTTTCCATGGCAAATCAGCCCACCATTTCAGCACGCCAGTATTGCCAGGAGAAAGGAGCCTCAGCAGCCACCACTGCTCCGCAGCCTGCTTTTCACGGTCACGCGGGGATGTCAGAGTGCCCCACACCTCGTGCACTTGACTCAGTGCTTGCTTGCAGGGGTTGCATTTCGTTAGAGCCCAACAACTTCCGAGCATTGGCAAATTCCCTCAACCAAAGGTGGGCAGCGGCCTCATAATGTCACCAGTCATTAACCACCAGCAGGGTTGCGTTATGCTCGTCAGTGCTGTCATGTGCAAGGGGAAAGACAATTCCCACAGGCTGCCAGCTGTGTTTGGGGAGGGAATGCCAGGTGGGGAAGCTGGGGGTCCTCACCCCAGCAGCCACAGTTCCTGGCTCCAGGCCCTGCCCCAGGCTGTGCCAGGACGAAGAGCCTGGACTCTCAGAGACTCCATAGCTCGATTTCCACTCAGGTTGTGTTGTGTTGATCATTCCTTCCCTAGGCTGCCACCCATCTGTCAGTTTGTCATCATGTTGTCATTTGTCTCTAGCTGTGATTGCTGTAAGCGGTGTCACCAGCTACGATTATAACCAGAGCAAGCCACTCTGGACACGCTTCACCAGAGCATCCAAGCTAGGACACACTGGGAAGAAAGACCTGATGATGTACTACTGAAAATGAGTCCATGGAACCCTATGGATCAAAAGAGAATACCGTCCAAACAAGTACTGGAAGAGGAACACCCTAGGTGGGAATACACTCACACTATTCAGTGGGAGGACTCCCTGGGTAGTGTTTGACTAGCACCCAGGAGGTCGGCAGTTAAATCCCACCCAGAATCCAAGAGGTGCCTAAGGAAGGTAGGCCTGAATATCTGCTTCCAAAAGGTCACAGCCTTAAAAACCCTATGGAACAGTTCTACTCTGAAATGCATGGGGGTCGCTATGAGTCAAAATGGACCGAAAAGCAGCTAATAACAACAACACTGTATAAAGAACAACACTGCAAATCCTTAGGACAAAATACACAGCAGGCACAATAGCCTTGACCCCACAGGATAGGGCAACTTATTTTCCTTTGTACCAGAGACCGGAACTGTACAACGGAATGAAACCCTGCCTGCTCTTGTGTCATCACCACAGTCGTTGGTCCATGTTGAGCCCATTGCTGTAGCCACTGTGGACATCCATCTTATCAAGGGTCTTCTTCCCTCTTGCTGCCCCTGTACTTTAACAAGCATTATGTCCTTTCTTAAGAACCAGTCTCTCCTGATAGCATGTCCAATGGATGTGAGATGAAGACTTGCCATCCTCACTTCTAAGGGGCATTCTGGCCGTGCTTCCTCCAAGAGGGATTTGCTTGTTCTTCTGACAGCCCAGACGACTTTCGGTATTGTTTGCACATCATTCACATGCATTGATTCTTCTTCAGTTTTCCTTACTCACTGTCCAGCTCTCACATGCATATTGACCATTGAAACTACTTACCTTGAATTCAGAGCTTAGGGTACACTACCCAAAGCCACATACCTTGTGAGCGGCTGAAACATGTCTGCTGCCAGGATCTGTCCAATTTATTTTATTGAAACATCATACTCAAAAGGTGCTTTAGGCAAACATATTTTGTCTTTTGACTACATGTCCCAATAATATAACCAGGCTCAGACCCTCACATTGTAATGATTCAGCTATATGTCTGAGAGGTAAAAAGACCGCCAACCATATAACTGATGGGAGAATAGGTACTGACTGTCACCTGCAATGCCATTCCTTCAACAAATATGTATTGAGTGTTATTCAAATGACAACATTTTGCAAAGCTTTAAGAAGACCCAGATGTAGAGAACACAGTCCCTGCTCACAGGAGACTCACAGATACTGCATCAGGGCATTCAGATCAGGGACACCACAGATAGATGCTGAAAGTAAAATCATAAAAAATAGCAACCACGCACGGAATCCAGGACAGATAAAATCCTCAGGAACAGTAATGGGAGTAGCGATACTGTGGTAGATTTTTAATCTCCCATCATCTTGCATAGGGGTGGAGTCCAGGCTGTCACTCAGGTCATAGCCAGTGAGGTCTCAATGTGGGCATGGCCTTCTCTTGAGGATTCTGGCAACTCCTGTATTCTTTCCTGGGGGTGAGAGACACCCATGACTTGATATTCCTGCTGACAAGATACATGGATCTACATTGACGGCAGTCAGAGCCTTGAACGGGAGGAGTCATGTGGAGACCCATGCCACTTTCCACCTCCACTGGGTCCATAAGACATTCCACCGACTGCCCTGTGATCTTCCAGCACTTGGTGTCATTGCATGTGTTGCATAAGTCTGAAAAAAATGTACACACTGTTATTGGATATATGGGTTAATTTCGTACTTATGTACGTGGTCTGGACTGGGCTGGGATGTTTTCTTAATATAAAATTATTCTTCTATATAAAGCTTTTTTAAGACACATGAGTGTTTATGAATGTGCTTCTCTAGTCAACTCGAACTGACTCAGATACCATGAGGGCACAGGGTGGCTGTGTAGGGAAGGGGAGGAAAAGGGAACTGATAACGATGGAACACACACACACACAGCCTAGGGGCCGAGTAACAGAAATATGAGTAGAGGGACACAGAAGACGGTGTGTATAAAGATATTAATTTATATATAATTTAGTAAGGGTGTGAGGGTTGAGGAAAGAGGGAAAAACAGGAGCTGATATCAAAGGGGTCAAGTAGAATGATAGTGTTTAGAAACTGATGGTGGCAGTATATGTACAAACTCGCTTGATCTAAATGATTTATGGATTGTTATATTATCTGTCAGAGCCCCCATTAAAATGTGTTCTTTTTTTGATAACAACATAAACTCACTGCCATGGAGTCAATTTTGACTCAGTATAGAACACCCCCTGTGGTTTCCTCGCTTGCTATTCTTTAAGGAAACAGAAAGCCTTTGCTTTCCCCTGCAGAGTGGCTGGTGGTTTCAACTATTGACTTTGAGGTTAGCAGGCACCATAGCACCATGATTCCTAAGGATGCTGATAGAAAGGGAGAACCTTGTGGAACATAATTTAAAATTCTTTAATTATCTAGACTTACTTAACTGGAAGAGTCCCAGAGACTATGACCCTGAGTTACTCTTCAAACCTTGAATTGAAACTGTCCCCTGAAGTCATCTTTAAACTAAATAACAATTTAGCTCTTAAAGGATTGCATCCTTGAGTATTGCAGTCTTTAAAAAATCAGCACAAAACTAAATGGGCTACAGATAATTCAAAATATATGTGAGAGGGTTGTGGCAGAGAGATTAAGTAAAAAGAAAGGAAACACCTAGAATAGAAAGAACAAGAATGTTAATTCAATATGAAGAGTGTGACCAATGTCACTGAACATTGTGTCCAGAAAGGGTTGAAATGGAACAGATTTTGCTTTGTATGTTTTCACATATCAAAATTAAATATTAGTAGAAAAAGAGAGAGACTCGCATCTGTTTGAGGCAGACTACCAAATGCTGGGTTATATATAATGCTAAGTATTGAATATTATCCCATTTTCATATGGCAAGTATGGAAAGCCAAGGATGGAGTGAGGCATTCACAGGGAGATGGCATTTGAATGATCCAGGAAAATGGCTAAAGAAGATGCTCATTCCCGAGTGTTTCCACTGGGTTTGCAGACACATCAGCAAATGAATGTCAAATAACCCGTCTCACCCTCTAACTCAGAGCTGTGCAACCGAACTCTCTTCTATGATGAAAATGTTCCAGAGCAGTGATTCTCAACCTGTGAGTTGCGACCCCCATGGGGGGGGTCGAACAATGCTTTCACAGGGGTCATCCGATTCATCACAGTAGCCATATTATAGTTATGAAGTAGCAACAAAAATAATTTTATAGTTGGGGGGAGCACCACACATGAGGAACTATATGAAAGTGTCACAACATTAAGAAGGTTGAGAACCACTGTTCTAAAGGCATGACATCCAATCTGGTAGCTACTACATTTTATCAGGAAAGACCAGTCCATGGAAAGGGACATCATGCTCGGTAAAACTGAAGGTCCACAAGAAAAGAGACTGACCATCAAGGAGATGGGCTGACACCATGGCTGCAACAATGGACTCCAACCTAACAACCATGGCGAGATTTGGCACAAGATCAGGCAGTGCCCTCAAAGTAACATCCTTGATCTTCAGTCTTTTTAAGAGATCTGTTGTAGCACATTTAGTCAATGCAACGTGTCGTTTGATGTCTTGACTGATGCTTCCTTGAGCATTGATCTGGCTTAGGGTTTAAAAATTCCCCTTGGCTTCTCAATCATACAGGAGGCCCACACACTGATCATCTTTCCTCATTACACAGAGTGTCATGCCCCACTCACATTGGTCTCCTTGCTGTTCCAGGAAGAAGCTTGGAGAACCCAATCACAAGGCCTTTTGCACTGACTGTCTCCTACCTGGAACACTTTCCCCACCGCCAGATGGCCACTCCTGTGTCTTCCTGCCTTATTCAAGTACTGCACTGTCAATGAGATCTTCCTTGCCTGCGATGCACTACTTGCCCCAAGTTTCCCATCCAGCGCAGTTTAGTGAGAAAAATCTCACTGCTACCTGCAGGGGGGGAGCCTCGACACTGGCATCTCAGAAAATGGAGCATAATCCGAACAGAAATGTGACCCTACCTCTCATGCTAAAAGGCTGCTAACTGCAAGATCTAAACCACCACACAAGCAGCCACTTCTCAGGAGAAAGGCTGAAAGTTAGTCTCAGAAACCTACAGGGGAAGTTCTACCCTGTCTTATAGTGTCATTATGAATCAGTATCAACTCTATGGCAGTAAATTTGCATTTGGGGGCGGGGCGCGTTCTAAGGAGCTCTGGGTCACATACCCTGATCAATCCAACTGGCAGCTGCATCAGCTGGCTAAGGCTTCAAAAGACTGAGTAGGTAACCCAGAGCTCATTGCTGTTGGCAGAAACTTGTGGGGGGTCAGAAGGACTTGAGGTGATGGTGTCCTTCTCAGTGGCCTCAGATAATCTTCTCCCCGGTCTGGGCATCAGCATCTTCTTTGCAAAATGGGATGATTGCATTAGAGAACCACTAAACTCCTATATACCTGAGCAACCAGGAAGCAATTGTGAATCCTGGAGAGGAGCAAAGACTATGCTGGTGGCTCTGCAAATCTTGGGAAGCCTGGATCCGATGCAGCTGGAACTGTCCACTGCGAGGCACCAAGAATCCCGAGAGCTGTAGTTCATGTCTCCCCCTTGCCTGTGTACCATGGAAGATTTAATAAATGTTCTCCTCATGCTACCTTTAGGATCCTTGGTGGCAAAGTGGCAAAATCCCTTCACATTGGCCTGTTAACTGCAGGGTTGGCAGTTCAAACGCACCTGCTGCATTCCTGTAGAAAGGGCAGCTTTCAACTCCCACAAAGAATTGTTGTTTCAGAAATCCACAAGGACAGTTGTATCCTGTAACTATGGGTCAGAACTGGCACAATAGCAGTGCGTGATTGAGCTTTAAACTACATTTGAGACTGGGGTCTATTTTGAATTCCCCTACCTGTCCATTGGGTGTCATGGGAAGAAAGTAGATAGGAGAAAAAAGGGTAGGAGGCAGTGAGGGAGGAGGGTAGAATGTACTGGAGTAACACATTCTGGCAGAAAATTGTGTGTATGTGTGTGTGTGCGCGTTCTATTGTAATTCACACAGATTATGGGTGGGGGAGGGAACTGAAAAAGTAAATATCCATGAAAAAGAAAAATTTTTTTCTTTGGTGATTTTCCTCTTGTTGAGCTAAGGGATGGAGAATGTACTGCATGGGCGTGACCAGCCACTGGACCGGTGTGCTGTTAACACACCCTCCTGCCTTTGCATACTGGGGGCCTCTCTGTAAACAGAAGTGACTTGTGACTTCTGATTTCCTGGGGCTCTAAAGATAACCCGAGAATAGACGTTCTAAATTGTGAACAAAGGAGAGACAAAGGGTTAATGACAGGACAGAATTTTGAAGTTTCATTGGATGAACACAGCGCCAGCATCCAACAAGCATGCCAAAGGCTGAACTCTGCCCAGAAGTAATGAATGAGCACTGCCTTTAGCCCGTGTCCTCACTCTCCCCGTCTCCTGCACTCCAAGCCAGCCTCACTAAGAGTAGGCAATGGTGACATGGTGGTTCTTTCATCTCTCTCTGTCCCCTCACACTGCCTTCACCTCTATCCAAGTTGCGTCATCCTTCCCCCTTCTCCCTGATCTTCCTCGTGGAAAGATCTAATTCATACTAACTGGTAAAAGTCAGTTAGCACACAAGAAGGAAGACATCTCCTTCCTCAGTCTATGCTGCAGAAAAGGAAACTCGGGCTTGAGCTCATTTGCCCAACTGTCAAAGGTCCCATCACGGGCAGGGCCCTGATGTGAAAATTCAAGCAAGCAGCCCCAGAGCCAGAGCTCCCAACCCTCATCCACTGCAGTTCAAGTTCATGGGGTGAAGTGGTGAAAAGCTAATCAGAAACTGAGAGTCAATGTAGATACGCAAGGCATTCTTGCCAGGGCACTCACTCACTGCCATTGAGTCAATGCTGACTCATAACAACCCTATAGGACAGGGTAGAATTCCCCTGTGAGTTACTGAGGATGTATCTCTTTATAGGAATAGAAAGCCCCATCTTTCCCTTGTGGAGTGGCTAGTGGTTTTAAACTGTTGCACAAAGCATAACCATGACACCATCAGGACTCCAAAACATGCCAGGGCAATCAATGGTTCTGTGAGATCTCTCAGGATAGAGATATATCTTGCTCCTTGGCTACACACGAGAAAGCATTCACCTCCAAGCCTAGTTTGTGATCCAAGTGAGTTTTATGAGAATTAGAAGAAGTTTCAGGTTTATAAAGGCACTTGCAGGGCTCTTCAGAAATGTGCATCTCCTTAGAAGCTTCCCTGAAAGTCACGAGGTCTGCTCTGTGCTCCTGCCTTTTAAATTACTCCAAGAGGTGGGGCGTGCTGGTGACCCTGGTTGAACTCATTGGCTGAACTGAATTCACCTGGCCTTGTTGGGCCAATTCAGGTGCAGAACACACCCAGGTGTACCTCCCCTTCCTGGCTGGGAACCTGAGCCTCTGAGCATGCGCAGTGTACCACTCGTTCATGGGACAAAGGCTCAGACTGCTGACCATGCGTAATGAATGCCTCAGTCCCTAAGCTAAACTACCTAGCAGTTCCACAACCCCACTGCTGTGTAGTGTTCATGAACTTTGGCAGGAACACATCCTTACCACGAAGAATCCTGGTGGCCCAATGGCTAAGCACTTGGGCTTTAGACCGCGGTCAGTAGCAATGCATGAGAAAAAGGTCTTGCCATTGTAAACATTCCACCCCACTGCCATCAAACGCAAAGGACCTCTGGTGACATGGCGGGCTACTCACAGAGCTACTAAATGCAAAGTCAACAGTTCTAACCCACCAGCTTCACTGTGGGAGAAAGATGAAGCTATCTCTTCCTATAGAGACATAATATCTCAGAAACCTATAGGGAAAATTCTACCCTGCCATGGACTACTAAACGAACAACCTAATCTGTCTTGGAAGAAGTCAGGCCAGAGTGCCCTTGACAGCATATATGGCAAGATTTTGCCTCCCAAATATGTTGGACATATTGCCTGGAGAAGGACATCCTGCTTGGTAAAGTGGAGGGGCAGTACAAAAGAGGAAGGCCCTCAACGAGCTGGATTGACACCGTGGCTGCATCAATGAACTCTGGCAGAGAACAAATGTGATGATGGTGCAGGACCTGGAAGTGTTTGGTTCTGTTGTGCATAGGGTCACTTTGGGTCAGAAACCACTCAATGGCACCCGACAGCAACAACAACAAGTATATAAGATCACCATGAGTTGGAATCAACTCGACAGAAAGTGGGCTTTGGGTCTGTCATGGAACCAACCCTGGCTCATAGCGACCCAATCATGGGATTCTGAGGCTATAAATCTTCATGGGAGCAGAGGGCCTCATCTGTCTCCTGCGGAGCAGCTGGTAGGTGTGAACCCCTGACTTTGCAGTTGACAGTCCAACAATTCCCTTAAAGTACCCCCCGGGGCTCCTTTGGTAACGATGACAGACTAGGAAACCCAATGGGGACATTTCTACTCTGTCACATGAAGGCATCCTGTGCAGAATGGGCTCAATGGGAACTAACACCAACCCCACCACTTTTAACACCATCCCAACCTTACAGACTGTGCTAGGCTCTTGAAGGAATTGACTTTTTGCACTCCCACTGAGCGAGCTATGAGCATGCATGCATGCCAACACGTAACTTCCGGTCCTGAACTAGGGATCAGCTGCACATGTAAGGATGTGCTTCTAATGTGGAAGGAAGTAAAGAGAGGGGATCTGGAAGCAGGAAAAGCCAGGAAGCAGGAGTCACTTAGGCAGACCCCTTTCCTAAACCAGCTTAATGAGCATATCACAGATCCTGGCTCAGAGGTGATGTTCAAAGAAGAATTGTTGACTGAATACACAAGGGAAGGAACAGAGTAAGTGAACACAGAAATGTGCTAATAACCAAATTGACTCACAGTTCCCACCCTGCTCTTCTTCTTCCAGGTTCTTCTCTAGTTGCTAATGGTATTTGCTCGACCTCTCACAAGCACAAAAGGAGCCCTGGTGGCCTAGCGGTTAGGCAGTGGGCTGCTAACCACCAAACTAGCAGGCATTCTGAAGGAGAACAACAAGCTGTCTGCTCCTTTAAAGAATTACAGTCTTGGGAATGCACAGTGGTAGCTCTACCCTGGCCCATAGGGCTGCTCTGAGTCTGACTCGACTGGACAGCAGTGAGTATGGGTTTGGTTTGGTTTTCACAGGTATCCCGATCCATTGGTGGTCTTGGTAAATTGCACACGCTGGTTCAGTGGACCTTGTGTAGGGCTTGAGAATTTGCACTTCTAACAAGCTCCTGATGTTGCTAGTCTGTGACCATATTTGGGGTGGCAAGGCTCTGGACTACCGGGGTCTTCCTGGTGGCTGCTGTCACAGCGCAAGTTCCCAAGAGTGCACCGCTACTCATTTCTTTGGAATCAAGGTTTTTGGCTATTTGTTCCATGACACTGAAAAGTTTGGACCTGACATACGCAGCTCAGGCTGTATTATCTATCTTCTCTGCCCTCTTGGATTGGAGATGGATCACCTATGAAGCGATGAGGGTAAGAAGGGTTGGGTGTCCCCGGGTAATGTGAACAGTTAGCACGCTCAACCACTGCTGATTAAAAGGTTTGCGGTTCAAATCCAAGGCCCCTCAGAAGAAAGGCCTGCTGATTGACTTCTGAACGACCAGCCTTTGAAAGCTCTGTGGGGTCCCGTGGTGCTGACCCACACGGCGTCACCGTGAGTTGGAATGGACTCCTCAGAAACGGGTTTAGTAAGCAGCACAAAGAGGAAACTCCTTGGTGAACTGGAGGACACGGTAGCTGAAACCATGGGCTCCAACATACTACCCCTGAGGCTGGCAAAGGACCGGGCAGTGCTGCCTTGTGTTGCAAAGAAGGTCCCTGTGATGTCAGAATGATTGGACAGCACTAACAACAACAAAGGATGTCAGGGCCCTTCACTTCCCCAGACCACTGACCAGGTTCAAAGACCCGCATGCGAGTATAGTTTCACAGTTAGATGTGTTTAGAAAAAATAATGTTTTCAAAAGTAAAATCTTGGTTTACATTTTACAGAGCATGCACAATGAGTAGAACGCTTAAGGTCCACCGGAACCTGTTTAGGGTCCCCTCCACTTGCTCACCACCGATAAGTCGATTCTGACTCATATTGATCCTACAGGAGAGGTTAAAATTTCCCCTGTGGGTATTTCTGAAACTATAGCGCCTTATGGGAATAGAAAGCCTCCTCTTTCTCTGCAGCTGGTGGGTTCAAACTGCCAACCTTGTCTTTAGCAGCTCAGGACTGACTTGTATCTCTATGAAACCAAAATCTACCTCACTGCCAGGGAGGTGATGCTGACTCATAGTGACCCTATGAGGCAGAGTAGATCTGTCCCTGTGAGTTTCTGAGACTGTAACTCTTTATAGGAGTAGACAGACTCTTCTTCCCACGGAGTGGCTGGTGGTTTCAAAGTGCTGACTTTGGTGTTAGCAGCCCAACATGCAAACACTGTGCCACCAAAGCTCCTTTTGTACCCCTATAAGTAGATAAATATTTCTCTTATATCTGTGTTTCAACCAAAGGCATGGCTATAAAGGAAAAAAGGCCATGAGTGTCAAGAATGATTTGAAAATGTGGAGTTCTTTTGGGAAAGGATATATATATATATATATATATATATATATATATATATATATATATATATATATATATATATATATATATATATATATATATATATATACTTGTGTATATAAATAGAATTCTGACGGCAAGAGTGGTCAGGAGTTGGACTGTTAATCTCAAGGTCAGCAGTTTGAATGGCCAACCGCTCCTCTGGAGAAAGAGGAGATTTTCTACTCCTCTAAAGAATCACAGTCTCAGAAACCCACGGGGGCCATTTTACTCAGTCCCATGGGCCTGTGAGTTGGAATGGACTTGATGGCAGTGAGGGCATATAAATATGCAAACACCCACCTCGGACTTAGGATTTGACCTGCTCCCTCAGCCCCGTGAGCATCTGCATCTGAAGCCATGGACTTGGCCTTCTGTGAAGAACCCATTAGTGCACCGCCACAAAGAGAATGAGTTTCCTCTGTGTCAGTCCATTACCCTGCCAACGTTCAGGATGGAGCCAACACCCTTGGTTTCCCAGAGAAATTGGCTCAACATCCCCCTGATGTGGTTGCATGACATAGGCCACTCATGCAATGCACTGCATGTGCTCTATTTAATGCACTATCACCAACAAGTCTACATGGGTGGTAACGCTGAAAACCTTGCCCAAACAGCTGGCTTCACCAAAGTATATGGAACCATGTGGAGTCGTCGACCAGTTCGACTCTGCACTGGCTGTACGTTGGCATTGCCAAGGGGGCTTTCTCACTGACCGTGACCTGAATCCTGCTTCCACTAAGCCTTGCTTCATTGGTCTGGGATGGGGCCAGGCCAATGGGAGGCTTGAAAGCTCCTAAGGGATTCCAAAGTATGACCAAGGGTGAACACTACTGTTTTTGGCCATCACATCCGGGAAGGCCCTTGGGCCTTTGCCACTCAAAGTATGATAGGTCAAGGAACCAGCAACATCAGCATTAGCTTCTCCCATGCTAATGCCATCGAGTTGATGCTGACTCATAGTGACCCTACAGGACAGGGTAGAACTGCCCTTGTGTGTTTCCCAGACTGTCACTCTTGCCCGGAGTCTACAGCCTCATATTTCTCCCAAGAAGTGGCTGGTGGTTTAGGACTACTGTCCTTGTGGTTAACAGCCCAAGAGTACCAGGGCCTCTAGAATTGCTGGATCCTAGACCCCACCCTGAACCCACAAAATCAGAATCTGCCCCCCAGCCCGATTTCCAGGAACCTGGGTAAGTGCATGCATGTGAAAGTTTAAGAAATACTTCCTTAGAAACCATTACTTTCCAGAACAAACTCCTCCTGCCAGAGGTGCAGAAATGGAAGCCCATTAGGCCATGCTCGCCTAGAAGCAATTTGAGGTCTCAGTGCTCCTATATCCTGGCTGTCATCCAGATTTCCTTATTCTCACCTGGACTGTTGTCACTGCAGCAGGTATTGGTGAGTCATCAGCACGAACAGCCCCAAATTCGGTCTAGAGACACAGCTCCCATTTCAGAGTAGTACAATCCACAGTTTACTGTAGAGTTTCTGGCTTTTACTGGCTTGGGGTAGGGTCTAGTGGGAAACGCATCTTAGCAAGAGCCATTATGTATTCTGGATGTGCACAGTGAGTTTGTCTTGAGGCATATTTATGTCTGACGTTGTTATGTATTCTCTTTCTATCCCATGCAACGTTATTTTTTTGAAAATTTATATTTGCTTTTAATTACCCAGACATATAAGTGATTTATAGCTAGGTCTGATCGATTGGAATCAGATGACCACGCCTGGATTAACCATGGGTCCTGGTGACCATTAGGCACTTCTTTCCATGAATGATATTTTCACCTGAGTGAATGCATTCACGACTTTTCTTCTCTTAAGATAAATAAGCAGGTGGGTATCATTTTGCTATGCTGGCACTTCCTTGTGCTGTTTTAAGTTCACCCAGCAATTTTTAAAAAGAGAAACATATTACAACTGTCACACACTTTATAATTCATGTGGAAAAATTTGGGGGAGAGCTAAATAGAGGTGACCCGTGGTGCAGTCTTACTTACTGCTTGTTAGAAGGTACTGAAATTTTATATACATAAACACTAGAAACCAGGAGAGATGAAATGGTGGTTCCATGGCAGAATTCTCACTAGCCATGCAGGAAATTTGGGTTTGATTCTTGGCCAGTGCGCCTCCTGTTACAGCTACCACCTAACTGCTAGTGGAGGCTGGCATATTGCTATGATGCTGAACAGATTTTAGCGATGTTTTCTGCCTACAGACAGACTAGGAGGAAAGGCCTGGTGAACTCCTTCAAGCCATCAGCCACTGAAAACCCCCCAGCTGACAAGGGGTCAAATCTACAACCCATTGAAGGAATGGGGCAGGACCAGTGGGCATTGAGTTCTGTAGCACATGGAGTCCGCATGAGTCAGGAGCTGGCTGACTTGAAGGCAATTGTCCACAGCACTCTCTAGGAAGGCAGTGGTTGGAGCACATAGGCGTCCTTCATGTGGCCCCATGATCATCAAGCCTTAAGTCATGCAACCAACTCTGGGAAATGAGAGATGCCCGGGGTACCAGGAATATTTGAAAGATCTGGTGTAAATTGGTTCAGCCCAGGGGAGTTCTGGAAACCACCGAGGTAAGCTTCCTGCTGCAACCACTAACTTAGCTCCAGTGCGAGTGGATGGGTGTCTGCACATGTACCCAGCCACCATTAGTGCGTTTGTTGTTGTTGTTGCCGTTCACGTCCGTAGAGTCGATGCCGATTCACAGTGACCCTATATGACAGGGTAGAATTCCCCCTGTGACTTTCTCACACTGTGACTCTTTACAGGAGTAAAAAAGCCTCATCTTTCTCTTGAGGAGTGGCTGGTGGTTTTGAATGGTTGATCTTGCCATTAGTCCATTGCGTAACCAGGTGCTGTCAATTTGGTTCCAACTCATGGCCACTCTATGTACAGCAGAACAAAACAACACGCTGCCCTGCGCATTTCTCACAGCCATTCCTACATTTGAGCCACTGTGTCAACTCATCTTGTGGAGGTTTGTCCTCCTTTTGGCTTGACCAAGCATGCTGCCCAACTCCAGGGACTGGTCCCTCCTGATAACACCCAAAGTACATGAAGCCAAATGTCACCATCCTCGCTTCTAAGAATCAATCTGGCTGTAGTTCTTTCAACATAGATTTGTTTGTTCTCCTAGAAGTTCCTTGATGTATTCAATATTCCTCACCAGGACCATATTTCAAATGCATCAATTCTTCTTGTGGGACTTCCTTATGCATTTTCCAGCTTCCACATGAAAATAATCATGCCTTGGGATAGGATACTCCTGAGTTTTTAAGGTTACAAAGTCACCTTGGTTCAAAAAAATGTTTAAAAGGCCTTTTGCAGCAAATTCACTGAAAGCAATTTATCCAGTGATTTCTTTACAGATATTTCTATGAGCGTTGGTTGTGGATGGGTCCAAGTAAGATGAAATGCTTCATCATTTAAATCTTTTCTCTGTTTATCATGTTGCTTATTGGTTCAGTGGTGAGGATTCTTGTTCTTTTAACCTCGAGTTGTAATCCATACTGAAGACTATTATCTTTGAACTTCATCAGTAAGTGCTTCAACTCCTCTTCCCTTGCAGCAAGCAAGGCTGGTCGCCTGCATATTTCAGGCTGTTCTCAAATCTTCCTGCAATCCTGAAGTCTCCAATTCAGCCATCCAAAACTCAAAACAGCTCAATGCCATGGAAGTCAAGTCAATTCTGACTCGAGCAAACCTGTAGGCCAGGAAAGAACCTCCCGGAAGGTTTCCAAGGCTGTAATCTTTGTGGCAGCACATGGTCACATCTTTCTCACTCGGGATAGCTGGTGAATTCCAAGTGTTGCTCTTTCGGTTAACAGTGAAGTGCTTAAACATTGCCCTACCTGGATTCCAAGTGTGAGCTAGCAGCCACAATTTTCTTCTGAGACCAAAGGGGTTGTTAGGTGTGAATTCTCGACCAAGGGTGGTCCAGCAGACCTGCTCAGTATTCGCCCAGGTGCAAAATCCATCAAGAGGATGCATTGTCATTATTTTTAATCACATAACACACCCAGGTGTAGCAGCAACCCAGCTTTGTAATATCACCCTGGTTTTGATAAATATGTACCATTCCTTGAGAACGCTTCCAAATCCTTTAATATCCTGCAGCTCAGTCCCTGATGTCTGGCTGTAACAAAAGGTGTGAAGGGAGACCATATGTTAATAAACTCTCCCCGTCTGTCACAACTCAGCGCATAATCAGCTCCACGGTAAAATGCATGGTAAGTCAGTTATGCGCTGGCGGGGAGGGCAAGGGACCCCTTTCAGGTTTGTCTTCTGATGAAGTTGACCAAAATGACTTCTTATTTCAACCTATTAGGAGAGTGAGAGTTGCCCCCCCTCCCTCGCCATTTTTCTTTTCTTTTCCCTTTTTGTCCCTTTCCCCTTGGAGGGACAGCCTGCTCTGCTATTCTGAAAGGGTTTTCTGTTTTATGCTGCGCTCTCCACTCCATTAAATCACCTTTCCTCACATTAAATACAGGTCTTCAGGGTGGTCAGAGAGCTTTGCTGTGAGGGATAATGATATAATGAGGATGACATGCATGAAAAATCATTTTTCAGCTCAATCCCAGGCAGACCACGAGGAAGCATGAAATGGGAAGGAGGAGAGGTGTACCTCACTGTAGACAAGAGCCAGGCTTCAGAGGGGGCCAGTCTCGACCTGGAAGGCTGCTGAAGGCTTCTTTACCTCACTCACTCATTCACTCATTCATTCAACCAGCTTGCTACTTACTTATTAAATGCCAGACCTTGGGGCTCTCTCACTGAACAAAAGAGACAAAAATCCCCCTTCTGTCAAGAAGCTTCCATAAACAGAGGCATTCAAACACTTCCTAGAGAATGTGTTTAAAGTCCAATTTACACAAAAGCTGAAGAAGAGACTGATGCGAGGGGTTTCACACACACACATGTTCATATATGACTCCCATTGCAGCGACAAAGTGTAGGACTCTTCCAGGAGACACTATTCATTGGAGTTAAATTGCTCCCCCCAACCCCCTGAGCTCTCGCTCTCTCTTTTTTTTCTTTCTTTCTGAGAGCAATTGCCCTTGGAAGGGATTAGCTGTTATCACTCTCTAGCACCTTAGTGTGAACTTATTTATTGGCTCCTTTTCCTGCCTAGATAGGAGGGGCCTCCAGGGCTGCTAAAAGCCAGAAAAATCCCAAAAAAGGCAGCAACAAGAGAGGCAGAGGACAATTGGGGCCAGTGTTTCTCATTTGAGTGGGGGGGGGCATTTGTTAAAGATGCAGATTACACACACATACAGCACACACACACTTCCCTGCCACCCCACCCAATATGGCCCTACTAAATAAGGATCCTACCCCACCATCTGTCCGGGAGCCCCTGAACTGGCCCTTCCCATGAAACAAGCCAGGGCCATTGAAAGTGACTCTTTAGGCAAAAGACCAGTGACTTAGGTTTTCCAAACCAGGATAAAGCCCATTTGTTAAGCACTTGCATATTAACCAAAAGGTTGATGCTTCAAACCCACCCACCGGTTCCTAGGAAAGCAGGCCCGGTGATCTGTTTCTGAAAGGGCACAGTCTTGAAAAGGATCCCTGGTAACATATTGTCCTGCTAGCCATAAGGTCAGCAGTTCAATCCTACCAGCTGCTCTGAGAGAGAAAGCTGAAACTTTCTACTGTACAGATGTATAGTCTCAGAAACCTACCAGGGCAAGTATACTCTGCTGCCATGAGTCAGAATTGACTCAATGGCAGCAAGTGAGTGGATGGGCAGGGATTGATTGGGCACCAACTAACACTAAGAACAACTATTTTGGGTCGCAGTGACATTCTTCTGCTTTATCTAGAATCTGAACTCTCAGCGTCATTAACAATGGAGGCAACAGACAAATAATTATAAACTACAGAAGGGTAAAGAAAAGCTAAAGTAGTTACTTCTGTTTGGGGTTTATTTGTGTGCTTTTTTTTAGCAGAAAATATGAACTATGAAGGAGCAGGGACTTTCTGGACTTAAATATGAACTGTAAGATCTCTCTCCGGGCTAGAGTTACATCTCAGTTCTTGGCTCTGCATGAGAAAGAATTCACGCCAAAGCCTGGCTCGTGATCCAAGTGAGTTTAATGAAAGTTAAAAGAAGTTTCAGGTTTTACGCGCCACCCCTAGGATTCCTCCCCACCATGTAGCCTGGCAGAGACTGCTCGAGGTCACGCAAAGATCTCTCTCCTAAGTTTTCGTCCAAAAAAACACCTGTCTCATGTTCTTTCTCAAGTTCCCTCCCCAGTTCCTGTCCCCAGTTTTTCCTTTCTCACCCTCGCTCCTGCCTTTTCAAGGATTCCCGGGGGGAGGCATGGTGAATGACCCCAGGTCGATCCCATTGGCTGAATTGCAATCACCTGGCCCAGGTGGGCTGATGCAGGTTTAACGCCCATCCGTACCCACCAGCGGGAAAACCTAGGCTTTTGTTCTATGCTTGGTTCTCCTGGGCATGCGTCAATGGACATCTCATTCCTGCCTATCTGCCTAACAAAACCTATTTTTCAACCCCAAGTCTTTCTTGCCAAAAAATAATGTCCCATAATAGGAATGGCATGAGCAGGGCTTCTGCGTTGGATCAGATCAAGAAGATAGCTTTCATGCCCTGTACTAAGATCACAAAAGAATGTAATCCAGTGCCTTGTAGACAGTCTCGTGTACACAAAAGGTTTTCTAAGAGTCTCCAGAAGGCTGTGCTACAGCCAAAATAGGCTGAACTGCAGCCTAAAACAGAGAGGGACCCATTTCAAAGAGATGTGGGGACATGGCTTTCATAAAATTGAATGCATCATGTAATCCAGTGCAAGGGAAACCCAGTAACTTTGGGAAGGAACTGCATTGGCTTGGTCTAAACAGCCAGAGATAGTGCTACATAAAAAGAAAGAAGATGATTGATAAAGCAACCCAGACATTATTGTGGAAAAGGAAAAGGGACTTAGAAGACAATCAAAAGCTACAAGGAACCTCTCCTAGGGAGAAGTCTTGTGGTTTCAACTTGTGTGCTCTGGGGGATATTTGGCAGTCACGTATTAAATTGTGCATTCAATTTAATCCCTTTAAGGGATTTTGTCACTGGGCCTACAGCCCAACTATCCTGACAAAAAAATCTATCTTGAAAATCACCCTGCTGTGAGGAAGCTAAAGGCAAGCACATGATACGATCACATGGAGGGAATTTGGGGAGCCAACGCAACAGCAAGAACCCAGGCCCTAGACCTATGAACCAAAGCAAACCCATCTTACCGGGTCTCGCTGCTTGAGCTGGTTTGGCCAATGCCACGTGGAGTGGAGATGTGCTGCCCCAGCCAAACCTTCCTCAAATTACAAAATTATGAGCAAATAATACACCGAGTGGGATTGAAAGTCACTAAGCAGCAATAGGTAAGTAAAACATATGGGCCTACCATTACCTATCTGTAAAGAGTCTTTGGCAACTGGTTTATGGAAGACGCAGGCCCTGATTACCTCCCATAACACGTATTCTTTATCATAGCCACGGACACTCATGGAAACATTAAAGTTGTGCTTGAGAGAGGAAAAGGTGAGTTAAGAACTGAGAAAGATGGTCATGTGGCCTGGATATTGCTCAAACACTCCATTCTCCTTGGTCTCTTGGAAGAAGGAGAGGGATGAGAACCCAAAGCTGTAAACACTGTGTGGATTAGAAACGTGTTAAGTTTGGCGTGAGGGCTGAAGGCCCAGGTTGGTAAAATTATTTCTGTGGGATTATCTAGAACCAGGGCTGCTCTGAGGCCCACACTGGAGAGAATGCCATGGTCATTACCCTTGTATGCTTTATTTTGGCTGAGTCCCTCCCCCATCATGTGTCAGGGCTTACCCAGTGCCCCTTCTCAGCCCTGATACACGGTGTTGCCAAAAGGGTTCAGAGATGTTAAGCAATCTGATCAAGGTCATGGGGCTTAAGGTCAGGTACAGAGCCAGACACTGAAATGCAAGAAGAATGACTCCTATGCCCAGACCTGGGACAAATCTCTCTGACAGACCTGGGTAGACGCCCCTAAACATCCGTCTTGTGTGTGTGTGTATTTGTGTGTGTGTGTATCCACATATATATGTTTGGTTTATTTGTAATCAACAGAATTAGAGTATTTCTATCCAATTAAAAAATGAATTAAGCCAAGGTTGGTGGTTTACAATTTGCACAAGTGCCTTTATGAACTATCATGGTTTACTTTCTTTCATTGGGAGGCAGCTCCAAGCTTCAGACCTCTTCACTCCCCCGGTGAGGTGCTACATTCAGACCAGAGTCAGAGGAAAGGATTGACCAGAAAGAGTCAGTTCACTGAATGAGGTTCCTTTGAAAAGGAAGCCAAAATGGCCCTTAAACTCATGGCCATCAAGTCAATACTAGCTCATAGTGAGGGACCCTGTTGAACAGGATCCTATGGTACAGGGTAGCTCTGTCCCTGTGACTCTGCAAGACTAACTCCATGGAAGCAGAAAGCACCAGGTTTCTGCCACAGGGCTGATGGTGGTATCAAATTACTGGCATTTGGGATGTCAGCTCAACTTGTAACCACTATGCCACAAGGGCACTTAGTCAATCTAACAGGTCGGGCAAAATGTAGAGCCAGGCATTATATACTGAAAATGGCTCACCACCACCATCACCACCAAAGGCTGGCTTTCTGGTGGGGTCTTCTGAAGGGTCAGGGTCAGGGTCAGGGTCAGGGTCAGGGTTAGAGTTAGTGTTAGGGTGGTTAGGGTTAGGGTTAGGGTTAGGGAGGTTAGGGTTAGGGTAGTTAGGGTTAGGGTTAGGGGGGTTAGGGTATAGGGATAGGGGGGTTAGGGTTAGGGTTAGGGTGGTTAGGGTTAGGGTTAGAGTTAGGGTTAGGGTGGTTAGGGTTAGGGTTAGGGTTAGGGTGGTTAGGGTTAGGGTTAGGGTTAGGGTTAGGGTGGTTAGGGTTAGGGTTAGGGTTAGGGTTAGGGTGTTTAGGGTTAGGATTAGGGTTAGGGTGGTTAGGGTTAGGGTTAGGGTTAGGGTTAGGGTGGTTAGGGTTAGGGTTAGAGTTAGGGTTAGGGTTAGTGTAGGGTTAGGGTTAGGGTTAGGGTGGTTAGGGTTAGGGTTAGTGTTAGGGTTAGGGTGGTTAGGGTTAGGGTTAGGGTGGTTAGGGTTAGGGTTAGGGTGGTTAGGGTTAGGGTTAGGGTTAGGGTGGTTAGGGCTAGGGTTAGGGTTAGGGTTAGGGTGGTTAGGGTTAGGGGTTAGGGGGTAGGGTTAGGGTTAGGGTTAGGGTGGTTAGGGTTAGGGGGGTTAGGGTTAGGGTTAGGGGGGTTAGGGTTAGGGTAGGGTTAGGGCTAGGGTTAGGGCTAGGGTTAGGGTTAGGGGGTTAGGGTTAGGGTTAGGGTTAGGGTTAGGCTTAGGGGGTTAGGGTTAGGGTTAGGGTTAGGGTTAGGGGGGGTTAGGGTTAGGGGGGTTAGGGTTATGTGTAGGGTTAGGGTTAGGGTTAGG